>NC_056728.1:1997281995-1997404495 GCF_019279795.1 Protopterus annectens | reverse complement strand
TTAAAATTGGTATTGAAATGTGCATGTCATAGATGAGGTGTAGGCCATGTACACACAACACACCTATGCATAAGGCATGCTGTGCATGTTTGCTGTGAGACGTTAAACATCTCAGTAAAGTCAGTAGCTGCCTCAATCACATGCAATGCATACAGCACCAGACACAAATGTGGCAACACTGTACTGCACATTGGATAGGCATACTTGACACACATGTGCTCAACATATCACGTTTGTCATACGCAGTACACCTCAACATGCTACACATAGTGTAAATGGACACTCGCTGCCAGGTCACACTTCAGTATCCCACATGTCATCCACACACCACACATAATATACCTGAGGGGTAGGGGCCTAGCATGGGGCTGTGCAACACTCTTCAATACATAACACAGTCATGTTAGGCAATGCTCCCTATTGTGCACCTCACACAACCCTGTGCAATGTGGCTGTGTAATTGTGAACTTAGCCACGGCACTGCGGTTCAGGTACAGCATGCTAGGCAGTGTTCTAGCACAGTTTAGTGGCCTTGAGTGACCACATGATGCATGATGATGATGGCTAATGGTACTACACCCCATACAGTTACAATGACCACAGTACTACACATAGCTGTCATTGCTTTGCACCTCCATGTTGTGTGTGTGTGTGCACACATATGCACCTATACACATTATGCATAGTATGTTGTGTGTGTGCAAACATAAGCAACTATACACACTATGCATAGCAGTCGCATTCTGTACAAAGTGACACATATTTGTCCTGGAATGATATTGGGTATATAGGTCACATGACACACATTGGGTATGTGTGATGTTGAATGTTGCATTCATGTACCATGCAATGTCATGGCTGGCACTGGCATATCTGGAATATGACCCACACTAACCATAACCACTGTACAATGGCCATGTCCAGGATTGGTATTCCATCACGTATACATGCACCACTCATCCCGTGTGTGTACATAGCATGCGTGTGCTACACCTGTGTCCACAATTATCTGCTACAGACACAGACACTGCATTCAGACATGGAAATCCATGTGACACACAGATAACACATGCAGCCATGGTATGTATACCTGTGAGTGATGGTGCACAGAACACTGCAGAGCTTATAATACTTGCACAGAAATGTTGTGTCCTTGTACACATTGTGTTCCAGGGTGTAGGCAGTCACTGAACATGTACACACATGCACCACAGCCATGTACACTGTCATTAACTATGGCTGTCTACACTCACACTGCATGGATTGATCAACACATATTCTGCACGCTGACACGTGTTATGTGACTGTTTGCCTTGTGATACTGTCACCCACCTTCAACCACTATTGAGTATGCTTTGGATTGCTGTTGTGTGTGTGTATCTGCTGTAGTGAGGAGTGCGCAAGTGTTCCTGTGTGCATGTGTGCATTTGTGCATGTGTTCATGTGTGCATGTGTGCATGTGTGCATGTGTCCATGTGTCCATGTGTCCATGTGTTCATGTGTGCATGTGTTCATGTGTGCATGTGTGCATGGGTGCATGTGCTCATGTGTGCATGTGTGCATGTGTTCATGTGTGCATATGTGCATGTGTGCATGTGCAGACCGTAATGTGTGTTTCCTGTCTTCCTCTCACAGGTGCTGAGTTAAGGGTTGGCGAAACCAGCAGCCGACCTGAAGCCACTGCCACGAATAGTGATGATGATGACACATGTATTTTGGCACAGGGAGATATGACAGGGTCTGTCGTTGGTCTGCCAATTAACAGTACACAGTGTTCAACCCCATCTATGAGCACACTCATACTGGCAATACATCCCTCAACACCAATGGCCATAGGCAAGGGACAGCATACAGTTGGCAATGACCAGGAGAGTGTGGTACCCATGGCACTTGCATCCCCTCACAGCAGCCATAGCCG
This sequence comes from Protopterus annectens, assembly GCF_019279795.1. Taxonomy (NCBI): domain Eukaryota; kingdom Metazoa; phylum Chordata; order Ceratodontiformes; family Protopteridae; genus Protopterus; species Protopterus annectens. Next base: position 1,997,402,577 of record NC_056728.1, on the reverse strand, counting down.
TAGACCTGGAATGGTACCACATAGGCGGAGGTGCAGGGGTTCTCGGAGGAGCACCACTGGTTGTATTGCCCCTGGCAGGCATGCCCTCACAGGTCTTATGACGACCAGTATGTTCCGGGCTGTAATGCAGGCTCAGGCTCATATGGAAAGGTACACCAGGCAGGGACTTACGGTGCAGAGGGCACATTACACCGCTATCAATGACATCATCATTTACCTTGCCGGTGCCATCCGGACTTACACCAAGGTCATTGATAGACATTGAGGGGAGACAATAGATGCCCTCCACAACATGTCTTCCTTGAGCCAGGACCATGCGGGATGGTTGCAATGTCGACGTAGACGCATGCCAGCAACAACAACAGCTGGCAGTGGTCACGGACGGCCCACAGTTCACAGTTGCTCCCATAGTGGCAGTACCAGCCCCAGCAATGATGGGGCTGGCCTGTCCATTGACCATCTCAGTAGACCATGTGCACGTGGCTCTGGCCAGTCCCAGCAGGGACATGGATCCAGTCATCATACCTCTGCCTCTGATGACAGTACCCAGTCAGGGTTGGTACACGATACTGTCCGTAGCACCCCTGCCAGGCACAGGTACTGTGTCTGTGGCCAGAGGCAGTGATCTGTACAGCCTAGCAGGTACAGTCTATGGCTGCCCCACAAACTACCGTATATGGCAGCCACATCATGGAGCTGTGTGCATTCAGACACACACACATTAAGCAAACAACTAGGGCTCACACATACACACACACATTACATCAACATTGGCCCATGCTGTACTGTTGTCCCTCACACACACACACACACACACACACACACACACACACACACACACACACACACACACACACACAGACATGTTGATTGGATGGGTCAATGTCAGGCTCTGGCAAACAACAAAAATGCCATGTGCATATGATGACACCTGTGCCACCTCCTGTCATCTGCATTATTGATGGAGGGACAGGTTAACATGGTGCTGGTGCACAGGGTGACACTATAGCAGTGTAGCAATAATAGCAAGTTGTCAACAAGGAAGTGTAACTACATCCTTGTAGGTATATCTGAGCAGACATTATGCATCAAAGCTCTGATTATCAATGTAGCATTGTTTACACCACTGTTAGGTCTGAGTATGTATTATCCACCCATGTGCCACTTGGCTGAAGTGTAATGTGTTGCCAGTATGTGTTAGTGAGTGGACAGTACATGTGTGATGTGTGCAATACAGATTAGCAAGTGTACATCTGTGAATGTGGTGGGTGTGCACTGTCTGGATGTATGTGCATAGTGGACACATGGGACATGTGGCATACCCTGTCATACACATTGTTAACATCTCATAGCATCTTTTAATGGCCAGTATGCATTCTACTACAGTTATATACTAACATGGGTAGACATGTATATGACATGGGTTGACACTATGCTGTGGGTGACACCATTAATATCTGTCAATGATTTGCGGTCTGGTAGTATACACAACCTCAACAGCATGACTATAAGCAATCATTGGATGATGCCCTGACAAATGACACACAGCAGTAGGGAATCCAGTATCAATCGGATCCTTCTGGTGCTACACTATAACACTAACCAGTGGTAATGACCGCCACCCATTACTGTGACCACACCTGTTTGTCATATAGTCCCCTTAGGTACATGCAGACACACTAGGGATGTGTCCATCCAAATCTGGAAATGCATGGATTGGCCTATGATGCATTCCCTGGATGGGATGCATATCCTACAAAAGGGTATTATACAGACATATACCTGTTGTCTGATACATGCTGTATAGCAGTAAGCCAACTATGGCATAGTCATCCTCATGTACTATATATACTATCCCGTCAGTACCACACAGGTAGTAGCCCTCAACATGTATGTTGGGTACCATTGTGTACATACAGACCCATGTTATGTCATGTGTCCTGTGGTATCCACATATATATAGGTATTGTGGAGTCCCACGGTGTATCCCATAAGACATTAGAGACCTGAATGCATATCCACAAGGCAGTCGTACACCTATAAAGACTGTCCATTCTTGGCAGACATTGTTGTGTATGACAATGTCTGACATATACCTCAGGCATATACCCTCACTCACACTACTCTTAAGTAACTGTCATGTGTGTGTGTGCCACAGAACATGACAGTGGATGGCCTTGTCACATACATACATATGTGACCTACGATCTGAGAAGCAGCAGCACAACCTGTCAATGGAAACAAATGTATTCATGTAGTATGCAGGCTTCACACCTAGGTACTGATTGAGGGGACATGTACGCATATATATTTGCCACGCAGATACCTAATGTGTGCAATGCACTTACTGTTGTAATCATACTATGTCATACCATAGTAAAAGCAAAACCCACACTGCATTGACCAACAGTGATACACACACAATCAGCATTTGCAGAATTCAAACCCCTACCTAACTATGTTATGATACTAGAGAGTGACACATTAACACGGCTCACTATTTGCTTTTCTGTCTGGTTTCTCTTCTCCGGCTGTATTTGTAGGATGGTGACATCATCAGTCTTTCCAAAGAAGAATGTACCTCTTTTTGTGAGTTTTCACAGTCTCCAAAAAGGGGACACCTTTCAAAAGACACATGCACACACTGCTTGTAGGATTCAAACCCCTACTTAACTATATTATGATGCTAGAGAGAGAGATATGCATTAGCATGGCAGGCTATTTGCTTTATTGGCTGGTTTTCCTTCTCCGGCTGTATTTGCAGGATGCTGATATCATCAGTCTTTCCAAAGAAGAATGTACATCTTTTTGTGAGTTTTCACAGTCTCCAAAAAGGGGACACCTCTCAAAGGAAATCACACACATACACACACCCCCACCACACACTGTTTGCAGGATTCAAACCCCTACCTCACTATGTTATGATACAAGAGAGAGATGCATTAACACGGTGTGCTATGTACTTTACTGGCTGGTTTCCCTTCTCCGGCTGTATTTGTAGGATGGTGACATCATCAGTCTTTCCAAAGAGGAATGTACCTCTTTTAGTGAGTTTTCCACAGTCTCCAAAAAGGGGACACCTCTCAAAGGAAACTGCACACATACACACCCACCCCATCCCACTTCACTGTTTGCAGGATTCAAACCCCTACCTAACTATGTTATGATACTAGAGAGAGAGAGACGCAGTAGCACGGTGTGCTATTTGCTTTATTGGTTGGCTTTTCTTCTCAGGCTGTATTTGTAGGATGGTGATATCATCAGTCTTTCCAAAGAGGAATTTACCTCTTTTAGTGAGTTTTCACAGTCTCCAAAAAAGGGACACCTCTCACAGGAGGCTGCACACATACACACACACCCCCACACTCATTGTTTGCAGGATTCAAACCCCTACTTAACTATGTTATGATACTAGAGAGAGACGCATTAACATGGCACACTATTTGCTTTACTGACTGGTTTCTCTTCTCTGGCTGTATTTGTAGGATGGTGACATCATCAGACTGGACATGGTGATGTGTGTACACTTTGTTTTATGCCATTCCAGGAATGGTCCATGTGGGTCAGCAGGTGTCAACAGCTTGCATAAGACCTCAGATTCCTTACCTTGTGTGATCTATCTGTGGACACATTGACATTCCGTCATATGTCAACACATATTTTGCACAGCTTGTTAGTTTTGTGGATACTACATGTGTCTGGGTTGTTGATAAAGGGCTATTCAAAGTCTATGTGACACATGTGTAGATGTGTTAATTGATGTATGTCCTGGGTGGCTGCCTTGCAAACAGTCTAGCATGTTTGGGAACCATGATCCGCACATGAACATACCACGGTTGGTAGGGTTGTGTGCATGTCAGCTTCCAATAGCTCTGTTTATGACTGCAACCATGATGGACTCCATGACCTTGCAGATCAGACTTCATAGACGTACTGGACTTGACATCCCATGGTGTGTTGTGCACCAACACTTGTGGGGAGTGCCATATGTAGCTGTGACACATTCAACAGTTCCACATCCTGTGTAGGGGGTGAGGCTCAGCTGACTGTTCAGGTGCATGATCTGTTTGTTCTGTAGTTTGTGCATGACACATACTGGGAATCAATGTATTCCACTTGCTGCCATGCTTTAGGCAGTGGGGGTAGCTGCTCATCCATTCTACATGTGATATCTCCTGGTATGATGATATGGACTATTGTCAGTGGGAGATGGGTATGTACATATGGGCCTGTCTGTCAAGATGTCGGCATTGTCACTCAGGTACAGTTGGCCTTGACTGAGGACATATATGGGTGTGCATTGCTATTTATGACATAGCTGAAGGGGTTGTCATGATTCAGTCTGGACTCCTTCTCAGCTACTCTTTACAAAACTCCAGCAAACATGAGCACTAATACCTGTTATACTCTTTTACATGCTTAACACCCTACTGATCCTTTGTGATCAGGCTACAGAGTATGTCATGATAATATCCTGGCATGTCCAGGGGTCGGTTTCATGTGTACTCTTCAGTCCAGCTGGTGGATATTGTGATATTGACACATTGTCACATCTGCCTCATGTACACAGACAACCCTCTCCTCTGCCCGACAAACTCAGATATATGTGTGAGATGCACCTATATAGACATACAGGGTGCTGAACTCTCTCGACCCATGACTGGCACAGTCTATCAGGTGGTGAAGGTAACCACACATGCCACATATCAGTCTCACATATCAACTAGCAACAGCACTCAAACCACATTATCACACATAGACATACTTGGATGCTGTAAATGTACTCTACCTAAGCAGCAGAGACCTCCAAAGCAGACACACACACACACACACACACACACACACACACACACACACACACACACATTCCTGCTACCCCACTACAATACCCACATATCACATAGTTCAAAATGTCAGTGTGCCACACAGTCACTGCCCTTCGGGCTAAACAACACACCTTATACACTTGTAATAGGAGACACTTATTGTCAGACACACTGACGTACCATTCACCAGCCCTGACAAAGGAATAGTCACTTTGGGCTGTCTGTTGGGTGCCAGGATCTGCCGCATAACACAGGTAGTCAGGTCACTCCAAAGCAAGTACAGGACTGGCACCATCATTGTCCATGCTGGTGTGTATAACCTCAGACATTACTCCCTGGATCCCATGACATAATACATGGAGGAACACTCTGATCATGTAGCCCAGGCCAGTATGACCCTGACCTTGTCTAGCATCTTACACTTACCAAGTATGATGTCACAGTATATGGACACACATATCACATTTAACAGTTGCCTAACAAATTAGTTTAATTCATATGGGATACAGTGTCTGTCAGCCTATGGTGACATGCTCAACATGCCACGTAGCTTTACTATGGACGGCTTGCACCTGTCACCCTTGGACTTTGGAATGCTGGCTAAGGCTCTTGCTACCACCATAGTGCCTTTTTTAAGCAGGGCTCAGAAGACAAACACACCTCCATAGACATTACAGGTTAAATGAAACTAAGGGTAATGCTGCTCAACAACAATCGTGTTAACCTTATATTGCGGCCACTGAGGACTCTCCTCAGTATGGAGGATAGCGATATCTGTGCACTGACAGATGCCTGGTTCAGGCTCGCTTATGCACACCAGCACTACCAGGTTATGTTTCATACCATGCTGTCTGACAACAAGCCTTGGAACAGACAACACAACTAGGGAGAGTATCCATATACATCACAGATACACACACCTCCGGGTTAGTAGCACTGCACAAAGCATCACAGACCATACATATACAACTACCATTGTGCAATACTGCCTTTCAGTTTGTTGCCTGCTTCAGAACACACTCCCAAACTCAGGGACCACTCTCGGCTTTTGTGGGAACTATGGAGAATATGAAGGTCTCCACAGACACCATTATATTGTGTGTCTTCATATACACAAATATTGACTGGGGATACTACTCAAGCCCTAACACCCTCACCCAACAGTCGCTACAATTTGTAGACTCATATGCTATGGCACAACCAGTCAGCACAGCCACAAGGGAGAATACATATTGAACCTGATCATCACCAACATGGGGACTCTATGTTCCACACCAGCAATATACCCCTCATTGGTAAGGTCAGAACATACATGTATCTCACTGGACATACATATACCTTCCACACACCCATCCTGGGTAATCTTGGTGAACTTCTCATGAGCCGATGTCTCATGTCACCGAAGCAAGGTGGTATCCTTCAGAGACCCTGAGACAGTGGCAAATACGGCTCACGCTGCTGCATCCTTTACATACACATTCTATGGACACCTAGTGGACTGCATGGATTGTGCTATCCCAAATAACAACAGGACTCACTACTCCAATGGCAGGGGATCTGTGTGGTAGAACCCAGCCATTAATAAGCTGTACAACATCAGGAGGAAGCTACTACATGATAGAGCACAATCCCAGACTGGGAAGGCATCTGTGATCTGTACTAGCAGACAGCTACGATCACTAATGAACTTTTCTAAGGGCCGCTTCTACCAGACAATTGCAACAGACATGTAGGACTATTATATGGCCTTCTTCAGTTATGTCAGGAACCTGGGTGGACACTCACTGATATGCTGTGAGTTACATGCTTACTGACTAAACCTACCCTGAACCCACTAGCATTGCCAACATCCTGGCAAACAGGTTCAGTGCAGATGTCTCCCACCCATCCCCCCTAAGGAGCAACTATCCATCCCAACAGAGTATAACCTCCCTGATATCACACAGTAACAGTGAGTGCTGCCCTCCCCAAAGCGTACATCACAGTATCAATGTGACCAGACAGTGTCCCAGCCTGCATCTTACATGAGCATCATGACAGACGCAACCCTCACATTACATCACTGTTCAATATCAGAGTTACCACAGGATATGTACCCAAGGAATGGCGTACAGCAAGAGTGGTCCCACTCCACACAGTTGATGCCACAACGGACCACAGACAATATTGCCCTATAAGTCTAAGTAGCCTGTTCTGCAAAGCTATGGAGCATATTGTCATGGGACTCACACACATAGACATTGGGAACCTACAGACACTGTGCCCTACACATTTCAGCATTGTTGTGAGCAGATCCTGCCTCTTGAACCTGTTTGTCTTCTTTAAATGGCTAACAGGTCCATTGACATAGGGACGGCTGTCCACACAGTCTACCTGAACCCTGCAAAACCCTTCAACACAATAAACCACTGGGCCATTATGCATAGGCTCACCAGTGTCGATATGGACACATATCTCACACGATGGATTGATACCTGGATCAGGGATAGCACCCACATGGTCAAAATTGCAGGTGCCATGTCTGACTATACACCAGTTACATGTGGCATCCCACATGGCTCGGTCCTGTGACCTCTCTTGTCCAGTATATATTTGTCTGACATACAGGCTTCAACAGGAGGAATATGGCTGAATATACTTGCACTTGACTGCAAACTGGGTGCCATGATCAACTCTCCAGCTGCCACATGCATACTCAAACAGGGCCTCACAGAGATGGATGACTGGTGCCTGATCCATGGCCTACAGCTAAATGCCATTAGTTGCATAGTCATCCCCTTTGGGAATAACAACATGCCCACACATTACCACATAGGTAGTACTCCATTACATACAGTAGGAGTAGTTAGGGGTTTGGGGACATGACTTGTTCGTACTGTCGCCTTTGACATTCACGTTGCCAAAGTGGTTGGACACACCTTCTATGTGGGCCACCTTATCCCATATGGTTTCACATCTAGATCGAGTGAGGTCATTGTGCCCCTATACTCATTGCATCTATGCTTGTTTACAATGTCACATTAGGAGTGAACCTTACCTGACACCTGCAGAAACTGTACTGGCCATGGAAGTTCCTCACCAAGCAGATCTAGGGACTCACACAGATGTCCTGCACAGTTCAGATGCAGTAACTCCAGCTCTACTCAGTCGCTTACCACCTACTCGGATATGATGTGTGCCTGTTGTTTACAGATTATACCCAACCCAGAATTATTGGACATGCTCTACCTCAGGATATCTGACTCCCTTGGAGCTACACACTCCAGGGACATATACCTCAGCACAGATGTTAATAGGACATTGTGGTGGGACAGATTCTTATCCCAGAGGCTCCACTCACTCCAGAATGTAATCCCAGTTTCACATAGGCAGAGCCACCCACTGACCACCTACTGGAGACATCTTGATGACTGTATGGGTGATCGTATGTTTACCCCTGGGATATCTTCTGTGTCCCTGCTAGACAGAGGCACACTAGCCTAAATGTACATGGGCTATCTTGTGTGACCTACTATTCACACACACAGTGTAGTAATCTGACAGGGTTGTGAATGCCAAACACACTCTGGGTAAGCTTGTACATGCCCTAGGGCAGATAGCCTAGTTTCGACCTCTGAACCTATGCTAATGTTCAAGATGCACAATTTTTATTGCTTATACTGTTTGCAGGTCTTTATCATGTTTTTGCTTTACCAGTTTCTATGAACAACTTCAGTATCTGCAGAACATATTTGATTATGACAGGGCTCCACTATATTATAGATGTGTCTGTTGTCATATGACTGTGGGCACAGGGTGGATTGCTGTATTGTGACAGGTTCCTGGGTTAACACATGCAACTGCCAGATATGCGTGGCCCACTGCTGTACTCAGACATGGCCTAAGTCTATGAGCATGCCCAGTTTTGCCATTCTGTGTTTTGTTGCCTGACATTTGTCTCATTTATTCAAGTGTGTGAGCATGCCCAGTGTGAGCATTCAGTATGTTGCTATCTGAGGTCCACTACACTGGTTGATGTGTGCGAACATGACCTATATTAACATTTATATTGTGTGTGCTGGAAGTCAGGTTCTGTTCTCACTGCATGACTCACCTTTGTGTTTTAACTCGTCAAGGATTATGCTGTGCCTGCAGGGTTTCCATGAAATACTTTGCATAGACTTATCAACATTCCTTCATACAAGCTGACCACTGCAATGCTGTCATAGTTTAGTGGTTCAGTACATTGGCTATAATACACAGTATCCTGGGTTCGAGGCCCATCACTGCTTTATATTTTCATACTGAGCAGACCAGACTGCTTAAGGGCCCGTTAAGCAAATATGAGCATGTTGGCTTTTGTTCTGTTATGCCCTACTTAGACCAGGCTTGTCCGACATTGCTCAATATTCACCAACATTGCTGGACGTTGCCCAATATTACTGAACATTGACCACAGTTGTTCTAGTTGGTGTGTGCGATTTTGTTTGCATATGCTACATTGTGGTAAATGCTGTTTAGCACTGCTTTATATTGCTTAAACATGGCAATCATGCCTTAGGTGGTGCTGCAGGGCTGCCTATGTTGGATGCACATACTACACTCCCTGTACATGTTTGAAAACAGGTAGTGTCAACTTAGGCATCCCTTTTACTATATGTGCGAGTCGGAGAGAGGTATCATTTCCAGAGTTCCTACTGAGCCAGTGTATGTGCTATGCGTTGCCTCTTTGCCAAGGCCAAAGCATACTGGGCATGCCTCCTTCTGCCTACTGGGGCAGGCTCAGGTTGTTCCTCTTCCAAGTCACAATCATATTATGTAGCATAGCACATACCATGACAATTTGGGTACATGTATTTGTTGAGTACTGCAAGGCTCCACCAGATGTGTCCAGGCACCGGAACCATGACTTGAGCAGCCCAAACACATGCTCTATTACATTACGTGTTTGTGCGTGTGCCTCATTATGGCATTCCTGTTCAGGTGTGTGTGCATTTCTGATGGGTGTCATCAGCCACGGCTCCAGTGCATAGCCAGCATCCCCCACTAGGTGACCATGTGGGATGTCCCCATTGGCAAATGTCTGGTACAGCTGCATCAGATGCCAGATATGGGAATCATGGTAGCTTCCAGGGCAGCCTGCACACATATTCAGTATTATGCCCTGGGCATCACACATGACCTGGCAGTTGATGGAGGGGAAGCCCTTGTGGTTGAAGTAGACCCTACCCCGCTCTACGGCTGGTGCTTTGATGCATATGTGCGTGCAGTCTATTGCTCCCACTACCTCAGGGTATTCCGCTATTTGCTGGAAGAGACGCATATTGTTGGCTAATACCTCACGGGAATTGGGGAAATATACATGATCACCGACATGTGCTGACATGGCATCCAGGAACTGGTGTAGTACCCTGAATGCTGATGCCTGTGATATCCCCATCATATCACCAGATGGTCTCTGGAAGGCACCTGTTGCTAATATTCTTAGGCCAACACATACCTTGGTTTCTGCTGGAATGGGTTTCCCTCTGTTGGTTCTGTGTGTGAGGCGTGGCCTGCACAGCTCAACAATTTGTTGCAAGAGGTCTCTGTCCACTCTATAGCGCTCCACTATCTCCAGGTCATGTAGCCCCTGGTAGGTTACCCTGGGCCTGTACACTTTTCTCCATCTCCTCACTGTGGGTTGTCCAGCAGCATTTCCATTGTCACCACCCTCAGCATGTTGCATATGTCGCCTTATAACAGCAATGGCAGCCTCTAACATTTCTTTGTCTCAGTAAAGCTTTTTCAGTTTTCACTTTTATTATCTTACTGCAGTGTCTGTTGTGAGAAACATACTGGACTGTTGTTTGCAGAGTTTTGGGCTGGCTAGTGTAATGCCTATGTAATTGCCTGATTCTGATTGTTTTCAACTGCTATCTCTGCTAGTACTCCCTGGTAGCTTCCTACTATTTGTTGTGCTTCCTTTTTCCTTTCTGTTTCCTCAGGGGGGGGACTGCCGCACACACAAGTGCAAACACGCGCACAGCAGCTAACACACATGCACACATGCTTACACAGTTTAAAACTTGCTTATTCAGGTTAAACCTCATGCACACCAGTGCAAATGTGCTTATAACTCTTTAAACAGCCTTATACATGCTTACTCTGGCTTAAACGCACGCACTCACGCTTACACGCATGCACTCTGTCTTACTTGGGTTTACACGCGCGCACATGCATGCATACCCATTCAGCAAGAAACTTTGGTGTTATCCATGGCATACACCTTCCATTTCTTGGCTTTCCCTAACCTACCTGTTGACATACCTCTTTCCATGATGTATAAATGACAGCTGACACATGCCACTCTGCTCCAATGAGCTTCACTTCTTTCATACATACCCCCCCCGTGATGTCACCTATCGTCTACTCTGTTACTCCCCATATCCTACTCCTACACTCTACTGACTGTGCTCATTTGCTATGTAAACTTGCGATTCACTATACTAACACTCATTTACATAGGATTGCCTACTGATGCTTGGTTACATCTCTTAGACTGAGCTTCCCCCCTTAGCAACCTCTACTTGGTGGCCATCTTGTCTTCAGCCTGCCATTCCCTTGCATTGTACATTAACAATTTCAATAAAATCCACATTTGTGGGTTTTAATTTTTAGTATTCTGGGTTTTAGGGTGCAGCCCGTTTGCACGGCGCTATGCTTAAACTTCGGAAATCGGCAAAAAAAAATTATTTTTATTTTAATATTGCATCAGGAAACATTTCCAATGGCCATATATTTGGCCATTGGCATGCTTCCTGCACTGGATGCAACCTTTATTTGGAGCTGCCACGGCTCCGTTTTGCTATTTGCAGAACGGTACTCAGTTGTCAACTGAGTACATTTCTGCAAATAACACTGCTCTTACTCGGACAGGTTCGGGTTTCCTGAATCACAAATCTACCTCATTTGCATGCCTTTCACCTGCAATTGGTGTAATTTGCATATCTCAGCCCTGTCCGTGTAAGAGCCGTTTTAGGAGCTCTCTTACACGCTCCTACAGGCTGTTCCTGGATCGCTCCTCGGACATGATGGCAGCTTGGAGTCTTACTCTACTCTAAGACTCTGTGCAAGCCTTCGTGAATCCGGCCCTAACTCTTTCCAGAACTTAAAAGCTACTTAGGTACCCAATTAACAGAAACTGGATGATATAAAACCAAACTAGGTGGGGGGCTACACCCACTACACTCCCCAATGTGGGGGGGGGGGCTGTGCCACCCCATCTATATATACTAATTCCGGGATCCCACTACAGTGGGTAAAAGGCATATACCTTTTACTTACCTTGATGTAGTCTACACACTGCCACTATTGCTGGGAATGCACAAAACATCTGCCATATTAGTTGAGATACTTCCCATAAAAATGTAAACAGACATACCCACATTTAGAAACACTACAACACTACTTTCTACATGACTATCGGTATACTGCCAATCAGCATTATAAGTTACAGTAATTCTTTTTATCACAAGCATGTCACAGGAGAAAGGAAACCCACATCATGTCTATGGCTTACAATTCAGTATAATGAGATTCAGTCAAATGAGTTTTCAGTATTTTGACAATTCGGTATTATGGTCTCGCTCAAATGAAATTCAGTCAAATTAAATTTCAGTCATATGAAGTAGGCCCATCCACCATTGCCATGAAGTTATTTTACATAGTCCAGTTGCTCATTAGGAGAATGTAATCTAGGTCAAAATAACTAATTATCCCTCTCTAATACTCCTCCCTTATCAAATGTATAACACAATACAATGCATGTTTGATATGTATCTGCGCAGAAAAATGACTCAACTTAAAAACTCCAGTGATTCTTCAGAAAAAAGATCATGGCCATGGCATTCAAGTGTAATGCAAACTGCTAAAGCACTATCTTTTTTTTCTCATTTTCATACAGTCTCTGAAGGGATGACCTTGCCTTCCCAACAAAACCTCAGTTAACCCATTCCTGTATGAACTCCTAATACAGTAACAAAAAAAAGTCAGAAACACCCACTCAAAAAAGAACTAAACCACTGCCTTAACATAAACAGACCAAATAATTTTTCCCTTCTGGAACAGACATCCCCTTTACATTGGTTCACAGGTTCAAAGGTGTTTACTAAACTAATGACCAAAATAGCCTTTTTAAGGGGTCTATATTAGAACACCGAACACTTAAAATGTCGAGTGTTCTATTATCAACCCATTTTCAGCGAACGCTGAAAATATCAAAGAAGCAGAAAACCAAATTTGTTCCTAGGGAAAAAAATTTGGTTGTCCGTTTTTGTTGCTTCGATATTTTTAGCGCTCTGTTGGAAAGTTACGGGTCGGGTTGAGGTAAGTGTGCAATTGAGTGTTGGTTAGGTATGTGTGCAATTCTGTGGACATGAGGGTTAGGGCGGGTTAGGTGAGTTAGCGTTAGGGCGCGGGTGAGGTGAGTGTGCAATAGTGGCGGACCTTAGGATTAGTGTTTGAGTTAAGGTAAGTGGATAGTTAGTGGTGTGTGTGTATAGTTTAGTGTAGGGTTAGGTGTAAGATTTTAAGTGTATGTGTGTGGATTGCTGTCTGTTTGATGTGCTTGTGTTGTGTGTATGTGTTTTGGAACAGTGAATATTTTACCTAGGAAAAAAAATTGCTATTCTGAATGATCGATGTTTGGTATTTTTGATTGGTATGGTTCGATATTAGGACAATTAACATTTTGAATGTTCGGTGTTCTAATATAGACCCTTTTTAAGTCTAACCATGAATCCCAAATTTATGACAAGTTCTTGTACTCTTGTTAAGTGTAGGGGCTTGGGAGATGAAGCATTTGCAATCAGGAGGCTGAGATGAACCATTTCTAGGCTGCCTGTGTCCATTAGAGACTTAGGTGCCAAAGCAAGGATGGATTTCCTGTTCCCCAATCAACTGTCCAAACTACACTTGAATTGGGCTAGGGAAGAGCTATGTTTCACATGGATGGGGAGACTGTTCCAGAGATGGGATAGTCTCTTGGATAAATATCTGCATCTCCAGCAGATCCTATTTATATCACAGGCAATGTTTTTGTCTTTAGAACAGGTCATTTCTGTGCTATTTGTTTTTTGGATATGCAGGAAGTCCATTAGAGTGGGGTCTAACAATGCATTGTATGCCAGGCATAGATCTCCCTTCACATTAAGAATAATAGCTTCGTGACCATTTTTAAACACAACTTAGATCAGTGGATGAGGAACTGTAAACCCCCCTAACTCTGTTCACCCTCTAACCCTCATAGAAAGGGGAAGTATGTGATAAAAGTTGCTCTTCATAAAGGATAAGCAATTAGTAGGATTTAGTGAGTAGGTTCAAACTGCTCAATGGCCTAGAACATTTTAAGCAGCACACAGATACACACACACACACTCGCATATGCACACACTCTCAGTGTTTATCAACTGCACAAGGGGGAATGGAAAAAGGGCCCTTTAAAAAAAAATGGATTGTAGCAGTTATTTATGTATGCTATGTATATAAATATATATGTATGCATGCATGTATTTATTTATTTATTAGTATGCATGTATTTATTTATTAGTTTGTTTTTTTTCATTTATTGCATCTAATAAAGTACAATGTGAGTAGTGTCTGACAAGGAAAAGTAGATGCCTGCTGTTGAAGAGAGGCATATAATAATTTAATTCACAATTTCCAATACCAATCATCCTTCCTGTAGGTCAGGGTCTTTGATAAGTTCTACTGACACAGCAGTGCTTACAAAAAGATCTGACCAAAAATGAAGAATTGTCTATATCATATTCAACATACATTGCAAAAAGGAAGCCATATTCAATGTTGGACTGGACAGTGTTGTATATTTTTCAAAGTCTGAAATATAAAATAAGTCTTCCTGACCAACAGTAAATCATCCTACTTCTCCATCTGTAAAGTGATATAATTAACAAACTGATAATTCTTCAGGTGATGTATGAATGGCCCAGAAATTAAAAAAGACATAATGGCACAACCACACAAACTGAAACTATATGTCTAAAAAATACCTGACTACACACACAGATTGGAATAAATAAATCAAAACATCAATAGACTAGAAAATCAGGTCAGAGCTTTATACAGTTGCTAAAATATGTTTGTCTGTTAAAACTAAAGTTCACTTCCACTGCACCTGTACAGTGATGGTTTCACAAATCAATACATCTTCATGACTGAAGGGTAGTGCTACAGTACAGCAGACTGACAAACGTGTGTAGGACAATATGAGGGACAACAGGGTGAGCTCTCATATTGACTCTGGCTCTGCTTGCAAAGCATCTGGCCCTATTTTTGAGGAGGTAACTCATAGTACATCTAGAAACTTAAAACAAATTGGAAATTTTGAATACAAGTTATCTAAATATAGGAATATTCAATTAGACAACTTACTTAACATCATGTACGTAAGGCACGACACATTTGCAATTTTCCAAATGGTTTTAAGTCCAATTGCCTTTTTCATAATGACATCTTGAATTATTTGATTGCAAAGGGTGTGATTTTATGAAATTAATAACTAGGGATAATGAGAGAAAATTGGCTGAACTGAGCAAAGATATCAAGTCCCTATATAACAGTATTAACAGTGACTGGTTTTTAGATGCCTATAAGAGTGACCTTCACCAATATAATGGCATAACTGACAAACAATGTTTTCTTGTTAATGAATGAAAACAGTATAAATGCTCTAGAGATAAGCACAATTATACTGAACAGAAGGCTTATCTACTAGCATCAAGAATAAAACAATCCAGGCAATCAGAGGCAGGGAGATGGCAGTACACAGTTTGGACTCTCCCCAATTGTGCAGTTTGGAGAGACGTACAAACAGGACCAAAACACAGAATGTGAACCATAGAAAAGGATATGGGAGAGCAGAAGTTGAGGTTGAGAAGAAATAACTGCAGATGAGTAGTCAATGGAATTTCAATGTTCTACACATTTATGGAGACAAGGCATTTCATATTTTCAATTATAGTATATATGAAATAACTGAAGGACAATTAGACTTTTTCAAAAGGGTTTTAATTTTGTATGAAACTTTAGATCTAATATTGTTGATATATTAATCAAGATGAAATTGTTCACTTGTAAATTGAACTTGTAAATGTTTTTTCTCATTTTTTTGATGTCCAAAAGGCCGTAAAGATGAAAAGTATTTTAATCTGCCCACCCATCCTTTTGTTATAGCATTTGAAGAAAATTGTGTGAAGCAGATTCTTGCACTTAGTAAAAGACTGTCCAGTGATGAGAAACTGGCCTTGAAATAATTTTCTACCAACAAGGTCATAATGATTAAGAACCCTGATAAGGGCAGTGAAGTGGTTTTAATTGACAATATAGATTATATTGGTTGAATGCTAAACAACTTAGGTGACTATTCACATTATGAAAGGACATCAAACATTTAAATTTATGTTGCCTCTGCTAAAATAGATTGTTTCCTTTTCAATTTATTCATATCTTTTTCAATTTACTTACACAAAGGTGCATTACTAAGGAGGTTTTTGTTTTTTAACAGTAACTAAACCTGTCTTAACTTCAGTGTTTGGTATACCCAAAGTACACAGAAACAGCTGAGATCCCCTCTTAGACTTAAAGTGTCAGTGGGGGATCATAAACAGAAGCAATGGCTGTTTATGTGGATAGGAAATTACAATATTTATTCAACAGCAGTTCATTAATTTTAAAGGATTCTTGGCATTTTTCACAAAGTTTAAATCATACAGTGTTTGATAAGCATGTTATATTTATCACAGTTTAATAGTGTGATACCACAAGAGTAGTGAATATAGTAACAGAGATAAAACAACTGGGATTGCGATCTTTAGAAAAGGGAAGGAGTAAACTATATAGGAAAAATATGGGAAATGCAGGAACAATATATGCAGAGAAGATATGAGGTTTAAAAGATGTCAGGATTTGAATTAGTTGTATAATGCTTAACTGACAATGACTGGTTAGATTATAAGTGATGTATAATGTTTGCAACTACAGTTGTTTCAATGATGTCTGTGATGCATAATGTTTGCAACTAAAGTGGTGTCAATGTCTGTCTGTCATTTATATAATGTAAGATTATCTATGTCATATGTGACAATTTAATAAAGATTTTTTAAAAAAAAAAATAGGTTTAAATACAGTTTAGTCATTATGAAGGAAGACAACAGGTTTGATTATAGAGATTTTATTGCATGATCTTTTGGATTTGATTTTGTTCAATAATTTTATGATCTATAAAGGGGAATTGTTTCATGAAACCGTTGTCATGGCTATAGGGCTGCTTGTGACCCCATTTATGCAAATCAGTTGTAGTTCTTTCAAAGAAAAATATATATATGGAATTCTTTTAAATTTGTTCAGTTTTTCGGTTGTTATTAAAAGCTCCTGGATGATATATTTATTTTATGGTAGGGTAATATGAATTCTTCTACTGATTTTGTACATACATAAACAACATCACTGATTTTTTTTAATTCATTAAGTAGTCAACTCCAGATAATAATAATTATTTTCACATTATTATGAAGAAGGATTTGATAAATTTTTAAAATCAAATATATATCACAAACCAACATTTGCCTGTCTAGAATAGCCGAGTTGTCATGCACCTCACCAAAAGAGGGCATCATAAAAGGACATAGTGTGACTGGCTAGAATCATAAGTGATGATGTTGCTCTGGCCACTGAGTTTGAGCACCTCAAAGATGTATTTTTAGTTATGGGATACCTGATAAAATTACTTAATGAAATTGCCAATGAAATTTGGAACAGGTGACACATTTTCATCCAATATTGTAGCATCAACTATCTTTATAGTACATTTCTAATTAATGATTGCACAAAATCTGTACAGCATCATCTATACATCACTTCACAAAGTACAGTTATTTATCATTTCCAATATCATCATGTATTTCTCATAACATGAGCAATAAAAAACAGTAATGCTCAATATTCTAACACCCTAAGTTTTCTCTACACACTACACAGCCATGTACACAATTAATAAATGACACTATCATCAACTTACAGCAATTGCATTTAACTTTACCTTACCCTAAAAAACAATGGGTCTTTGCACATTAACACTTTACATTGATTTGATATAATGTTCCCCTAATTTTCAGTTGTATTTGTTACCTTACTGTGATAATTTTGCACTTTCCCAACTCAGTTGCCACAAAACTTGACTCTCTGCAGTTCATAATAGCAACTCTATGACTATTGGTGAGAATTGTGGCCCATTTCTGCAGTTGTTATGCAAAGGGAGCTCAGACAATGTATCTGCTCTCATAGGCATGAAAAGAATTTAGTTTGTCATGGATGAGCTGTGCTGAGCAGTGCTGAGTGCAGGAAAGCACCCCAGTTCATAGCATATCTCCATCACATATAACTCTGTCATACCACTGGGAATTATATCTGTAGTAAATTAACATTTATGTTGGAGAGTACTGAACCCTAATCCAAATGCATCCTTGAAAGCATACCACACTTTATCACTTACTAAAACTCACTTCCATTAAATGAGGCAAGAAATAAAATCTAATGCATTTAAGAAACAGCAAATATGAAATAAATATAATCAGTAGTACATTTAATGTCATGTTGTTATAAGTTATTATCAATATAATGGCATTCTTGCACCCTAGGCAGAACATTCCTATGAATAGATACATAACCAGTGAAAGACATGTCCACTTGATCGATTGCTTATGGATTTACCTTTGCATTACTAAAAAAATAGAGATCTGGAAAACAAATCTGGAAATCTATTTGACTGCTTCAGTAGAGTTAGAAAAACAACTTTGACACTGTCATTACTTATATAGATAATAATACTATATGGTTGAATGGGTTGGGCATGCTGATATCACAGCTCAGAAGGTGTGGTTCATACTCTCTTTTCCACTGCCCTGGTACATCATAGGTTGACAGCAAGTGTAAAGGCCTATGGCTGTGCTCCAATATGGTCCGAGAAAGAGATAAAAGTCCTTCTTTGCCTCCTACGGGGGGGGGGGATGATATCTGCAGAAGTTAAAACAAGCAGTATCAAGAAATGAAAGGAAAAAGACATCTAGCAGGAAACTGAGGAACCACCTCTCATCCATGTCAGGGAGCCCTCACTCAGGACAGCAGTGTAACCATAGGTATGATGACTTGCAGAGGTGGAGGAGTGATCAGCTGGCCTGGTGAGTATTACAGGTTAAGGAGTGAAGCTCAGAATTCTACAGTAATATTTTTTTTCGTTTCTCTTTTATTTCTCTCTTAATTTTCATACAGTACTAAATATGTATGGATAACCACATTGTTGTATTTATGAATGTAAAAGTATGTGAAGTAAGTGCAGGTATGTGCATCTACAAATATATATATGCATGCAAACACACACACTTGTGTATGTGTGTGTGTGTGTGTGTGTGTGTGTGTGTGTGTGTGTGTGTGTGTGTGTGTGTGTGTGTATATATATATATATATATATATATATATATATATATATATATAAGACTATATATATATATATATGTGTGTGTCTGTTTATGTGTCTATGTATATATATCTATATAGATACAGATATAGATATGAGTCCCTGGATCTATCTTACTACGTCGACAAGTCAAAATGCCGACAACAAAATCACCGACACCACATAACCGACATTTCACAAACACGAAACCTCACATGCCCGACACACCATAATCCCGACAAGCAACAAACAAAACAAATCCCCGGTCCAAAAAGCACACACACAACACAAGCACACCAAAATCCTTACAAACCAACACTAAACCTCACATACACAACTACCTACAACCTTAACCCAAACCCTAACCCTAAGGTCCGCCACTATCGACACTCACCTAACGCCTCTAACCCTAACTCACTTAACCCGCCCTAACCCACAAACTATCACAGTCGCACACTTACCTAGCCGCCTCTAACCCTAACTCACTTAACCGCCCCTAACCCACAAACTATCACAGTCGCACTTACCTAGCCCGCTCTAACCCTAACTCACTTAACCGCCTAACCCACAAACTATCACAGTCGACACTTACCTGGCCAGCCTAACCCTAACTCACTTAACCGCCTAACCCACAAACTATCACAGTCGCACACTTACCTTACTCGCACCCTAACGTCCGTCACTACCGCATACATACACAGCCTTTTCCCATGTCGATGTTCTCAGCGTCGGGGTTTTGATCCGTCGGTCTTCTCCGTTTTCGATCTTCTGGCGTCGGTGTTCTCGCTGTCGGCATTCTGACTTGTCGACGTAGTAAGATAGATCCGAGTCCCTCTAAGTTTGTCAAATTATACTTTGGTGGACATCTGTTTCATTGACACAATTATGTCAACTAAACAGGTGTGCTAGATCAAAATCCCTGGGCATGGGAATATACTTTTTTCTCTGAGGATTGTGCAATCACAGTGTTAAAATATATAATTAGCAGAGGGGTGGGAGTGCAGGAATGCTTGCCCCTTGCAAAAAACAATGCTTTAATTTTGCATTTCATTATGCATCTCGGCATAATTAGTGTTCAACTAATTTAAATAGATATCTGTGTGTTTGTTTATATATATATATATATATATATATATATATATATATATATATATATATATATATACATACATATATATATATATATATATATATATATATATATATATATATATATATATATATATATATTTATATATATATATATATATATATATATATATATATATATATATATATATATATATGGTTCTGCTTTAAATAATCAAAAAAACAAAATGTTGAATCACTTAACAGCGAGACAACAGCAATGAAACATGCAAAATAGCGAACTCCTGGAAAAGCAAATTTCGCCTTCAGGAAACTAGCCACTTGGCCACCACTGACAAAAAAAAAAATCACTAAACAAATAAAATCCACTGAAGTGGGGGTGCTTCACCTTCCACACCCCCCCTAACTAAATATTCCATCTCTGAGATCATACTGCAGTGCAGAAAAGGGCAAAGGTTATTAGTGGTGGCCAAGTGGTTAGATTCCCGGAGACGAAATTCGCCATTCCGTGAGTTTGCTGTTTTGACTTTTTCGCTGTTGTCATCTTGGTGTTAAGTGGGTCGAGAGTTTGGTTATTCAATTATTTAAAGGGGAGCAACACACACACACACACACACACACACACACACACACACACACACACACACACACACACACATTGTCCCCAAGAGGGTCGTTGAATGCTGTTTCTTCAACAAACACAGGGGGTGTGGTTTAATGTGATTGGTACAAATAGTTGAATGGAGGAAATGTCAATAGTGTGTAATGTAAAGATAGGTAAGTGGTATTAGAGGAGTGAGAGTGTTTGTGTGTGTGTGTACGTGTGTGTGTGTACGTGTGTGTGTGTGTGTGTGTGTGTGTGTGTGTGTGTGTGTGTGTGTGTGTGTGTGTGTGTGTGTGTGTGTGTGTTAGGGTTGGAGGTATGAATTAAGCACAGGCATTGTATGCTTGTGTGTGAGTTTGTGTATTTTAGGGTAAGGTCACGGTTAGGTTAGGGGATTGCTCTTTGAGTGTGTTTGTGAATGTATGTGTCTCTGAGTGTGTCTTGTATAGTGGCAGTGTTAAGGGAAGGATTTTGTAAAGGTAAGGTGTAGGGTTAGGTTTCAGGGAAGGAGCAGTGTTGAGTAGGGTTAGCACCTATTATTAAGGTGGTGCACGAGGGCAGAGCCCCCACTCTGCCCTCTTTAGTAATGGGTGCTAACCCTATCCTTGCAGATTATACAGTTAATGTGTAGCTTTTTGTTAAACCTGGAAGTCAGTAAAACATTTTTCTTTTGACAGAAATAGGAATGCAGCTCTATACAACCTTTATGCCACCTCCCATCAGACAATCTGGAACCAGTAAATGTGTGAAATCGCTTATAAGCTTTCACTGTTGTTTTCAATAAAACGTTTGCATGCAACTGGTTCGAGCCGTCTTTTTGGATTTATTTATTTAAATGAGTCAAATCACAGGAAGTCTTTGGTTATAGAAAACAAAGAGAAGTGTTAATATGAAATAAAACATCATCAATGAACGCAAAAACATTAGTCATTAGTGATAGCTCTTTGCATGTACTGTATCAAAGCCTACTGTGCTGTTTACATAATGATTGCATTCATTGCATCATATCTGATTAAAAAATAAATAAATAATAATTATATTACACAGCTATGCATGCAGACACATGCTTAGTAAACAACTATGCAACCATTTTCTTATTCTTAGATGAAGAGGAGATTGCTTACAATCATGAGCAGTTTCAAAGGAGGCTTAACAAACTCACTGACGGTACTTGTTAGTATGGAAAAATGATTACTTGTTATGAAATCAGTATGTAAGATTATGCAATGCATTCTGTGTTCCATTCTGTAGCAAATTAAATGAGAGCAGTACTTTTTTATGTCATTCAGATATACATAATAAGCAGAGTAGAACTGAAAAAATACCAATAAGCAATTTTTTTAGCATGGTCAGTAATAATACCATTTGGCAGAATTATTACTTAGTGCAAAATGTGGTAACGTTTACTTTAGTGTAATATATACTGGATGCTTAGTGGTCACTGTCAAGAAAAATATAAATTGATGTAATGAGTACACATCATCTCCATTGTGTATTGTTTTTAATCTCTCTCTCTCTATCTCTCTCTTATATTTCCTTTCCAAAGGGCCAGGGATGCCAGAAGCAGCCCAGCCACATGCCTCCCCAGTCAGCGAATACTCTCAATCACCCTCTGTCTGCAGAGTGATGTCCTCACAGGGTTGCAGTAGTGGTTCCAGTTCATTAGGCACCTTGGTGCTGCACAGCCTAGAAAGGTGTGAAAGACATAAGCTTCAGGATCTGGTTGAGGATGTGGTTGAGGATGTGGTTGTTTGGACTGTGGACAGGCAACTTTGACCCATGCAGTACCTCCTTCAGTGGGTGCAAGATTTGTTGTCCTGGTCAGCTTTGACCTCTGTGTCACTGGAAGTTTCTGTTACCATGGTATAGGGGGGCTTCAACTGCAGATCATTTAGGAAGTAGAAACATTTGAGGTCCTCTGAACTGGGATGAGAGCTGATCTCATACTTTCTTACCTCCCTCGTTTCCTAATGCTCTCTTCTCCCACATCTTCCATATTTCCTTTACAAATGTCCATCGCATATTCAGAATTGAAAAAAAAATAAAAAAATGGGGGTCTATCCCCAAAACATACATAGCACCCCTCGTCCTGCAGCACAACCCTCCTGATGTCTTTCTTCTTTGTGCCCCTTGTAGTCTGTCTCTCCATTTTTCAGCTGTTATAGCCAGAGCCAGATCCAGTACTAGGTAAACTGAGCAGTTTGCCTGCTGGGGTCACCAACTGGCCGGGGTGCTGCCACAAAACTTACATTTCTTCTTCAGAAACAAGAGTGTGTTTGTTACTACATTTCTCTAAGGATGTACTTTGCATGCATCATTAGCAGCATCTGTGCGAGTGTCATACTAAAGACACAAAGACGGAACTTCACAAGAGTGGGAGCATTAAGCAGGAAGAATTGCTTGCTACCATTCCAGCGAGATGAGCAACATGGAGAATAGAGTGTATGAATGAGACATGACAAGTGAACATGGAGAACAGTGTGCACTGAAACTTTGTGAGCATGGGAGTTTTAAGCAGGGAGAATTGCTTGCTACCATTCCTGTGAGATGAGCAACATGGAAAATGGAAAAGATGAATGAGACAAGACAAGTAAATATGGGGAATGGTGTGTATGTGAAATACCTCAGGTAGGGTTGGCAGGCAAGCTGGTTAACTTATTCAGGCCCAAACCCTCTACCTAGATTACCAGAGAATAAAGCTTGAATCCTCTACACCAACTATCAAACTGCATTTTCAAGGAATGTTGACTTCCAGTGCATCTTCAACAAATGTTGCGTTTCAAGGGAAGAGAAGTTTACTGTTGTTCATGTTGTCTGTTTTCAGTGTTAACTTATTCAAGCCCAAACCCTCTACCTAGATTACCGGAGAATAAAGCTTGAATCCTCTACACCAACTATCAAACTGCATTTTCAAGGAATGTTGACTTCCAGTGCATCTTCAACAAATGTTGCGTTTCAAGGGAAGAGAAATTTACTGTTGTTCATGTTGTCTGTTTTCAGTGTGCAGCTGTTGTGTTTAGCAAATGAACATCATCAGTGTTTGTGCTAAAAAATTCAAAAGCAGTGTTAGTAGCACCACAGGTAGCATACTTTCCTTTGGTGTAGAAGGCTGTGTGTTCTACTCCTGCATCATGTAGGTGCCCCCTTTATGGGGGGTGGGGGTGGAGATGCTATACTCCTGAGTGTGTCCTCCTTTGGATGAGATGCCGAGTAGCTATGAACCTGTTGCTGGTTTGGCAGCCATTCCCTATTGCACTATTACCAGCTTACCATTTTTTAACTATGATATGGGTAGTTTCTTCTTCAAGGGCAGCAGGCACTGAATTTGTACATGAAACATTGAAATGTAAAGGTGTTTGCCACCAGCAATCTCTGTGTCACTTCTAGATTTCCATAATGCAGAAATATTCACAAGACTTACTTTTGCATAGATTGTGTATATTTAATGATATTGGTGGATTGTAATAACAAAAGTTTGAGTGGCCTTTTGTGGTTGAAATGTTGTAATGGATAGTTTTGTCATTATTAGTTCATATTTAATTGTTTACTTGAAAAATGTTCAAAACTATAACATATTTTAACAAGTGGTGCTGTACTGTACAAAGAATGCAATTTAATACAATCAGGATGGTACATCAAAGAACACATGTATACATGGTCCTAAAATATGTGCAAGGGGGCCCATGGTTTGAAAACAGCCTAAAGGTAAACTTAATCCACCACTGGCTAAATGCATTTTCTGTGAATGTGGATTTCAATGCCAGTTCAATGAATGTGAGTTTCAAGGGCAGAGAAGCTTACTGTTCATGGTAAGTCTGTTTTCATTGTGAGACTGTATTGCTTTTAGCAAATTGCAATTAGTGTTTGTGCTAACAAATTTGAAATAAAATATTTAACTATTTCTAATCATTGTAGAAGTAAAGAAGAAAATAGTATGTACACTGACAGATACGAACACTGTTTATAGTAACTGGGGAGGAACAGCCAAACAATAGGACTCTGGAATGGTTGGAGGGGGTGCTGTGAGGAGGGTGCTGCTGTGTTGGGGCCCTGATCCATTACCATGCCTAGGACCCCATTTGAGCATGATCCAGATCATGTCATATCCTCCCATGTAACATCTTAATAAAGACCTACAGGGTGTCCGCATAAGGACACCACTATAGTCACTACATAAATACATTCATATAACTGTATAGATTATAATAAAATATTCCAGTCTGAGTTTATTTAATTCTAGTTAGGGTTATTTTCTGTACCAGCTATTACTTAGAATTAGTTAATGTTACGTGATAATGTGTGGTCTCATAGAATCTTTGTTATTTTCTACATTGTTCCTGTAGTTATAGGTAACAAAATGTCATCACTAATTTTATATTAAAGCAAAGCAATTATAACTTAATTAAACTAGGATACAATGGAGTTAAACTATACTTGCAAATAGGATTTATATTAATTATTCAGTGTTATTATTGTCCCAGAGCAGTTAGTATTTTGGATTCATGATTACTAGGTAAAACAATGGCTTGTCTTTTAAGTACAGGTTTCAGATTTATTTTAAGTGACACTATGTGTACTATCTGTCTAGTTGCATCAGAGGAGGTAGAATTATATTGCTAAGGAATTATGATCATTATTTAATGACTTGCCAGCTGTAGGACCTGAGCAAATGAACAGCTTGCTCAAAGCACTGCAAAAACTGGCTTTTAACAAGCAGGTGAGACAGACACACTCACTGAGGCAGATGAAATTCTTGCTCCAAAATGAGTTAAGCAGAGGACAAGGGAAGATTCAGTTGCACAAATAGAAAGGGGGGGCACCTATTACATCTTCTTAAGGAGGAGAGATAGACATCAATTCTCTAGACTGTAGGGAAAGTCTGTTATAACAGATGTATATTTACAATCTTTTATTGATAATTTTAATGATGAGGGTAGATCCAGGTAGTTTCAGTTAGTGACAGACAATGGGTAGCTTTGTTTTTACAGGCCCATTCAAATTCCAGAGTTGGAAACATAAGAAGACAATAATTTTGGGAACCGCATTTTTTCCAGGTTGCCTTATCTAGTGGAGTTATATTTTGCAGTAACTCACATCAGTCAAAGTGACAACTGAATCAAGGTTACTGATGCATAATTTCAGTTTTGGACAATAAACAATGGTAATTATTGCACATATTTCAAAGGAGGCAGAGGGAAAAAAGTTAATTATATGGACATTTTTGACTTGATTGATTTAGAAAAAGTTCAATGTATTGTAATTTCTGATGTACTAGGGTCAAAAGATCAGCTAATACTTTGGTGGCCTTGGGTAGAAATCATAGAATTATGCAATAGCTCACATAGATTTTAGATTTTATACATTTCATAGTGGCATTGTTGAGAAGAACCAAATCAGGCATTATCACTGTTGAGCCATTTTTAAATATTAGAGAAGTGCAGTATTTAAAAGGGGTCTCTACACTATTATGACATGACCAAAAAGGTAGGAAATCAAAGCTAGTTTCAAACAGGTAAAGTGGAAAGAAAGGCATCCTGATACTTCATCTTTGAAACAGTGACATTCTCATCCTATCCAAATTAGGAGTACACAGGCCTTTAGGTTAAGTGTTTTTAGGTATTTAATGCTTTTTGTTGTGAGTGAACATAGTGTGGAGGCAGGCATTTTTTAATTAGAGGCTGGTTTAAAGATGGAAGCAAAGGCGGTAGTATGATTAGAAGTGTTATGGGCAGGTCCTCTAACCTCTCAAATAATCCTTCAGTTAAAAGTAAGGCTTCTTTTCAAGGATTCAGTAGAGTAAGCTCCTTGTGGATTTAGGTCAATTGTCTTGGAATCATTTGCCCTTTTAGTTAGACATTTTGGTTGATATTTTGAATGATTACTTTAAGAGACGGGTTATAATTAAATTGCTAAATGGCTTTACATCATTTTTTTTATTAAATCCTAGAGATATATACATATGCCAAATTGCAAGAATTTAAAGTCAGTGAAGGGGGAAAAGACTATAGTAAAGGCCCTGCTGTACATAGAAAGATGGACAAAGGCAGAATAGCAAGAGCTTTCCAAGATCTATCATTTGAGGTTTTCTGCTTCTCCCTGTTGGGTTTAGTTCCAAAGAAGAAAGATAGGGAATTTAATTTAATTCATCATGTCTCACATCCAAGGGACATTTCTATGAATTATGTCATAAGTAAAAGAGATGCTAAGGTTCAATATCCTTTGTTAGATGATGCTATTCACTTTACTTGTCAGTTTAAGGATTCCTGGTTAGCCAAGCTTGATAAAGAGTCAGCCTTTTGTCTTCTACCTATTTGCCTCATGGACTTGGTATGCAGTCTGAAGGCAATTATTATTTTGATTTGGCTCTCCCTTTGGGTTGTTCAGTGGCTTGTGCAACATTTGCTCAGCCTTGCAGTGATGTTAGGAGCAGAGGTCACCATTGCAGCATGTACACTATTTAGATGATTTTCTGATTGCAAATGATTGGGAGATGCATACCACAAAAACAAAGGTTTTTCTGCATTTTAGGAGCTATGTTATCAAATGTGGGTACCCTGAGAAAGGATAACATACAAGGTCAGATTAAGATGCTTATATTTTTGGTGCTTGAATTAGATATACTTTCCTCTTCATTTAAGTTGCCACAGAATAATTTGCAGAGCCTTTCATCTTGCATTCATTCTTTCTTGTCAGCCAAAAGTACCACAGTTGTACAAGACATGGAGTTGTATAGTCTGTTGAATTTCAGATGCAGAGCTGTGGCCTCGGGGAGGGCTTTTATCAGGTCATCATCCATTCTCCTATGTGGTTGTTGCTAGAAGGACCATAGCATTCGTGTTAACAGGAGAGTGAGTGAAACGATACATTTCATAACGGACAATCTTTTCAGTCAATTTTAATGGCAATCCTTTTTGTAGAGTGAATAGTGCAGATTATGTTTTGGAATTATTTAGAAATGCAGCAGCGGGATTTAGCTTAGGAGCCTATTTCAATGGGCAATGTTTATTGGCATCTTGGCCTTCCAATTGGTTTCACAAGATGAGAAAGGACATTATTTTCTTAGAAGCAATACTTCTTTGGGTGACAGTCTTTGTGTGGCAAGATCAATTACACAATAAGAAACTGATATTTCAAAGCAATAACAAAGGTGTTGTCCAAGTTTTGCTAAAAGTGTTTCCAAGTTAGTTTGGGTACATTCTGCTTTAAGGCTTATGGTGTTGTTCAGTTGATACATAGCCCATATTTTTTCCTCCAGAGCATATAAAGCAGTTACAATATGTTGGTTGACTCTATGTCTTGTCAGTAGGTGTCAGAATACCATCATTTGTCACCTAACATGGCTGCTTTACCTGTCCCCATCCAAGATAAAGTCTGGTAGACTAGAAAGGAAAAATATTGTTCTTGTGATGAAATTCATGAGCATCTAGCTATTAGAAGGCATACATGGCAGTTATCAGAGAGTTCAATCAAAGGAATAGAGATGTTTGGTTAGTCCAGCTATCTTACATTACTTAGCATCTTACTGGGCAAAAAGTGAAGCTCCTTCTGCTTTCAGAATATGGTTCTCTGCAATGAACCTATTTGCAAAAGTCTTTGATCTTGAGAATGTCACCTAAGTTTGGATAATGTCTAGAAATTTGAAAGGCTGGGACAGTGCCAAAGAAAATCAGTCAAACTCTCAATGTCCAATAGGGCAATGTTTGCTAAAATTAATTTTAGTAGGTATGCTTGCAACATTATCAAATTATCACACTTATGCGATATGGACTACTTTATTCACATGGATATATGAAGGAGTATTTTGTATTAAAATATTGCCATGGTCTTTGAGGAGGAGGAGGAGGAGATATATTTCAAACATTGATGGTGCTGTTGTAGTTTGGGATCATAAGTCTTAAACTGACAAACTGGGTAGGACCATGACATCATATTAGGTAAGTCAGAAACCCCTTTACATTTCCTAGTATATTAGTTTACTACCATGTGTGCTATTTCCAGCCAGACTCACTAATAGTGAAGGGTGGGTATTTATTTTTCCCTGTAGTGCTCAGTTAATGG
Organism: Protopterus annectens; assembly: GCF_019279795.1. Taxonomy (NCBI): domain Eukaryota; kingdom Metazoa; phylum Chordata; order Ceratodontiformes; family Protopteridae; genus Protopterus; species Protopterus annectens. The sequence continues at coordinate 1,997,373,509 of NC_056728.1, read as the reverse complement.
CTAAAGCTCTTCATATATGTTTATAGAAGGCCTTATCTCAGCAAGCCTCATCTTCAATTGGTCATTCATATTATTCATTTAGAATGCAGTATGTCTTAGATTTATCTCTTCACAGTCTGTCTGCAGAAATAATTAAGAGATGGGGAGACGGTCATCCAGTGCTTACTTGACATATATTCATAAGTTGTTTTGTAAGTTGTTCCAATATTATTATTGCATATTTTGTTTTTACTCACTCAATTATGTGTTCTAATTCAGGGGCACTTTTATTGATTTGGATGCCAGCAGATCAAAAATCCATAAGGAGACTCAAGCCTGGGATTGTATCATCATTGTTATGAAATAAGTTGTAAAAGATTTCAAGAAATGACTTGTGATCAGTTGTTGTCAGCTTTGTTTGTGGTGATTTTTAAAGTGGGTCATATACAGATTCATTTAGTGCATTTAGGTGGGAATGATTTAGGAAAGATAACTAAGCATAAATTACTGTCTACCATTTTGAGAAACATGGCAACTGTTTACCATTTAATATTTGGATTATAAGTTATTTGGTCAGTTGTGTTTCCCTTTTTAATTTGATATGAGGCTTTCATCCCCTCAGTCTTAAGAAAGCAGGGCATTTCTAAATTATAGAGTTACTTGGGATGCTCCTTAGTTGGGATTGCAGTCATTGAGCTTCGAGCCCTTGCTGACAGAGATGCTTTCTGGTTTTCTGTACAAGTTTGGGATTTGTTTGTTCTCGTTTTTTCTATATATTTGCATGGTTTGAAATTCTGAACATTAAGATTTTGGACATTCACACTGCTAATAAAATAGTTTTAATATAGATGTAGAATGAATATTTCAGAGTTTCAAGACATGAGTTATTGTCATATAACTATCAGCCAGTAAAGTGGAGGGACCTGCTTATCAAGTAGCCTGGTGGGTGGCTGCTACACAGCCTCCCCTTCCCCCTTTTCACACTTCCATTCCTTTCCTGGGCCAGTCTAAGATGCAGAACATGTCAACAAGTTGTTAACCATGCTGCGCAAGATCAATGGCCATTTTGTTGAGGAGACGCTTAGCTGGAAGTTCAGGCAGGGCCAATTCAGTCATCAGTCATACCACCCAATCAACAAGGCCTGTGAACAAAAGAGTTGCTATGCTGCTGAGTTATATGGTTACTGGCTTGATAAAAATCAAGATTATACAGGATAAAGTGTGGTATTTTAAGAAGTTGTAATTACTGAATTTTTGCATAACAAACTGTTGCGTTCAATAAATAAATGGCAATAGTGTCCTTGGTAAATCCTATGGGGAAGTTGGGAATGGGAACACATTTTTTTTTGTTAAGAAAAACAATTACATAGAATCATTGGATCATATGAAATTACTAGTCTATTTCATCCCAATGTAATACCGTGAAAATGCTAGTCAATACCCAAGACTGCATTTAGTGATGACTGCCCATGACCAGGAGTGTTGTGGGTGCTATCCCCAGTGAGAATTTACAGTGCCCCATCCAGTCATCCAGGTTCCTCTTCAACAGTGTCATAGAGGTGCTCTGTTTGACATGAATTAGTATACTGTTCCAAAGATGCAGGATTCTCTGGAAGATAAATCTGTCTCTCCAACATGTCCCATTTAAGCCACAGAACATATTTAGGTCCCTGGAATGGGTAGCCCTAATCCCATTTGATTTACTGATATGCAGAAAGTTCATTAGGTTTGGGTCTTGGATTGTTCTGTAGGCCAGGCATAAGTCTCCTCTAAGATGTGTATACATCATGGAGTATAGTGACAGGGAGATTAGTCGGTCTGTGTAAGGCACATGCTGGAACCCCTTGATCTTCTTTGTTGGAAACCTTTGAGGTCTCTCCAGTTGCTGCAGGTGCTTAGTACGGTACATGCCGAATGGGGCATTATACTCAATTATGGGCTGGATTAATGCAAAGTATAGAGGAGTTATAACCTCTTTTGCTCTCAAGGCAATGCCTTTATTAATCAAGTGTGCTACATAGAAAGCCGTCCTTACTACAGTAGACACATGCTGGTAGATGTTAAAGTTGTAGTCAACTTGTGATGCCGTGTCCATTACCATTTTGCGAGTACTTAGGTTATTGTTTTTCATTTGATATTGTGACAGGACATTGCTTGTCCCAATGGAAATGATGATGCATTTCTTTGCATTCAGTTTGAGACCGTGACTAAAACACCAGTCATTGCTCTGAGTGAGATCCTCATGGAGTATACTGACATCATTTGGAGACTCAATGATTGTACCTAATTTGCAGTCATTTGGAAACTTGGTCAGCCACAACCCCTTAGTTTTGGCCTGAACTTCTGGGAAGTATATACCAAACAGTAGGGGGCCCAGCAGTGACCCTTGTGGCACCACATTGATAACAGGTTTTCTGGTTATTGTGGAGTCACCCACTTTGATAGTGTGTGTCTGATTTATGAGCCAGTTGGCAACTCCTCTTACAATGAAGGGGTTTACATTCAGTTTGCTAAATTTATCTGGAATGCCTGAATGTGGGATTGTGTTGAAAGCCTTTGCCAAGTTGAGGTATGCTGTGTGCAGAGATTTGCCCTCGTCAATGGCTCTGGTCACATTTCACAAAAGTCCACCAGATTTGATAGACAGGATCTGTCTTGACAAAGCTGAATTGGGTAGGATTTAGGGTTTGGAGGTTACCTATGTCTTTACTTATGAGGTCCATAATGACACATTCCATGTCCTTAAAGATGAGGTTGGTCAGTCTTATGGGTCTGTAATTCCCCAGGTCTGTTGCTACACCACCTTTGTGGTGAAAGAAGATACTGTCAGCCCAGCTAGCTGGAATTTTTAAAATAATTACGTCATTGGTGAATATTGAAATGATTTAGACAAGATACCTGTGTTACAAATGTATTAGAACTGTATGTCATGTGTATATCAAACAGCTTGTACAGACGTGTGTGTTGAAAAGGGATTTGCAAAATGATTTTGTTTAAAATGGATCCACAGTGTGCCCTACTGGAAAAGAACAGAAATGTACATGCACTATTGTAACTATTTAAATGTATATATTTTAACAGTGGAAACTAAAATACAGGAGGTTAACTTAAAAAAAAAACTGAAATTAAATTACTTTATGGCTAGACCATAAGAGATGGTATATTTCAGTTTTCAATGCAGCAAGAGACACAATATCTGTAGTAAGAAACTTTCTGTATTGTCTTTAGGGTGAAGAAATTACTAGTACTGAAAGCATGAAGGAATGCAATTGTTTTATGCCTTCCAGCATCTGCCAGAGATCTGAGGAGAAGACCTTGTCTGTATATTTTTACAGGTAGATGTGAAATGCTACCAGCTGCTATCAGTGGTTGTTTTGGCCTGGGGACTACAAGTCAAATGACAAGAAGTGATGTAATTCCGCAAGCTATCCCAGAAGTAATACTTTAGATATTATTTTGAGAAGTCTCTTAGTGAGACAGAGCATTCTGTCTTCGATCTGGCAATAACTAGAAGATCCAATCACCATATCTGCCTTGCTCTATTAGTATGTGTAGTATTATAGTACAATTCTCTTAGATTCAGTCAGGAATATATTGAAGCTTAGTTTACATATATTTCCTTATTTATTTGCGACTGTCCTATAATGTTGTAGTAAATATTTCTTGTGGATTTGAAGTCTGATTTCACTGTGAATATATATTTAGTATTGTCTGATTATTTTATTATTATTAAATATATTTAAACCTTTCATTGTGGCTGATCTGTGTATAGATATTTAAGTTTTGCGAGTACTTGCATCTTTATTTGGTGGCACTGTGTGGGTCACTCCTAATAGCTTTGCTCTTGATCAAACTACCATTTGTGTTGATATTAATATTAGACAGTAAGATCGGACACCCTTTGTTAAAGGCCTTAAAGTAGCTAATAAGGAACTGAATGGTGGCAGTGGTAATACCTTATAGTCTGAACAGAAGGTGGCATATCTAGTAAACCAATTCCAGTCTCTCCCAGTGTGTGTGTGTGTGTGTGTGTGTGTGTGTGTGTGTGTGTGTGTGTGTGTGTGTGTGTGTGTGTGTCTGTGTGTGCATGCATAAATCAAACCTCAAAGAGTGTGAGTCAGCTACTTGGGCAGGTGCGGGAAGCACTGGTTGGACAGAGAGGGTACTGGGGGTCTTAGCTTGGTCACTAAGCTGAGATTTCAACTCTATAGCTGTGCCAGTAGGGAGTCTTATTGGGGATCTGGAGAAAGGTAGAGGAACCAGACCCAGACTGACTGTGATCACTGTGTGCTCTTAGAGGAAATTGCATTTGAAGCAGAGAGTTGCATCTGTAAATAATGTGTGTGTACCTTTTATCCTCCCAGTGAACATCCCCAACTGTTGCCAGTGGGAAGGATTGTGGCTCATTGATTACTGGCCCAGTGTTGGGGCGTCACAAGGGGAATAACTGTTGCTATTCTTCATTCCACAGAAACAAATCCTGTGGTTATGCTATGATTGAAATGGGCACTTAATATTGACGCTATTTCATGTTTTAGCTTGTTAAGAAGACAGCCTGGGATGTTGTCTGGTTCCATACAGGCTGTGTTTTTGCCTTGGATAAGGCTATAATCACCTGCTCTTCAGATATGTAGTATGTTGGGGACATTTGAGGGAGCATTTGTGATAAGTTAGGAGGGGATAAGGGAGAGAAATTTTCACCAAACTTATCCTCTAGAAGGTTTGCTATTTCTGTGGGGTCAGTGTGTCTGATACCATTGGTCACTAGTTCTGCACATGCTTGGGTCCTACCTTTTAGGCTATGAACATAGCTGTAAAAGGCCTAGTAGTTATCCTTGGCTGTATTTGCTAAGTTTCTCTCAAAGGAGCCCTTAGGTTATTTTACAAGGTTTTTTTTGCCTGTTGAGGCTGAGGAGGGTGTTTTGTCATCATTGAGATCCTGCCTTTGTTTTCTTGGACATAAATTTATTGTGCTTATTGTAAAAATTGTTGATGCTGAATGTCCACCTTGGAAGCTTGTTTTTACTTGGGGTTCTAGCTTTGATTCTTTCTGTTACAGGCATGTTTATACACTTATACAAGTGATTGTGCAGGGCTTTAGTGGAAGCTTCAGTGTAGTTACCACTTGCAGCTTGGGGTGGGACTTGGAATGCATTTATACCTTCACCTAGAAGGGTATACTTTGTCTTGGTAATGTTTTTTTTATTCTGATTTCTCCATTTGTGAGTTCTGGTGTTAGTGCCAGCTTGAAGGTGACTGTTTTGTGGTCAGATTTAACTAATGAGTGTCCAACGGTTGTGGCAGTGCATCTGTTTGACATATTAGTGAGGACAAGATCCAGAATGTATGTTCCTCTTGTCAGGGTATGAACAATTTGTTCCAGGGCATTTGAATTAATAAAGTTAAGAAACTTTCACACTAGTGAGTTGGGGCTAGCCTAGGTTTCCCAGTTGATAGTGGGATAATTGCAATCCCCCAGAAAAGGAGTGCTCAGTAAAATTTGGATTGTCTCCCATTTAGTCAAGTAGGCTTCATGGGTGTCATGACCCATGGAGGGGGATTTATAAGTGGCTATGACTTGAATGGTGGTCTTACCCGCTGTAACCTGGACTTGGAATAACTCCATGGAGTTCTCTACTCTAACTAGATTGGAGGTGAATTTATCTCTAATTTCGATAGAAACACCACCTCCTTTGGTTTTCACATGTTCATTTTGCAGCCTAAAGGTGTGGATGGCATTGTAGCTTTGCAAGGCTGGGGTACTCTCTGAGGCCTTAAACAAGTTTCTGTGATTGCACAAACATCTACATCTACATCTCCTAGTGATAGAAGTGCTTACCGGCAGTGCAGTTTTTGATTTAAGTTCCTAGCTCTTAGCAGCATGACCCTTAGTTTGTTCTGGTTGGCTAATTTCACATTGGCAATGTTGTTTTCTAGACCTTGCCTAAAAAAAAGTAATATGACAAAGGCAAGAGCCTTTGCCAGCAGCTGAAAGCCTAGAGGTGCCAGGTACAAACTGTCTCTGGCAAAGCAGTGAAGTTTGTCGACCTTGGCTTCCCAGGCTGACAAGAACTGGTTCTCCTTTGAATGACACCAACAAATAAAACAATTATTGAAATCAATCATTTTTTGTTTATACTGCAGCATCATTCTAGGTGAGGGTAGTATGCTGCTCAAGGTTAGGGACATACCTGCCTGGGACACATACTCAGAGAGCTCAACCATGTGTCTCTTTATATAGTCTAGTGAGGTATGTCTCAGGTTGTTCACACCAACATGAACCATGACAGAGTCATAAAGGTACTTGTTGCTGAGAGACCTGAGTGCATTGGTGATCTGATGAATCCTGGCACCAGACAGGCAGCTAACTGTACCTTTCTCCTTGTCCAACCTGTTGAGTGGGGTATCTGTGTGTCTCACTACTAAGTCTCCAAAGACAAGAAAATTTGTTTTTTGACTGTTTCACCATACAGATTTGATGGATGAGACACTGGTGTTAAAATGGGTCACGAGTGCTGTGGGGACTGTTAGTTGTAACTGTCTTATGTTTTGAAGGTCTCTGGTGTTTAGGTAAGTTTTTCAAGAGAACCTCTGCATATGTAGATTTTTGTGTTTGGTGCATACTATGTGTATGAGTAATGGCACTATGTGCATATGTAGTGGTGGGTGAGTTGACAACTTCTTCCGTGTTACTGTTTTGAGTGTGAGAGAGTATGGTTCAAGATTCATGGTGTAGATACATCTCTCACACATTGTACTAGAGTGAGTTATTAGTAGAGGTTTGTTGGTGTGCATGAGGCAATTGCTACACTGCCTCAAGAGAACCAAGTCAATAAGTTTGGCAGGAGAAGCAAAGGTAATCCAACTGTCCATACTGCTATGTTGTAGACTGTTGTCACTAGGAGTGGCTTTTCAGAATCGTTCATGGAGGAGCTCAGTGGTTGGCAGTATTTCTTTGACAAGTAAAGCACTAAGGATGAGGGCTACACTAGTGTGCCACAGTAGCAGCTAAGGGATAATTTGTTGAATTTAACTGTCCAGATTTGGCACGCAGTTGCGCTGCAGTGCATAGTGCTGCGCAACACACAAACAAGCAGAAACCTAATACCAGAAGCTAAAATCCTGAAAAAAAAATGTAAAAAGATTCAAAGGACCAATGAGAATGCTTATTCCAAATCCTAGACTAACCTCTCTTTACCAGACAGGGTCCAGTCAACACAATCCTCTCACTAAAGTGCAGATAGTCCCTTTCCAATCCAAGATGGTCTGGAAAATGTGCTCAGAACAAACAACCACTACAAATAAACCCAGATGCAGAAAGCCTATATCTGGAGTAAGCTACAGCAACTAGCTATCCTAGTTTCCATGGAAAATATTAGAAAATGTTTAACACAGCAGAAAACATAGCAGTAAGACACTAAAAAATGTTTAAAACACTAGGAAATCATCAAGGAGACTCTAACGAATGTTTTAAACAGCTAACATATCAGTTATTTAAACACTACTTGGTGGGAAAACCAGAACAAGCAGAACAGGTAGCTTTGAAACAGTGAAAAATACCAGTAAATACTTAACAATTAGTGAAGATAGTAATAATACTTTGTAAACAGTGAAAACAATAATAAAATTAAATTTAACAGGCACGGTAATGCAGACAGTTGCAGTACAACAGTGTATTTTAGTACACAGTATATAAATACAGTATAAAAGTAGGAGCCAGGCAATAAAAAATGCAGTTAATAGTATATATAATCCAAAAAAAAAAAAAAAAAAAAAACAGACAACTTATGTGTTTTTTTTTTGAAAGCTCAGAAGCCTCTAGTTATCTGGTAACAAGCAAAAACCTGCTCAAATGCAGGGCCTGAATACCAGAAGCTAAAAACTTGAAAAAATGTTAAAAAGATTCAAAAGGACCAATAAGGATGCTTATTCCAAGCTCTAGATCAATCTCCTTTTACCAGATGGGGTCCAATCAACACAATCCTCTCACTAAAGTGCAGGTAGGCCCCTTCCAATCAAAGATGGCCAGGAAAACTTGCTGAAAACAAACAACCACTGCAAACAAATCTAGATGTAGCAAGCCTTTATCTGGACAATGCTACATCTACTTGCTACCCTAGTTTGAGTGGAAACCACAAGAGAATGTTTAACACAGCAGAAAAACAGCAGTGAGACACTTAAAACAATTAAAACAGTAGAAAATCAGCAAAGAGGCTCTAGAAACTGTTTTAAACCCTAACAGATCAGTTATTTAAACATTGCTTGGTGGGAAAACCAGAACAAGCAGAGCAGATCACTTTAAAACAGTGAACACCACCCATAAATACTTAACAAAAAGTCAAATAGCAAACAAAAGATTTGTAAACATTGAAAATAGTAATAAAATTCAATTTAACAGGCACTGCAATGCAGACAATTGCAGTACAACAGTTACAGTACAACGATTATGTATTTATTTACCTACTTATTTGCATTACTTCTTTTTATGTTGCATATGAATTGCTATATATTAACAGGGCAAATCTGTATGCATGGAGCTGAAACTGTGCGGGCATTACAGCATAATACCACTGTAGTGCTTTGGAAAGTGAGCAAGTTAAATAAAGAGGAAGCAATAAAGGAGACTGGTCATGGCAATCATCTCTATTTCTTTAATGATTTGTAAGTAACAAGTGAAGAAAAAGTTAGTCTAAAAATTATCAAAAATACTTAATGATAGCAGTGGTGGCAGACTTGTTTCAGTCACAGACCAAGACTAGCATTGATTGCTATGATGGATGTGATTTAAAAATTATGTTTTTTTTAAATATATATTCATATAGTTAATGAACTAATATGTAAGGACCATCTAGTCTGTTACCAAAGTACTACATGCATTATAGTTCCTGCATCTCAATTATTAATTAGAACACACATAGCTGGTTCTTTTCAAATTTGTTAGTGTGTTCAGTTGAAATGAGTGGGTTATGTTTGAACATGAAATGACTGACCGTTAAAATATAAAGAAGTTACAAATGAGTAGAAATATCTGATTATTAACATAAATATATATCTATTTCACAGAATCACAGAACCAGCTATGTCATATCAACAAATTATTTTGTTTATGTGTTTTTTTTTATTATTTACTCTTTAAGGAAACCAAAACCAAAAAGAGAGTGGTATCAATATGAAAGAATAATACAAACTAATTTCTTGTCTAGGCATATACCCCTCTACTAATGCAGGACTGTGAAATACATCTATGTCTGGAATTTCAATTTATTACATATGTTGTCTCATTTAGCTAACATTGAATACCCTCTACAAATGCACAGAATTAATCTGTTATATCAGACTAAAGTCATGCCATGGATTACATTGTATACATGAATGCCTGTTTTGTTTGCCAGAATGTACAGTTTGTAATATCACTATAATTATAGTTTTGTGCCAACATATTTATCAATATTTTGAATCTGAAATAATGCAGGAAGTTTGATTATTTTAACTTTTTGTGTTGAACTTTTGTATGTCCTCACATTCTACATTTGCCATTCACACATTCTGAAATGAATGGTAAGCTTGTGCCTAGCAAGATAAACAGTTTTCCATGTGGCTATTAATGATATTAGCTAACTCTTGTTAATACCCTTACATATTTGAAATAGGCTATATAAATGCCTAAGTACTGTGTCTGAAAAAATATAAGAATACTTCTGAAGCTTAAAAATAAATAAATAAGAGTGATAGCAATGGATACATTTATCTAACAGTATTATCTAACAGTATTAATGCATGTATTTACCCTGTATATGCCTGGGCATCTTGCAGGGAAATGCAAATCACACGTCATCAATGACCTCCACCCAGTACAATTTATATATTATCCACTTGTTTACCCACACTGGTACTGTTTTCTGGTCTTCTCAAACCTAGTAAGAATTAACTCCAGCCTTTCATTCAGCCACTCTGCCTCTCTTTCTCATGTATTCTCTATTACTACAGTGCAGTCTATAGTACTAACACTATCAGCCTGCAGAAGAACAGAGAAAGCCTCTTAGTTCAGATAAGCATCACTTCTTACAAAAGGTATTCTGTAATATAATCTGACCAGCAACTAAAATTCTGTCTTCATGTTCTGTTCTTTTCTGAAGCAGACAAAACACTTTTTTATATAAAATGAAAATGTTTGAGCTGTCATCTGTATTTCTATGTTTATCTACAGTTCATTTTCACTTTACATTGATCACTTGCAGTTCTTTTAAGAGATTAATACCATAAAAGGCTAGACTGCAGCTTACTCTGGTCAAATATTTTTGAAAATGACCCATGGTTTTAATAACTGTTGGGCAATTAGAAAAGATGTTTCTGCTGATGTCAGGCAAGCCATTATTTTTCATTAAGGACTAATACTTATCAACAAAACTTATATCTAGGTCCAAAGAAGTCATTGTTCCATTGTATTCAGCATTCATCAAATGTATTATTGAGTACAATGTCCCATTTGGTATGTACCTAACCAAACATATCCGGCAAATAGAACATCAATACAGTTTCTTCACTAAAAGAATACAGGACATAAATAACATGTCCTCTGCACACCAGCTCAAGGCCATATCCTTGCATTCTGTCTCCTACAGACTGTTGAGGGGAGATCTATTCCTGAATATCTACTATAACATTGCCAGTATAAGACTAGTGCATGGCATTGCCATTTTAAGACTGTATATATCCCATAACACATTGCATTTTTAAGCCTGATCCTAGTGTGGGTGTGTGTGCATGCATGTGTGTGTGTGTGTGTGTGTGTGTGTGTGTGTGTGTGTGTGTGTGTGTGTGTGTGTGTGTGTGTGTGTGTGTGTGTGTGTGTGTGTGTGTGTGTGTGTGTGTGTGTGTGTGTGTGTGTGTGTGTGTGTGTTTGTGTGTGTGTGTGTGTGTGTGTGTGTGTGTGTGTGTGTGTGTGTGTGTGTGTGTGTGTGTGTGTGTGTGTGTGTGTGTGTGTGTGTGTGTGTGCTCTAAATGACTGATGTGGTAACATTGTTTTTATGAAGGTGACACTTTGCACAGAGTAAAAGTTAACTGTTTGTCTAAATGCTGGGGTATCCTGACATTTATAACACTGCCATTCCCAATTACTGGATAACCATTGGTATGCATTCAAACAATATTGCTTTGCACAGAGTGTTCAGCTGCATTATCCTTCGATGTTGTTAATCTTTCTAAAAATTTGATTGCTACATATCCATCACCTCAGTGGCTGCCTCTTTCCTCATACACCCCTACAAAAGAATATTCACTAGTCCTAAGTATTAATGTATGACCTTGCTGTACATATTACTACAACAACCATATTATGAGAGCATTTTGTATTTCTGTATTCAATAATAATACTGGAACCAAGGTAAATATCACTAATAAATATAACAGACCCTGGTCACAGTTTGCACTATCATATATTATTATCCTATGCTGGTCACTCAACCAGAATAAAGAAAATATGATGTTAACATGAATTTTAGTTATACTCACCATGACTTTTGTAATAAAATAAATAAGAATAATGAATACATCAGTTCAATGATGGTCATCAGGTGAGTTATTTATGATAAAAATATAAGTAGTGGAAGAAGAAATAACTATTTACTAACTCCTTTTGTACTATAACATATGTAGTTTTGTTTTTAGCACTTCTGTATTATATGTATGTGAATATCTAACTGTATATATTAACTACTTTCTTTTATCCAAAAAAAAAAAAAAACATTGCACAAGCTTACTGACAAAATGCAGTTGCAATTTTACTATAGCACATTCACTTCACTGTAAAGAAGACCAAAGTTTCAGATGAAGTTAGTTCTGTTTATAACATTGGGCTGCTTTAAGTAGGACAGTAATAAATGTCTCCTAATGCTGAGAGCAGAACGGATGTCCACTGTGGATCAAGGAGCGACGACTGTATTACATTTTCTACTTCACAATCATTATGTGCTTGCCCAGTAGACATGATATGTCCAGTGAAACAGGTTACATGATTATACCTGCTGTACAAAAACATGAAAAAATCATATACCTACTGTGTCCTTGATTAAATCATCCATCTTAGGTGCTGGTAAATATCTTCTGAAACTCCCAGTGCAGGTAAATAATATATTTTGAGAGGTTTCTAAAGGCAGCAAAATGAAATTACCATTTGCACATCACCATCCCTACATCCCTAGTGTCATGGTGTCAAAATAGTTAGTTCTTTAACTTTTTAAAAGGTTAGAAACTTTAAGAAAATGTATTCTTTTCAGTATCAACATTTCTGATAGGAAAGAAAAAACACTAAGGCAAGAATAATTCTGTATAACAATCTGATTTCACAATATTGTTGTATCTGTTTTCCGTCATTAATTCTGAAGAGTTTCCTTTGAATCTGTAAGGTGTTATTTCCACATAAATGGAATGGTATTATCTGGTATTAACTACAATGCAAATGTTTTTAATTAAATATCTCAGTAAAGAAAAACATTTTAACTACCAAATTTTAATCATATTTGTGGTGATATGTCTCTGTTATGCTTTTTTTTTTTGCATGTTAAAATTGCAGATATCGCTAATTCCAAACAGAATCCTGTACACAATGTCAAAGTACCTTTGACCATATAACTTTATATCCCAAGAATACTCCTAAAATTATGTTTAGATTGCCATTTGATGTTTTCTATGTACTCCTGACATTATGAGTAGATTTTTTATGATGCTTGTATATTGAAAATGCTACTAAAATTCAATGTAAATTGTCATACATTTTTATATGTTGTGACTATTATGTAAATTGTCTTATAGTGTTTATATTTTATAACTCCTCCTAACATTATAAGTAGATTTTCTTATGGTATGTCCATGTTTTAGCTACTACTAACTTTGTTTGTAGATACCTTTTGACATGTGTTTATATGCTGTGCATGCTCCTACCATTATGTGAGGATTACCCTTTGGTGTTTAATTACACTGCACTCTCCTTATGGTATGTAAGGATTGCCATATGATGTTTTTAGTCTGTGAATATTCATAGCATTATTTGAGGATTACTTTATGATGTTTTTATCATGTGAATACTGCTAACATTATATGAGGATTACCTTATGATGTTTTTATGCTGTGAATGTTCCTAATGTTATGTGTAGATTGTGTTGGGATGCATCACTGAGGATTACATGCATTAAAGTATTCTAGCAGTGCATACTACCCATTGCTTCAAGATGTCTTTTACACCAGGCCTGAGCCATGCCAGATGCAAAGAAAGCAGATGGTATAATTAAGTGAAAATATGTATTCAAAACAGTGGAATTTGGCAAAACCAGCCAAACAAATTTAAGTGCAGTACAAATAAAGTAGAAAGAAAAATAGAAAAACATCTTCACTGAGTTAATTATGGGATATCATTCATTCAAAGCAGTGCTTGTAATGTTTCCTGCAGGAGAATGCCAGTGTATCCTCCTGTAGCCTTTGTTAAAAGACAGCACTCACATTTTTAATCTAATCACTTTTTGATTTCTATTATGTTCATATATTAAAGATTCAGTTTACCTTCCTTAAATTAAAAATAAATAAAGAAAAATATAATTTAGTCATCTAGCAATTATAAATTTCTATTTGATTTTCTGATGTCATTTGGTAACAAAATTCTTGCAAACGCAGCAGACACACTACATTTTTTCTCAATGGCATTGTTTTGTATTTTATGTATAGTACTTAACTTTCAAACTGCAAAGCCTAAGGTCAGAAATTCTGCATGTCCTTTCAAACTAACATTTCAGAAGTTCAGAAATGCTACATGTCCCAGTTGTGGATGACAATGTCAGACAAGCAGTTTTTTACTTAATTCAATTGAATATCAGCTGGCCTGGTAATGTAGTGTGGTGGGGAAAGTTTAATGCCTTACATTGATGGACATTAATGACAGGGTCTGATGCAAATGTGACTGTTTTGTGGTAGGCCCTTGTGTATCGAGCTTGTCATTGCAAGATTAATAAGGTAATATCATTATTTTGTATAGGAAGGGGGAGTAAGAAGAGATGTTTTTTTTTTCTTGGCTGTTTATTTTAATTCCAAATTTAAACAATTTTGGTTGAATATAACAGACCTAATTTAATCCAGGTCTCAGCAACAGAGTTTTCTGTATTCTCTTGATTTGTCATATAACGTTTCAAACCTGAGACCTTGGTATCTACTTCTTTTGATAACTTTCAATGTAGTGCTGGAAGATGCTTTTAAAGACCAGCTCAAAGGAACAGTTGTCATTAAATTAAAACCATTCCCAGGATTCATTAAACAAAAGTTTCCATGCAGGAACAATGTAGCCGCTCCTGCATGGAATATGGCCCACAAGAGATTCAGGAAACAGCTGATCTGATGTGCATGAGCCTGCTGCCACTGTTCCTGCATGGAAAGCCATGCAGAATGCTAATTACCTCATTTGCTGGTGAAAACCATAAAAATGAGATGAATTAATGATTCAGGAAGCAGGCAGGCATCCGTGCAGGAACAGTGCTAGTTGCAGAAATGTGTTCGGTACTAACTGAACACATTTCTGAAAATAAAATGGAAGCATGACAGCTCAAATAAAAGCATGTATTATAAAGTTTAGGCATGCCAATGGCCAGATATATGGCCATTGGCATGAGAAAGTGTTTAATTAAAAAAAAAAAAAAAAGCAGTGTTTTTTTTTTGAGCCGATCTTGGCCGTTTACACCTAGGGCAGCTGCACGCACACAGGATCATGTAGAAAATAAAAAAATATATATTAAAACACAATTTTAGGGGAAATCTGCATTTTTTCCATTATAGTCAATGGCATGCAGAATCAAAAACACTACCAGGGAACACTGGTTGTCACTGGGCAAGGCTCCATGTCAGAGCAGTAACTATGGACTAAGGCAGTGGGGTAAGCAAATGAGGGGAAATATACAGAATCACAAAATATTCTAAGTACACACACTGCACCTAACCGTGTAGGTGCTAGAACAGGATAGTGTAGGCAGGAGGTGCAGATAACATGAAAAGAGGGTGTGTCATGCTTGCTGTAAGGACATTGGGGCTCCGTTGCCCAGGTTTGCACTTAGCTAAACACTGTTAAGCAAGGGTGTGTGTCAGTGGCTGTAATGTCTTACACCATGAAATGAAGAGTGTGTTTGTATCCAGGGAGGGCCATTTCTGCTAAAATGTGTTTACCTTAGTTAAACGGTTGTGTGTGGTGTGCACTGGGACTTAACCAAAAAAAAAAAAAAACGGAAATAGCAGCACTGTTTACATTTATGCAGCAGGTTTGCAAGCAGTGTCTCGGGGTGTAAAGGGGGCAGAAATGGGAAAGGGGAAAAGAAAAAAAAAGGGAAATAGCAAAATACAGTGACTCAAATACAAGCAAAATAGCTGGCAGGTGGAATGTCTCAAAGTCAGCCAATCGCACAGGCAGCATCTGCAGCAAACCACTATAAACTATGCAAAGAACTTCCAGTCTGTTTTTTCCCGCAAACTCTGCACCATAGATGTACACATACAGGGGAATTTTAACTGGCAAAACTATCAAAAAATGTTAGGGGCTGTTGTTGCTTTGATCTATCATTATGTGCAAGGGGCCAAGGGTGCTGAGGAGTATAATGCTGACAACTGACTCAGACCGAGGAGGAGAAGAGTGTTCAGATCCAGGGTAATATACTAGGGGCTACATGATCTGGAGAAAGTAGAGCACTACAGGATGGACAGGGACATACTTCAGCAACTCGTTGAGCTGTGCCGGCCTCACCTCAGACCCAAAACCAGCAGAGGGGAACACATCCCAGTGGATACCAAGGTATGTGTAGCCTTAAGAATAGTAGCTACAACTACTTTCCAAAGTCCAACTGGGGATATCATGGGGGTTTGACAGGCATCTGCATCCAGGATACTCCACCAGTTTCTGGATGCCATGTGACCACATGCTGCTGAGCAAATTTACTTCCCCAGCACCCATGAGGAGAGGACCGGCAATATACATTTCTTCCACCATGTAGCAGAATACGCAGAGGTATTGGGTGCCATAGACTGCATGCACATGCACATCCACATCAAAACACTACCTGGTGACCAGGGTAGGGTCTACCTAAACCGCAAGGGGTTCCACTCCATCAACTGCCAGGTCATGTGCAATGCCCAGGGTATTATCAAGAATGTGTGTACTGGCAGCCCTGGAAGCTATCATGACTCCCACATCTGGCATTCGGCACAGTTTTACCAGGCATTTGCCAGTGGAAAAATCCCATATGGCCATCTGGTGGGGGTTGCTGGCTATGCATTGGAGCCATGGCTGATGACATCCATCAGAAATGCACACACAGCCATGCAAGAATGCCATAATGAGGCACACGCACAAACTAGGATCATTATAGAGTGTATGTTTGGGATGCTGGTGTCATGGTTCCACTGCCTTGACATATCCGGTGGAGCCTTGCAGTAGTCTCCATCTACATGTGCACACATGTTCATAGTATGTGCCACGCTGCAAAATATGATCCTGCAGAAACAGCTGCAGCAGGAACAAAATGAGGAAGGGCCACACAGCCCCCACTATTGCCAAGGCCTCCACAGGCACAGAGGGACTCAGAGGAACATCCTGAGCCTGACCCGTAGGCAGATGGAGGCTTGCCCAGTATGCCTTGTCTTTGGCAAAGAAGCAATGCATAGCACATATAATGACACTATAGGGCCCGACTCGTACACACAGTAAAATGGATGTCAAACATCACACCACCTATACATTACCATGTATAGGCAGTGTACTGTGTGCATCTGACATAGTCATCCCTCAAGCACCATCCTCACAACTGCCTCAGGCACAAGGTAAGTCAGTCTTCTTAACAATAAATGAATGGAGTAGAATGTTCGGATAGCATATCTATGGTATTGATGCAAGCATGTAAGAGAATGGGGTGGCTCACTGGGATAGCAGCAGGCAACTGACAGCTCTGCGGGACAGCATGAAGTGTATGCCCAGTACTGGCTTACCCACATTATGCAGTACCACCATAGTTGACAAATACCACTGTAGTATATGTGGTGAGCCAAATTAATGGGAGGTCATAGGTCACATGCATGGATGTCAAAGTGGGGATCCCATCCTCACCCCCAGCCTCCCCAGCAGATTAGCTGTAGAAAACCATACAGAAATGTCTAGCAAAGGCCCCCACATGGCAACATCCATGAAATTCCCACCTACAGACTAACACAGTGATATCACAGCAGGTCTGGCAGTGGCAGTATGGCTCTGAAAGGTAAGAAGTCAGAAACTACAAATGTTTATGCCAGAAAAATCTGACCTGTGGTCAATACTGTTATGCCTGTAGTCTCAAATATAGGGCACACCACTATGCTAAATGGGACCAAAATGTTAAAAAATATCAGCACAGTCTCTGCAAATGTGTATTGTGTACAGATGTGTCACCCCCTCCCACCCATAGTCCCATTGAAATGCAGTAACATGTCCCTAGCCTTATGCAGCATCCAGCTGTCGACTAGAGTGATGGCTCAACATGAACAGAAAGAAATTGTCAGTAACACGCAGTCAACCTACTGGTGCCATCCCAGGGGTTTCCATTGCCAGCAGCTTGGGAACATATGATCATCAGAATGCACTGCCTTGCTACAGATGGCCAGCATCTGTCACACCTGGCCTACATACCTCTGGCAAATGCCCCTACCTCATCCACAATGCCCTGTTAGGGAAGGTCATGGGCTCCATAACACCAACACAACACAGTCTACAAAATGCAAAGAAAGGGCATGCTGCTAACTGCTAGGTGCAAACCTGCCAGCCTCAGTGAGACAGAAATCTGGACAAAGACATGAATAATGGGGTGATAAAGGTCCAAAGAGAAGGACACCTTTCAAATGCTGCTCTCATAATGTTAGAAAGTTTATGGAATGATTGTATTAGTATGGAATGTCCGAAGGGTATGAACTCTGAAACTGCAATGTCAACTGTCAGTAATATCTGATTTCAACCCTGAGTGACTTACAAAACACCTTTGCTTGAAGACCACACTTGTTTGCGTAACCAACCAGTTATACGAGTCATGAATCTGGACATCCTGTGATACTCCGTACAGTCAACAGGCAGGGCTAGGAGTCTAAACATGGGAATGCATTTATTTGCAGGCAGTCCTAACCATGAAAGATGGTGACATGTCTGCACCCACAGAACCCTGGCCCACAGCCATGGGGAGTAACACACCCTTCCCTTATTACTCATCCTATGCAACATCCTGACCCCAAAATGTGGCCAGCCAAGCCAAATGAGGTGGACCATACATATATGTGAGACACACACACACTTCCAGGCTGGTCAAACAGTCTCACACTCACAAGACCATACAAGTGCTGTCAACCTTTGAGAAGACCTCTATGCAAAGTACTGGTAGCTATAAGCCAACATATCTGACCCAGCACACCCACCCATATCTTATCCCTTACAAATCTATCTGAAGTCTGCCTGTCACCCTGATCCTTCCTGATTTATATTACCCAACCGTGGACTGGAAATCAGACCAGGCCAAAACAGAAATGCTCCTAGATTCCACTATTGTAATATATCACCAAGGTGCTGGACCATTTCCACAGCTCCAGCAGTCAATTGGTTGTAGGCACACCTCTCAACAGGCTGGATTGTGCAAGAATGACTAGCATTTGGTCCATAATATTGGTGTGTGCATCATACATCATGTATTCCTCTAGTAAATCACTGTGATGATCTGAGGAGGTATGTCATGAGGTACTGAAACAATACATGACAGTGTCAAATGTCATATATGTCAGATGTCTGCTAAAACAAATACTGTAACCCTAGTAACCCATACATGAGAGAAATAGTCACAATCACCATATGGCCCATTGTCTCCCCATTTTGATAGACTATCTCCAGATATCCTGCACCAACAGGTTGAGAGGTATGGCTGTAGCACAAAAAAAATGGACTGGAGTGCAACAATTCCTGGAATGGACTCCCACATTTACTATAGAACGTCACCCTGGGCATGTTCATACACTTAGAGAATTGTCAGTAGGATCTAGGAATTAACAGGCCTTTCCCACCCAGCGCACATCCCATTGCCCACTTTAGCTGTCCTGAGGATGTTTGTCACCACAGAAGTCCCTTTCATCAGATCTCAGCTGTATAAGTTCTGTGGCACATGTGATAACCACGTAACACTGTAGTACAAATAACTAGTGAGGTAGGAGTTCTAATGTCACTCCTGGCAAATGTAAAAGTGTGTGTGTGTGTGTGTTTATAAGTTAAAGATTTTGGGTCCATTCAAACCCAGTACACTTCCCAGTGCCCTACTTTAGCAATCCTGCATTTATCAGTCACCTTAGAAGTCCCTTTTGTCAGGCCTCAGCCCTATAAGCTCTGTGGCATGTGTTATGACTGCATAACACTATAGCACAAATAACTTGTGAGGCAGGTGCTCTAATCTCAGACCAGGCAAATGTAAAAGTGTGTGTGTATGTTTATAAGTTAAATATTTTGGGTCAATTCAAACTCAGTATACTTCCCATTCCATACTTTAGCAATACTGCAGATAACATTCTCCTTATTATCCCTTTCATCAAACTTCAGCCCTATAACTTCTGTGGCATGTGTGATAACTGCGTAACACTATAGTACAAATAACTAGTTAGGTAGGAGTTTCTAATCTCAGTTCTGGTAAATATAAAACTGTGTGTGTGTGTGTGTGTGTGTGTGTGTGTGTGTGTGTGTGTGTGTGTGTGTGTGTGTGTGTGTGTGTGTGTGTGTGTGTGCGTATTTATAAGTTACAGATTTTGGGTCACTTCAAACCCAGTACACTTCCCATTGCCCTACTTTAGCAGTCTTGCAGATATCATCACCTTAGACGTCCCGCTCATCAGGCCTCACCTCTATCAGCTCTGTGGCACATGCAATAACTGTTTAACACTATAGTACAAATAACTAGTTAGATAGGAGTTCTAATCTCAGTCTTGGTAAATGAAAAAGGGTGTTTGTTTATAAGTTGAAGATTTTGGATCAATACAAACCCAGTACACTTCCCATTGTCACCTTAGAAGTTCCTCTCATCAGGCCTCAACCCTGTAAGTTCTGTGGCGCATGTAATAACTGTGTAACACTGTAATACAAATAACTACTTAGGTAGGAGTTCTAATCTCAGCCCTGGCAAAATAAAAGTGTATGTGTGCATGTGTGTGTGCAAAAACAGTATCCTGTCTGTGGGGTAGTTGTTGTGTTTGAGTGAGAACCATATACATTAGAGGGTGGGTTTTGCTACTTTTGCTGTTGCCCACCCATACACATCCTAGTGTCCACATTATAAGGCCCACAGTTGCCATCCACTGTAGAAAGACCTGTAGACACTGCAGCCCTATAAGCATTGTGCCATGTGCAATAACTGTGTGACAGTATGGAATAAATAACAAGATAGGCATCCCATCTAATCCTTGTATATTGCTCCCCACTCAGGAATCATACACAAACACATTCAGGTAGGCAGCAATCCCTGCATCAGTAGGTGGCCTGCAAACTGGCTCACAGATAGAACCCCTAGTGTGAAAGCAGCAGACTCCATGTCAGACTGCTGAACAGTCACAAGTGGAGTCCTACAGCTTGTGGACCTGGGTCCCCTCATATTTGGGATCCACACCTCTGTGGACCAGACCAATAGAAGGTGCCCTGGTTGACAATGTTTGCAAAGGGCTACAAAGTGGGTGCTATTATTACCCCCCCCCATGTGAGGTTGAAATCCTTCACAAAGGCCTCTCTGAGACCTATGACTGTTGTCAGAACCCTGGACATAACCTCAATGCCAGATGATGTGCCAACATAGTTCCTATAAAGTAATACATTGATGGTAGTCCACTGAACACTGATGTTGGTATAAGGGAAATGGGAACACAGGCTGACAGTGAGCTCTTTGTTGATCACCACAGTGCTACTGTCTCCAAAAAGTCCTTCCAAGTGTCACTTCTCCTGACTAAGGGTGTTGAATCCGGGAAGTAGAAGGACAGTGTTTCCCTGTACTCTCCCCTCAGTAGGCCAGTCAATGTGTACTATGACCCATTTGCCATGTACCCCACTGGACACCTACAACAATGGCAGAGGCTGCAAATGTACCTCACAAAAAGGATCTTAAGTACTACACACTTGCCCTATATGGACAGACTCCAACAATTCTAATGAATCTCTGCCTCATATTAGCTACTTAGGTGTGATCTCTGACTGACGTATACAGCCATGTCTGACCAAACCCTGTCAGGAATGGTACATCCGAAGAAACCAATCTGTCCACACAACATGCCCCAGATACCTCAACCCTATCCTCACAATAAACGGGACATTGCAGAGGGACAGGTTCACAACCCAGAGACTGGCCACACTATGGAATAGACATCATATACATGTCAAGCAGAACACATTACTGGCCCTCTTCAAGAGAAATCAGGAGTAATGGATGGGGAATAGAATACCCACCCTGGAGATCACTCCAGTGACTATACTCAGTAGGTACACTGGGGAGTATTACACTTAAAACTGCTAGAAATACTTGGTAGTGAAATACACTGGAACACAATGCAAGCACTGATTGTAGATGGTGTAATAGTCTTCTTTATTTCATTCTGGTACCTCGGCCTTCGCCTTCTCAAGGAATACATTCATCATACATACCACCACACCTTTTATATCCATTTCAAATCAATTTAACATATTTAATTGCTTAATCAAATGCACTAACAACCAATTAATCAATAAACCTACCATCATGTTATTCAAACTTATCAAAATTATGCTAAATACATTATTTTTGAACTATTATGAATATATTACAAGACATTAAAAAACATGTACAAACATTTTGTTGTATAATTTATCACCTACAATATTGTGAATTTCATTACATTCCAAACCTTTAAATACTTTTATGTGTGAAAAATATATAAAAAATATGTGAAAGTGTTGGAAATATTCTATACAACAAACCTTACATTCCTTTGAAAAATTTTTTTTAAATAAACACTTAATGTCTGATTAAACTCTTATATTATGTACCCAACGCTATTTACCTTGAAAAAAATATATATTTTTAAATTACTTTTAACACAATGGTTCATATTTCAATATTCATGCCATTTGGAAAGTGAGTTCTATAATTCAGAATAAACCTGGATTCCATTTCTAATAATTTGTTATGAAATCCTGCATCATCACTTAAATTTTTTGGTTTACCTAACACTGGGGAGTATTGCCAGGTGGCATGATGCCTTTGTATTCCCATGGACTAGCCTTGTAAAGCCTCCATTGCCATTTGCCACATACACACCTATGAATCTTTGAACCTATGGATTTCAGTACTGTCAAATGAGCGTGTATGCATTAGTGCGTATAAAATTGTTTGTGAGTTTGTAAACATGTGGGTGAAAGTAGTTGGTGGCACGTCTCACCCAGTACAACTATTATTGCCATACCTTAAAAGTGCTGTAGATGTTATTCACTATATAGGTACCTTGGGACACTCCCTAACCTATAAGCTCTGTGGTGTGTGCGGTAACTGCATAACATTATAATACCAATCACTATATACCTAGGGGTTCTAGTATGCATCCTGGAAAATGTGTGTGTGTGTGTATGTGTGTGTGTGTGTGTGTGTGTGTGTGTGTGTGTGTGTGTGTGTGTGTGTGTGTGTGTGTGTGTGTGTGTGTGTGTGTGTGTGTATTATTGTGTGTAAGTGTGTATGTGTGCAGGTTACAGTATTTTGTGGCCTCTCTCACCCAGTACATCACCCATTGTCATAATTTGCAAGGGCTGATGATGTCCCTCACCTTAGAAGCACCTTTGGACAAGTGTCACCCCATAAATTCCATGGCGCTTGCGATAAATGCATAACAATGTATTAACAATTAATAGATAGATAGAGGGTCTAATCTCAGTCCTGGCAAATGTGTGTAAGAGAAGAGTACCTTGTGTGTGTGTGTGTTTGTTTGTAATGACATCGATTGGATGGGCATGGTTTCATATTTTATGCCATGGTACTCACAGTACACATTCCTAGGTCTACTGTATGAGGTCTGATGTTCACATCAACTGTAGTAGTATCTGTAGACACTCTTCAGCCATATAAGCCCTGTGCAACAGTATGGAATATTATGGTACAAATAACAAGATAGGTTGGTCTGCTAATGTCAGTACTGGCAAGTGTGTTTATGTGTGTGTGTGTGTGTGTGTGTGTGTGTGTGTGTGTGTGTGTGTGTGTGTGTGTGTGTGTGTGTGTGTGTGTGTGTGTGTGTGTGTGTGTGTGTGTGTGTGTGTGTGCGTGTGTGTGTGTGTGTGTGCGTGTGTGTGCGTGTGTGTGCGTGTGTGTGCGTGTGTGTGTGTGTGTGGGCGTTAGCAATCTGAGGTGGGTTCCACCCACCACACTTACCATTGTCCACTCTACTAGAGCTGATGCCAACCACCATAGATTTAGATACAATCCCTAAGCCCTATAAGCTGTAAGGTACATGCAAGAACTGTTACACAGACCTGGGAAATGTGTGCAGATGCAGCTGTACCTCGGCAATGACATGGTCGATGTGTTGCAACACTGCCATACCCTCGTTGGTGATGTCTGCAGGGCTACATCCTGCTGACACACAGACACCTGGAACACAAACAGAATACAGCATTCAAGAATACATTCGCTTTGAATTACTAACACCAATAATGCATCATGGCTGCAAAGGTACACACACACTCTGATGTGTACCCATTACAAATACCAGATGACAGCACCTTACACAGCATTAAATAGCTACACTTCACTAAAGTCACCCTGTGCATTAGACCCATATTAGCATGTCCCTGCATCAATGATATGCATGGCAGGGATGTGGGACAGATATCATCATATGCACAGAGTGTTGTGTGGGTTTTCCAGAAGCCTAGGCTGGGCCATACAGTTGCCATTGTGTGTGTGTGTGTGTGTGTGTGTGTGTGTGTGTGTGTGTGTGTGTGTGTGTGTGTGTGTGTGTGTGTGTGTGTGTGTTTGGGAGGTGTTCATTAAATGGGCTGTGCAGGGGTAGTGTGGGTGTATGTCTGTGTGTGTGTGTGTGTGTGTGTGTGTGTGTGTGTGTGTGTGTGTGTGTGTGTGTGTGTGTGTGTGTGGTGTGTAGGTGACTTGTCAGATGGTGATGTGTGTTTGTATGCACACAGTTATTCCATGTGGACACCCTACACAGGGGTATTTTAGACAGCTGTGGGCCATACATGGCAGGATGTACAGTTCACCATCTCTGGCCAGGGAGATGGGAACTGGGCCTGCCAAGGGCATCTCCGGTGCCACCAGGGCCGAATCCAGATGAAGTACTACTCCCTGATGGTGACTGATGTCTGTTGGATCTGTGTCCCTGTTGGGACCAGCCAGGATCACATGCCCATGCCTGCTGCATCATGGCATGGACATCACATCCCCTTCAATAGTGCTGGTTGTACTGCCAGTACAGGAAAGTGATGGTGCTCAGCCATGTAGACCCTCAGCTGATCTTGTTGGTGCCCTACATCTATGTGGCTGCAGGTCATCATCTGCTAAACTCTCAAGCACAGATATTCCATGGTCAAAAAGTGCCAAGGTCTCCCCCCACTGTCTATCCATGACCTCAGTATGCTCACAGATGGCTTCAGTGAGTTCACGAATATTGCCATGGACACCAGGGACATGCTCATCTATGTGTATATGTCTGGTATTACGTTCCTTACATGCCTGTCCCTCCATGATGGCCCGAAACACGCATCTGATGACTGTTGTTGTGGCACTTGCAACAGGGGCATGATGGGCTGCAATCCTCCTCCGAGCAACACTACCCATCAGCCTGTGTGGGACCTCTCCAGCACTCTCGCTATGGATAGTGCCTCCACTCTCACTTGCCATAGTCACCACAGTAGCCTGTTCCATGCCACCACCCACCAACTGTCCATTATCTGTGACCACTGGTGACGGGGTATGTGTGGCATTGTGACTGTGTGTGTGGACAGGATTAACAATAGTGGGATGCCAACTGATGGCACAGATTCAGCCCCTGACAACCCCACCTGTGCCTCAATATGAGTATCATCATGGTCAGAGCCGGCAGAGACACTGACATTACTATCAGAGTGGGAGGGACAGCAGCCACCATGTCCACTTGTGAGGGAAAAACAACATATGTACATTACTACCGGCACTGTAAGGTTTGCTGGTACACACACACACACACACACACACACACACACACACACACACACACACACACACACACATGCACACATATTCAGGTGAGATGTCTCAACGGCATTACACAGACCTCACATTAGCCAACTGGGGGCATTCACGACACAGTCAGACAATAGCATACACACTCCGGACAGACCCTCAGCATCATGCAGTGCAGCCCTTTTCAATTACCGCTACTACTAATATACACCTCTGGGATACGTGAGTTCTGTTAGTAGGTGATGGCCCTTCACCTAGCACACACTGCACCCATGTAAATTATTGCTGTTCACCTGTATAGCACTGTGGCGACTCCTACAGAACATACCTCCCAACTGTACAAGGTTTTGCTGAATGTCTGCATATGTGGCTCATATGTTTGGTCTGTTTTTCATAACTTTTTTGTTTGTCTGATACATTACCGGGTTGACCTGTGGATTGGTGCCACTAATTAATGTCCTAATTTGAGGTGCAGACTGCATAACCTGCAGTACATGTATGTTAAAACAAAGCCGGTTACTCAAACAAATTCCCAAACTTACAGTGGCTATAGTAAGTGTGCACACACCTGTTAACATGCCGGGTTTTTGTGATATATCACATGAGACCTCAGAAATCAGGTCATAACATTGCCATCACTTCATATGACATATAACCTGTGCAATCCATCTGAAGAACATACACATCAGTTACAGGTAACATATGGTAAATGAAATAGGTAAAATAGTCTGGTTGCATGAGTGTGCACACCTTTAAAGTAATACTCTGTTAAAGCACCTTTTGATTTAATCATGGCATGCAGTCCTCTTGGGAAGTTGTCTAACAGGATGACACATCTTGACTTGCCAATGTTTGCATTCTTCCTTGCAAAACACCTCCAACTATGTCTGATTGAAAGAACATCCCCTGTGCACTGCCCTCTTTAGGTCACCCTGCATATATCCTATTGGATGTAGGTGTGGGCTCTGACTTGGTCAGTGCAGAGCATTGCATGTGTTCTGGTGAATCCATCTTTTTGTTGATTTGGATGTATGGTTTGGGCCATTGTTGTGTGGAAAGGTGGAATTCTTCACCACCCATAGCTATTTGTCAGACACCAGAAGGACTGGGGCAGCAAGGGACCAGTGTTTGGAACTGTTCATAATCCCCTCTAACTTGGCTAAAGCCCCAGTTTCAGCCTGTGAACAGCCTCCCCAAAACAGGACACTGCCATCACTATGCTTCACCTTGGGGGTGGTGTTATTGTGGTGATGTGCAGTGGTGTTATTGCGCCAAACACACCTGCCAGAATTGTGGCCAAAGAGTTCAACCATGGTCCCATATTACCATAGCACATTTTCCAACTTGCTTTTTGGAGACCTGATGTACTGTTTTCAGACTTTCACCAGGCCTGGATATTGTTTGGCGTGAGGAACTTCTGCCATCTTCCAACCCTACCCTATAGGCAGGACATATGGAAACTATGGAAGATTGTTGTGACATGCAGTACACACCCAGTACATGCTGGAGATTTCTGCTGCTCTTTCACTGTTGTTGTAGGGCTCCTGGCAGCCTCCCTTGCCAGTTTTGATCTTGTATTCTCATAAACTTTGGTGGGATGTCCACTCCTTCGCAATGTCACTGTAGCTCCATATTTTCACCACCTTTTGATGGCTATCTGCATTGTGTTCCATGGTATGTGCAATGCTGTGGAAATGTTTTGGTACTCTTCTTCCGCTGATACATCTCAAACATATGGTCCTTAGCAGCTTTGTCAGCTCTATGGAAACCATGGCTGTTGCTGTAGCAGACGACTGGGTATATGTTAAGATAATCCTGGTAGGACAGCTGACCATTATTTGCTGTTAATCAAAGGGTCTCTGTAATTGATGGCAGGTGTGTACCCAATAAGATGCACTGCTGTAGTAATATTGAAAACTGACTCAACACAGTAGTAGCTTCAGTCTGTGCGCGCATATGCATTTAGGTTGTTGTACTATTGTTATGTGTCATTATTGTTCCCCTAACAGATTTGTTTTATTTACATTTGAATTGTACAGGTTATAGGTCACATGAAAGGTTGGAAGTATTTTGAACTTGTCTATTGTGCTCTCATTTTTGTATATCACAAATACCTGGCATTCTAACAGGTGTTTACACCATTTATATGCACTGTATACCACTAATTTATACAATATGACCCTAGTTTTGGACCTTTGTCCCCCCATTTTGTCAGTCTTTGTCCAGATGTCCTGCAATAACAGGTTGTGAGGTATGGTACAGATATGTGACATCTTCTGCAAATAGGCCTCTGTGATGACCACCATGATGCAATGCAGTAAACACCACCACAAGTGAACATGCATATATTGCCAAATGACTGAGTGTAACAGTTGTGTGCATGGTTACATGCATTAACTTTAGGATGCATGGAGTACTGGTGAGCCACAGCAGGAAATTCCCATACTTACTGGCTTCAGGCTGCTGTCCCATGTGCAGACCAGAGGGACCTATGTAATTGTAAGGGAGAGGTATGATCAGCAGATTCACATTAGGCATTGGTACAAGATGAATGCTATGTTTCTGCAAAGGTACAGAACACACTATGATATTACACAATTTGCTCTCCTTCACCATAGATGAGCACTTGTGTGCATCACTAAACCCCACCACTAATCCATTTTTGCACTGACATATGTATCTAGAGACTGTACAGAATACAGTTTAAATGCTATCTCATTACATTGCTGTGCACTTTGGCCTTACCTGGATGTGCCTCACCTGTTGCCTCTGTGCCACCCTCCACCATGGCTGCTGTTTCCTGTGTTTAAAGTTGTGTGGGGCTACCCCAAGGCTGGCAATTCTGTCACCATAAGTGGGGCCTGTGTGGCCATCCCCCCACGGGTAGCAGTAAGGTCCCTTGCTACAGCAGCACCCTTTGCCGGGCATGACATATCAGTTCAGTTGCTGTATGCCTGACCTGATTGTATGTGTGTCCATGGTGGCCCAAGATGTTCACTCTTTGAATGATCTCATCCCACAAGGCAGTCTGCTCCCACAGATTTTGCTGGCTACGGCCATAAAGGATGGCATAGTTTAAGATTACAGCTTCTGTGATGGCTGCATCGGTATAAGGCAGTTGCTACTGCATGGCACCTGGAAGACATAAACAGGGAAACACATCACAGGACCTCAGACAGTGCCCAGCATTCTTTACAGAGCCAGCACATGAATATGGACTATCATTAGCCACCACTTAAAAAACACATCATACCCCTGTACCTGCCAGCACTGTATGAATATGCATTATACTCCTGGTCCTGATGTGTCATGTTCCCCAAATGAAGGTCAGTACATTGCATAAACCACCATTCATCATTCACGTTTGTGTAGAGGGGTGACAGTTTCTTGCAGATGGAATGTCAATGGTGCTCAGGCTTTGCTTGCATACAGTGTGTAATGGAACTGGAAGCATATGCCTGGGTTCATGTAAGATGCAGACAGGAATGTTATCAGGCCCCAAGGGGACTTGCTTTTGTTAACTTTGATAAGGCAATTTGCACCTGATCCATGATGATGAGGGGAGGGGTGTGTGTGCTGTGCATATCCACCTATACTGATGGTGAGCCAGGAGGGTGATGCTTGCGCTAAACCTGTTTGCAGCAGGTTGGCTATAGCTATGGTGTGTGTGTATGTGCTGTGACTGACCACCATTATAGGGTGGGTTGGATTGTTGCCTCTGAGACTGCAGACATATGTGAAGATGGCCTTGTGATTGCCCCTAGTGGATGTTCCCAATTTGTACTCATAGTTAACCTTACAGTAATCCACCTGTGACCTCATATTTTCATTCAGACAAAGGTTGATATACTGCCCAGTTGGTGCCTGTTCTTACATTGCCTTGTACAGCCAATATAGCATCATATTATGTGCATTGTGTATTGCTGCTGTCCAGCAAAGGGGTTTACTCTACTTTGGTGGAGACAGGTTTTACAAGTAAGGTATTGCTGAGGCCATACAGCTATGTGGGTGGTCATATATCTGTTTGTAGTATGCATGGACACAAGGTCAGAACACAGTTGGCCATTTCTCCAATTTCAACGTGATACCCATGCTTATTCTAGTACCCATGTCTGTGTCAGGGCAATGCAACAACCATTAGCTGTAGAAGTGTAACTATGTTGGATGCACAGAAAGTAAAGTTACACATGTGTACATGTACACCTTATTTACCTGGTGATTTGCATCCCATGTCAGTTGCTG
Source organism: Protopterus annectens (assembly GCF_019279795.1). Lineage (NCBI taxonomy): Eukaryota > Metazoa > Chordata > Ceratodontiformes > Protopteridae > Protopterus > Protopterus annectens. Next base: position 1,997,344,038 of record NC_056728.1, on the reverse strand, counting down.
TGAGGCAACCAGGTGCACCTGCCCATACATACATATGCACAGGTAATACCTGCAATACGTTACTGTTCTATGCCAGTATGGCACACTGTAATTACAGTCTTGCTGCTCAATCAGTCAAGTCAACCTGTTAGTGCAGGACATCTGGAGGACACTGCACATACATAGTGGGCTATGTGCGAAAATTAGTGACACTTTTTTCATATTGCTGTAACACACATATGTCGTTTGATGGTGCAATAGCCTTTGCATTCACAGACATACCCTGGAGGATGTCTAACACTCATATGGCAGGCAGAGAAGAGAAAGGCTAGGGGTGTGGTAGTGAAGGTAGGAACTGTTAATGTTGTGAGTATGACCAGTATGGGGACAGAGCTAGATGATATGCCAGACAGAGGAAAGTTGGATATATTGTGAGTGCCAGAGACCAGATGGAAGGGGTGTACAGCTGTGTGTATCAGAGTTGGGTACAAATAGTTCTATCATGGTGTGTATGGGAGGGGAACTGGTATACGAGTTAACCTGAAGGAACATTATGCCAAGAGTGTTTGTGGAGGTGATAAGAGTGTTGGATAGAGTGATGTTTAGGAGGCTGGGAATTGATGGTGTAATTATGACAGTTGTTAATGCACATGCTCCGCTAATTACATGTGTGATGGATGAGACAGATGTACTTTGGTGTGGCTGGATGAAGTGGTGATGAGTGTACACAAGGGTAAGAGAGTGGTGACTGGAGCAGAGTTCAATGGGAATGTTGGTGAATGGGACAGAGGGGATGCAGAAGTGATGGGTAGGTATGTTGTTAAGCAAAGGAATGCAGAAGGTGAGATGGTGGTGTAGTTTGCAACAGAGGTTGGACATGGCTGTGGTAAATATGTAGTTTTACAAGATTGAGGGGCATAGGGTGACATACAAAAGTGGAGGAAGATGCACACAGGTGGACTATCTTCTATGCAGGTGGGCCTGTTTGAAGGGGAGTGGTAACTGTAAAGTGGTGACAGAGGAAAGTGTAGTTAGGCAGAATGGAATGTTGGTCTGTATGATGACATTCATGATCAAGATGAGGGGGAGGAGTGTGAGGGCAGCACCATGGATCAAATGGTGGATACTGAGAAAGGGTGACTGTGAGGTTGAGTTCAGGGAAGAGTTAAGACAGGAAGTGGGTGGCAGTGAAGACTTAGCAGATATCTGGGTAACCTCATTCAAGCTAGTAAGGGAGATGAGTAGAATGGGGCTTAGTGTGACATCTGCACAGAGGAAGGAGGACAAGGAGACCTGGTGGTGGCATGAGGAAGAACAGGGGAGTATACAGAGAAAGAGGTTGACCAAGGAGAAGTGTGATTGTCAGACAGAGGAAGAAAATAGACAAGTGTATAGGGAGATAGGGTGAATGGCAAAGACAGTGATGGCAAAGACTGAGGATGGGGCATCTGAAGGGTTATACGTAAGGTTGAACACAAAGAATGGAGAATAGGACCTGTACCAATTGGCTAGACAGAGGCATATAGCTAGGAAGGATGTGGAGCAAATAAGGCTGATAAATGATAATGGTGGAAGTGTACTCACAAGCGAGGAGAGTGTGTCGAGCAGGTGGAAACAGTACTTTGATGCACTGTTGAATGAAGAGAATGAGAGAGAGAAGGTTGGTAAATCAGGAAGTGCAACAGATTATCAAGGGGGAAGCAAGGATAGCTATGAAAAGGTTTAAGAATGGAAAGGCTATTGGTCCAGATGACATACCTGTGGAAGCATGGAGATGTTTAGGACAAATGTCAGTGGTCTTTTTATGTGGATTGTTTACTGTAATCCTGGAAAGTGAGAGGATGCATGAGGAGTGGATAAAATGTGTTTGGGTACTGATTATGAGAATAAAGGTGGTGTGCAGAGCTGTAGTAACTACAGAGGGATAACATTGATCAGTCACAGTAAGAGGTAAAGGTAAAGGGTGGTGGAAGCTAGGTTAATAAGGGAGGTGAGGATTACTGATCTGCACTATGGTTTCATGCCAGGAAAGAGCAGTACAGATGCGATGTTTGCTCTGAGAGTGTTGTTGGGGACATACAGAGAAGATTGGAAGTAGCTGTGTTGTGTCTTTGTGGACTTAGAGACAGCATATGACAGGATGCCTAGAGAAGAGTTGTGGTATTGTATGAGGAGGTCAGGAGTGGCAGAGGAATCTGTAAGAATGGTACATGATATGTACAACGCTAGTGTGACAGCGGTGAGCTTTGCATTGGGAGTGACAGGTGCATTTAAGGTGGAGGTGGGAGTATATCAGGGATCAGCTATGAGCCCTTTCTTATTTGCAGTGGTGATGGACAGATTGACAGACATGATTAGACAGGAGTCCCTGTAGACTGTGTTGTGTGCAGATGACATTGTGGTCTGTAGTGAGAGTAGGGAACAGGTTGAGGAGATCCTGGATAGGTGGAGGTATGCTCTAGAGAGGGGGGGAATGATGGTCAGCAGGACTAAAACAGAATATATGTGTGTGAATGGGAGGGAGGATAGAGGAATGGAGAGGATGCAGGGAGTACAGTTTGCAAAGGTGGATAGGTGTAAATACTTGGGAACAACAGTTCAGAGTAATAACGAATGTAGGGGAGAGGTGAAGTCGGGAGTGCAGGCAGGATTTGGGTGGTGGAGAAGAGTGTCAGGAGTGATTCGTGACAGAAGAGTACCATTAAGAGTTATAGGGAAGGTCTACAAGAGAGTAGTGAGACCAGCTATGCTATATGAGTTGGAGACATTGTCGTTGAAAAAAGAGGAACTAGTCAGAGCTAGATGTAGCATAGTTAATGATGTTAAGATTTGCACTGGGTGTGATGAGGGTAGACAGGATTAGTAATATGTATGTTAGGTGTTCAGCCCTGGTTGGACAGCTTGGGGACAAAGCCAGAGAGTGGCTGGATTATGTTAGTTTGGACATGTGATGAGGGGGTATGCTGAGTATATTTGGGAAAGGATGAGGCTGCCAGGTAAGAGGAAAAGAGGAAGGCCTGAGATAAGGTGTATGTATGTGCTGATAGCGGACATGCAGGTGTTATTGTGACAGAGGAATATGCAGAGGACTGGAAGATATGGAAGCAGATGATCTGCTGTGGCAACCACTAACAGTTACAGCCAAAAGAAAGAGAAGGCGATGTTGTAATGTCAGTGTTCACAGGTTCACAATTATTTGCCAGACATAACACAACTCTTGATGACATAACTACAAATATGAGGTACACATATGGTCAGTGTGCATAACACTGGACAGTTGAATGTTATGAGCTCAGTATATCACATGCAATTTAACACACACAGTTGTGACAGTATTTCAGTATGCAAATACCCTGTATAGGTCCATCACATGTCTGAGACAAACATGTATATCATATTTCTGCCCTGAGCTGTGTTCTATGTCACTGCAGACAGACGCAGATGCTATGGCCATAGGTTCTGCTGAGCAATATATCAGTACAGCATGTGTTGTTGAGACATAATGTTGTTTGAACTTCCTATTTTCCACATTTACATACCCACTACTACATTCCATTGCATGCTTAATTGTTTGACATACCTGTATTTTTTTTTTTTGGTTCAATTGGTATAATCCATCAGTTTCAGTGTGTGTATCTGTTTGTTTGTTTGTCTCTTTCTCTCTCTCTGAGACAGATGTAGGGTATACATCTGTTTTGTATAGGCAGCAGCTTGGCTTTTGTAGATAATTCTCATCAGCAGCTGATGGCCTGTGCACCAGTTGGAGTCCCCCACTTGCTAATTGCATGTAAAACAGCTGTGGTATCATTCCCATACCCAATAGCATTGAGTGAGAAGGTCACTGCAAAAGCAATCAGTAAAAACAAAATGAAAACTCCAGCAAAGATAGACCTTCCACTGAGTGACCTCCCAAACCTCTTGTAACAGAGGCACATGGGATATATGCAAATGGTCCTTATAAACATCAGATGCTTCAACTAATTGGTGAATCTGAATGCCCATGACTTGCTCCATCATTTTAATGGACAATTTCAGGCCAATAAAGCCATACCCCACTAGCTGTGGATATGCATATTTGAGTATTGTAACACAGGGCTGTTATACCCAGCTGATGTCCATTATCAATAGGGTCACTACAAAAATATCCCAAACAACAAACTAAAACAATGAGTGACAAGGTCACTGAAAAACCAATCAGTAAAAACAAAATGAAAACTCCAGCAAAGCTAGAACTTTCACTGAGTGACCTCCCAAACCTCTTGTATCAGAGGCACATGAGATATATGCAAATGATGCTTATGAACATCAGGTGTTTCAGCTAATTGGTGACACCTGATGTTCATAAGGATCATTTGTGTGTATCCCATGTGCCTCTGATACAAGAGGATTGGGAGGTCACTCAGTGAAAGTTCTAGCTTTGCTGGAGTTTTCATTTTGTTTTTACATACCCAATAGCATGGAAACACACTCCTATAACTGAATACTTCATGTGGGCATTGCCCCTTTTCCTTGTCTGTGAGGGGGACTTCATGGAGGTGTGTGCCAAAAAGCATCACAGATGGTTGTTGGAAATACCTCTTACAACAAACACCGTGGAGACAGCCCAACAAACTGGGGGAGAATGTTCCAGACACAGGGACAGAATGTAAGTATTGCTGTTATACAGTTGAAGTAATGCTAGTTTGACAGGGTGTGTGTGGATATTGCTTCTTTGCATGAATTTCAGTCTGATAGTGTTATGTGGTTAACATAACTCTCAACTGCAGGGCTATCTGCAGACTGGCCAGAGTTTGGACTCTTATATTTGGTGAGTTATTCACACATTTTTTGGGCTTGGATACTCTGAGGATTGCAGTCAGTAAATGGTAACATCCATGTGTTTTTCTGACTTCATATCCATCAGAACAGATATGTTACAACAGCCCTGTTACACCAGCACCTTTCTCAGTTTATAACAGCAATATGTCAATAATGACCCTGTGTTTGGGCCTCTGCCCCCCCCCACAAGTATGTCAGGCTTTGTCCAGATGTCATGCTGTAAGAGGTGGATAGGTATAGTATATCATTATATAGTGACTTCATTCCTGATATCATCCCAGTGATGTATCAGACTGCCAACCATGCTATGTGTAGGAGGCCTTATATATGAGGGCAAAGCCTGGACGTTCTGTGGAACTCTATATAGTTGAGAGGACTGTGTATTTCTGGCAGTTGTTGACATACTGTCAGGATTGTGTAGCAGTGTATTGTGAGTGAATTATTTGGCCTGTGTAGGGAGGGGGGTAGATGTAAGAGTTATGGGTCCTTTACTATCTGACTTTGCATGCTGCTCCATTTTCTGGTGCTCTATCAGCTGTATATATTTGTAGGGGCAGACAGACACATGTCCCACACCACAGTCAGGCATCAAACTACACTGTGAATTGGGCCAGTATATGTAGGAGTAGTGTGTGAGTGGCAAACATACTTTCAATTTTGTTCACACAGTCCATATTCTATACTGTTCATGTGGCTTACCAGTATTTCACTTTGAATGTGGTGAGATTGGTTATGGGTATGCACTTTCACACTGGTGTCTGTTTGTCAGTGCTGTTACATCCCTGTTACATCCCTGTAGTGCCTGATATATTTGCAATTACATGTGTATTCCCCCATAGCAACATTGGGTTAGTGTTGTGTCAGTCTGCCTGTAGTTTAGACAGTACTTGGTGACATGCCTAGCAGCTCAGTGTAGTTTCTCTACTGTGATGTTATGTTCAGATATTTATCAGATGTCCCATTGCCTGGCCACCATTCATGTTGTGTATGTCTGACACATCAGAGGGATGATGTGGCGATTTATGTCAGTAACTAGTGGAGAGTAATTTGGTTTTGGACTTGGGCTATTCCAGTCAATATATGTTACAACAGACCGGAGGGTGTTACTGCATCAACTGTGTCACCTTATCTACTCCAGTATTTGTGATATGTTCCCAGTTTTCTGGTTTTACTCCTCCCCCTTTGTCAGGCTTGAGCTTTGTTGCACTAAGAAGTTCTGAGCATACCTCTCAACTGGCTAGATTGTTTCAGACTGTCCAGGTTTATTGCTCATATTTCTGGTCTGTTTCACAGAATCCTTATTTTCATTTCTGTGGTAAATCACTGTGATTATGTAAGGATTTCTGTCAGTAAATGACATACATTTCAGTTTCAGAACTCAGATCCTTCTGAACATGTATGCTTACACAAATCCTGTTACTGTAGCAGAATTCTACACTTACAACTGCAGAACGTACATTATGTCCCTGCTGTTGGCCTATTGTCCCCCCATTTTGGTAGCCTTTGTCCAGAATTATTGCACTAAGAGGTGGAGAGGTGGTGCTGGGTATGACTCCGCTATATATATATTTATATAACAATATATATGTATATATTCTATATGTATTTGTATCATAAATCTAATTTATATACTTTTTCATATCTATATGTGTATATTTATATATACTAATCATGACTGATTCAGCAGTGTTTGTTCCCTACTGTTCTATATCTGTACTGAATGATATATTTGAAAAAGCAGCATACATTATTACAGTTCAGATGGTGTAGTGGTGCATTGCTCTGACTATGGTGTACAGGTTCCTGGGTTCATGGCATGGCTGATTATTTTGTTGCTGGACAGAACAGTGGCTGATGGAGACAGCATGTTTAAGGCAGTTTTAAGCAGTTGTAAGTGGGTTTGCGTGATGGCAAACAATGCCAATACACCATTAAGCAGGAAACTTATTAATCTGTGTAGGCATAGCTTTATAAGGTGAGAGTGGGATGTCGGGGAAGGATAGCATGTACATTTGGGGAGGTAAGTTGGGTAGGAAGACAGACAAGACAGACAAGACAGCTAACAGGGGTGGCATATGACACATGTGGGGGAGTAAACACCTTGGATGGAGAGGGTGGTTGGGAATCAGATGCACATCAGCCTCCATATGGTTACAGTGGGACTGAAGTCCCCACCCATGGGCAGTCACCACTGCATTCTCACGGCTCAAATGTGGCTGTGCTTGTGGCTGCATAGGAGTGGCAGGCTGACCTTCCAGATGTGGCAGGCAGCTCTCAAGCTGGCACAGCTGATCTCCATACTCTGAATGGAGGAAACTGCGCACCAATCCCCAGACCTCACTGTAGGGTGACTGTCTCCTCTCCATGCCCACTCCTGGGGGGGTGAGTCCCATCCCCTGAGGTGGTTCCACCTGAAGGTGGTGCAGAACCAATGGAAGAGGAAGGCCCGGGTTGAGTCCCAGACATGTTGGCATGTTGGGGCCTAGTGCCACAGCCAGGTGAGGTGGGACAGGTAGATCTTCCAGGATCTGCCTTCCCAGACGTGCTATGTTGTTTCAGTTTAAAAAAATATGGTGGTTAGTCATGAACAACACATTTCAAGATTAGTTATAACAGCATGCATGGGTGTTCCAATTGACCCCATAAAACTGATAGCAGCAGGCCACCAATAATAGTATTTGAACAGGGAACATTAATATAAAAACAGTTCAATATTTGTATAACAATAGGACACATGTCCCAACAGTAGGTTTGGAGATGAGCATACCCATTTAATGTGTATGAAGTATTGGTGCAGATAGGGTGGGGGAGAGAGAGAGAGGTCAATTAACTTCTGTGTAGGCTTCAATTTTCAACAACTTTACAGATTATTACTCTACTCATTATTCTCCATTGCTGACCTCACTGTATATCTACCTTTGGCCTGGGGATGGGTAGTGGGATTGTTGTACACAGTGTATTGGTTAAGCCTTCTTACAGCTAACAGACACATTGTCTTACCTGGCAGACCTGTTGAAGAAATACATGTTAACAATACCTGACTTTTTCTACACAAATTCACATCTTCATAGTTACATATGTGACACTGACAGGAGTGCCCGTCACTCATGCTTGGGGTGTGTGGTACTGCCATACTCCACTGGGGTTTCTATCTGTCTCCCTGGTTATTATCAGCAGTGACCATTAGTTGTGGAAGCATGACACTTGTGGGACATGTATCGGAACAAAGTGCTTGGTGTATGTTCTTATCTTGCTATCATTTGCAGCTTTAGGGTTGAATAGTGGATAAGTTGAACACAGGGTGTGTTGGTAAAGCCTTCTTACAGCTATTACAAACATTTAATTACCTTGCAGACCTGTGGAGGGAATTTATGTTAATACTACCTGACTGTTTATACAAATATTCACATATTCTTTTTTGGCAATATGCATTCAGCGTACTACCACTGCCAGGATTCGTACTGTGCCTGTTTGTGCAAAAAGGTACACCACAGCTGTGTTTCATTACAATGAGCTACGGAGGAACTGCTGAGTAATGCTTGACATTTTTCTCCCTCGTACTCTCTGGATTGCACTATCTGACCTTGTAGTTAGCAAATACCCTAGATAATGACAGCTGTACTGCAATTTTCAGACAACAGGTATGTGTTACATTTTCAGTAATAGTTGCATAAAACAATTTTTTCTACCAGAAACACATAACTATGCAGACCAAGTGCACATTTATAGTCCTACCACAACATGACAAAGTAAACACAACAGTCTGGGTTTTTTGTTTTTATTCAATGTTACAGAGACCTTTATTCACCTGATAACAGTCCTTTATTCATTGCACACAGTACACAGTATGTCTACTAGTTGTTGACACTGCCTTAGCAGCCTGCTGGCATGTGTGTCAATATTTGCAGCCCTCTCATCTGCAGCTGTACTGGAGATCAATAAACATTTATGCATACCTATTGATTACATACTCAGGCTGGACTTTGCAGAACACTAATTGACAGTGATACTTACACACTTCAGGGACATTCTGTGCCTGTGTGTCTTGGATCCACTGTTCCAAGAGATCCCTCTTCCTACGCTTCAGGCAAGCGTAATGGTGCTGGACCTGCTCACCAGTCTGAGGGATACTAGTAACACTCATGACATCATGTACAAGACAGTCCCAGGCCTCCGCTTTGTATTGGTAGCCCTGGAACTAGTCCTACAGCAGTCTCCATTCATGGTCCTTTACAAGGAGTCCAACCATGACCCTGGACTCCTGAATTCCCCAACACTGTGCCCGAAAGCACACACCCTCACCAATGCCTGCCATAGTGCCTGCAGTGATCAGCTGCAACTGGTTATGGTTGTATTCCCGCCTATGAGGTTTAAATAGGATTGATTTCCCACCCTTTACTGTGATTGGACGATTTTGAATATGCTGAGCTAAGTTAAGCAATGCGTAAATCTGCTTAGCTAAGATAAGCATTGTTTAAAGGGGCAAATGCTAAGCACTGCTTACCAGTGTGTAAATCCGCTTAGCTACACTAATTATTGCTAAGCATTTAAATTTAAGCAATGCCTACACTGGCTAAACTTAGCTTAGCACAATTTGGCATTGTTCAGCTTTCATTTTATTGACTATCAGGATTGTGGGGTTGATTCCTCATTAATGACATATTCTGATATGTATGTTTACCTTCCATAACATCCCCCATGTGCTTTCCTTACATTATATTCTTGTGTGGCTATACTGGGGCTATTGCCTTTATATGGGGGTTTCTCATCTTTACTACACTGACACCTCACATTTGGACCTGCTACACTACCCTGGTTAACAAATATATTTTATTTACTACCTATTTATAAAAAAATAATTTTTATTGCTGCTTTCACATATAAAAATGAATTGACTGCATTGGGGCTTGAACCTTGAATGACTGCATGCAAGGTAAAAGCTCTAACCGCTATGCTATCTCATTTTGGGCATTTTGGCTGTATATTTTTATTTTGTTCCTTCGGATGCTTAAGCTATGCTGAGCACAGCTGTGTGATGCGCACACCCGGTCAGCTATGCTTAAACATTAGTGTGGATAGGAAAAAATAAATTATTTGTTTTATTTTTCTTAGTTTAGGAATATGCACATAGCTAACAGTCATACCTCTCCACCTCTTAGAGCATAAAATCTGGACAAAGCCTAACATGATGGGGGGACAAAGAGGGACAGATTTTAGAAATTGCTCTTACAAACTTAGAAAGTTGATAGAATACTAGGTTTTGCATTAGCATGATTTATTTGAAGGATGAGAAATCTTAGACTCTGATGTTTGTCATTATTTAATGACTTTGATCCTCAGTTCTTTACCAGGACAATAAGAGGACCACACCTAACATATGAGGTGCAAATCTGAACATTCTGCGAATATCTGTTCAGTTGGGAGGTATGCTAACAGTGTCCGTGGACACTGTTTTTCTTTTCAAAGTGCTGTATGGCACTTCCTGAGTGCATGGGGCAGGTTTACTGTGTGAGCACTTTCAGACATGCCCCCTGCACTCGTTCACAGATCATGGCCGTGCAGGTTATACAGTAGCACACCTTTATGAATAGGCAAGGCACGCTGCTTTGCTGCACGGGCATGATCTACTCAGTGCAAGAATAGCCTTTTTATTGCACAGAGCTTTCATGAATTCCAGGGTATATTTTCATCTAAAAAGATAGCTAAAGTTGAAAAAAAACACCACAAAGAGATACTCTAAAATATCATCTTGATTTGCTTGCTGCTTGGTATTATTGTGCAATGGAGAATAACTGTATTCACTAGCAATAAATGATGGTTCATTTTCCAAGGCAAAAGGTGACAATTTTAATTTACCCCAGGATTCATGAAGCTTGCGCCAGGCACAGGCGTAGCGTAGGTGGTCTAATGCCAAATATGGCCGCCGAACGATTCAGGTATGATCCGATTCCACGTGCACTACCAGCATACGCCAGATCTGCGCAGCTCTCAGTGTAAGTATGCTAATAATCCCATGTGCAGTAGTATAGCATGAAAATGAAGGTACATAGCAATTCATGAAGTGGTGCAGGCATAGTGTAAACATGCAGAAATGTAAACCAAAAAAAGGTTCACATTTTTTCAAACAGAAGATCAGAGCCATGAAAGTGGACCAAACTTACATATTACAAAGTTAACATATGTCAATGGCTAAATATACAGCCAGTGGCATAAAAAAACATGCACAATGCATAAAAAATAACATTTAATGTCATGGCCACACTAACGCAAAGTACAATTGCAGGGCATGTGTACACAAATGGGAACACAAGGAAAATATATATAGATGTCATAAAATTGCAATGTAACACAAATCATGATTTTGCCATAATAGTCAATGGTATGCATGCTACACCACAACCGAGGTGCAAGGGTTGCTAAGGGTCTGTGACAGTGTTCAGTGCAGTAACTATGAATTAGTAGTCAATGCCATGCAAATGAGGCAAGTAATATTGAATCGCAAAGGCTTTTCCGGCGTAAGGCTGTACCACATGGCATAGCTGTATAACACAGAGGAGTGGCCTGGCGGTATACATGACATCAGCAGAGGGGTATGCCACCATAGCTGTAAGCACATTGAAGCATTGCTAATCCGGGTTGCCCATTGCTAAGCAAAGCCGCAGTATAGGGGTGTGCATGTAGCCATAGCTTTGCTTAGCTGAGAGCACACAAGGTGACCAAAAGCGCATGCATACGCTGATGACAACCCGCTCAAAACCCGGTAAACGGCTGCACGTGTTGCGCACCACAGCTGAAACAGGAAGGTTATGGGAAGACAATAAGGAAATGCCACAGTAGGGTAATTGGAGTACAACTGAGTAATTAACACCTATTAACTCACAGTGGGCCATTGACAGTAGCTAACAAGGCTGCTATCAGGAACCTGCAGAACAGGAAAGGGGAGGTGCTGGATTGCAAAGAAAAGAGAACTGTCACAGAAGAGCAAAGCAAACCTGCAGTAGATCAGCTATAAAACACATTTCACAACACAATCCTGGGTTGGGAAAGTACAAAAAAGAAAGCAGGCTGCTGGATGCATGCCTCACAATGGGAGGGGAATCAGTTTGAAAAGTGAAGGCAAGGGCAACAGATGATCCATGGCAGCGAAATGTAATTCAACACCAAAGGCACCACAATAGCAGTACCTGCGGTAAAACACATAAGATACCCTGCAGCTCGGATTATACATACACACCCTATGACATCAACAGCTTCCAAAGCACAATAGTATAAAGTGTGAAGGCACCTCACACACACTCGTGTATTCCCAAACACTGCACCATTGGTGTAAACAGACAGGGAACTTTTACAATGTACATGTCGGGAGCTGCCATAGTTGTGATTCATCAGCATGTGTTGGAGACTGAAGGTGGTGTGGAGGATGATGCTGGCAACCACTTCAGGCACCGGAGGAGGAGAAGAATGTTCAGACCAAGGGTAACCTACCAGGGGCTAGATCATCTGGAGATAGTAGTGCATTACAGGGTGAACAGGGACATCATACAGCAAATTGTTGAGCTATGCCAGCCATGCCTCAGAGCCAGAAACAACAGAGGGGAACCCATCCCAGTGGACATGAAGGTATGTGTAAGCTTGAGAATACTAGCCACAGGTACCTTTCAAAGGCCAACTGGAGATATCATGGGGATCTCACAGGCATCAGCATCCAGGGTACTCCACCAGTTCCTGGATGACATGTTACCACATGCCAATGACCATATATACTTCCCCCAAACTCAGGAGGAGTTGGCCAGCAATATGCGCCTCTTCCACCGTGTGGCAGACTACCTGGAGATACTGGGTGCAATAGACTGCATGCACAAACATATCAAGTCACCACCCGGTGAGCATGGCAGGCACTACATAAACCGCAAGTGACACCACTTCATCAACTGCCAGGTTGTGTGCAATGCCCAGGGCATTATCATGGATGTTTGGGCTAGCAGCCCTGGAAGCTACCATGACTCCCACATCTGACATGCCTCACAGCTGTACCAGGTTTTTGTCAGGGTGAACATCCCATATGGTCACCTTGTGGGGGATGTTGGATATGCATTGGAGCCATGGATGATGACACCCATCAGAAATGCACACACACTCATGCAAGAACACCATAATGAGGCACACACACAAACCAGAATCATCATAAAGCATGTGTTTGGGATGCTGAAATTATGGTTCTGTTGCTTGGACATATCTGGTGGAGCCTTGTAGTACTCTCCAGGCACGTGTGCCCACATCTTCATAGTATGTGCCATGCTACATAATATGATCCTGCGGAAACAGCTGCAGCAGGGACATAATGGTGGAGGCCCTCACAGCCCACAGCAATTGCCAAGGCCACCACAGGCACAGAGGGATTCAGAACACGAACACCCTGTGCCAGCCCCAGTAGGCAGATGGAGGCATGCCCAATATGCCCATGCCTTGGCAAAGAGGGAACGTATAGCACATACACTGACAGTGTAGGCCCTTATGGACTGACACACTTCTCCACCTGCACACACAGTAAAATGGATGGCACACACACACACACGACCACCTGTAAATTGTCATGTATAGGTGGTCTGCTGTGTGCATCCTACATAGGCAGCCCTCAACTATTGCACACACAACTGCTATTGGCACAAGATAAGTCAATACCTGAACAGTAAATTAAGCTAACAGCATGTGTTGATACTGTATGTATAGGTTCCTAGGTACATCGGTAGGTATGTGCCTAATTGTCAGAGGCCATTCATAAGACTAGCCAAAATGTGTCTGTTGTCGCCACCCCATTGATTAACTAACTGTCCCTCTGTGGAGCAGAACCAATTGCAGGATCCCTGGGGTGTAACCACTGTTACCCACCCACTCTGCAAGGATTCCCTGGTGTTTTAATGAGGGGCTCCATATAATGTAATCAGGGATGTAGTTCCAAAGTATGGGGAGTACCCATGACAGCTATCTGTCACCCCAGCATTCTCCAGTTATGGTTGTGGCAAGATGTAGTAAATTACAGTGTGTGGCTCACTGTGACATGGATTCCCATAGCTGGAGCACATCATTTAAGCATCACCTGGACATACCACTCACAGGTATCATCCATATGTAAACTAACTGAGTTACACATTTGTTTGCAGTATGGAGGAACAGCCGTAGTACAGTCTACATACTAAACACCATAACACTTGCACATATCCCAGATGTCCCAGTGGTAAAGCCACTGACTGTCTCGTGCATGGTCCCGGTTCCACGACCTGCAAGAGCTGTTACCTAATTCTGATGTCCGGAATAATGGATGCTGGATGCAGGTCATTAGAGCACATTTAAGCACATGCTAGTGGATTTTTGTGCCGGTAATTGCCAGTAAGTGGCATTTAAACATGACTACATGGATATGGGCAACACAGGTCTAACCTTTGCTGAATATCACACAGATCACGGGCAAAGCTGCCCAGAACTGCTGAAATGTGCATTGTTTATCCTTGTACTAATAGTGCCTGCTCTGAGAGGTAAAATGACCACTGCCAGGAGTAGAACATGCAACCATGTACACAATCTTCACAATAACTTACCACTAAGCTACCTGAGATATACCAATGGCAGGTGTGTATTGTGACAGGTTAAAACACAAAAGGGCGGAGTTTGGAAAATAGTATACCCCGCCATGTACCCAACGAAAGCTGTATTCTCTCTCTCTCTCTCGATATATATATATATATATATATATATATATATATATATATATATATATATATATATATTTTTTTTTTTTTATGTATATATATAATATAGAGAGAGAAATGGTGATAGAGAGACACATGTCGATATATATGGATATTCATATATATGCAAATATATAGATAGGTTAACAACATCTACACAACCATGGAGGTACATATAAATAGGATACTACCAAATACCGAATGCTTTACAAATCGACGCGTGTAATCACGAGTCTTAAAGACCGAAAGACCACAGTACTGGAACACTAGAACAGCGAGTACTATTATCACAATGTTAAGGGACATTTAGTCAGTGCTTCTGGTGCTGCGGTCCAGGTAGGTATTGTGTTTAAGTGTGTTTCTGATTGCTGTAGTGTGTGTAAGTGTGTGTACTGAGTGTGGTGTGTGTTTCTGGGGGACTGCAGTGTGTGTGTGTGTGTGTGTGTGTGTGTGTGTGTGTGTGTGTGTGTGTTTGCTTCATGTGTCTGTTTGTGCTATCTTGGAGGTAGATTATTACAGTAGGTGTGGTGTGGGGGCACAGCCACCCACATGGGGTGTGTATGGGGGCATGGCCACATGGCCATACGTAGTGTAGGATGGTTTGTTTGGATGTGATGGGTAGCAGTGTGTCTGTGTGTGTATGTGTGTGTTCTGTGTTTGTGTTAGTTCCGGGAGTTTGACTGTCGCTAGTTTGAGTCTTCGGTATTGTGGGGCTTGGGAGCCTGGGAATGGTAATGTGGTCGTTGGAAGTGTGTGCATTCCGGAATCCGTGGGTATGCCGTATACAGTTGTTGATGTCTTCAAATATGTGCATAACATGGACCATAGCAGTCACACATTCTGCCACGACCGAATGTTATGAACAAAGGATATGGAAAGTTTATATGTCTATACACTATTACAAATATGTGCTATGGACATGAGCCAAAGATAGGGTTATCACCTGTCCCACCTTGCGAGGGGCAGTCCCTCTATGTGCGGTAGTGTCCTGACCAAAATGAGTACAAATACTAATGTCCTATAATCTCGAGACATCTGGCATGTTCCATATTTAATGTAATTGTTGCATAAAATAGTCATCTGTATCTAAAATACCTACATGTAACAAGAAACAGGATAAGCAAGTAAATCGCTACAAGAATGTAAGCTTTTATATAGGCATATCTGTAAAGTTCTATACTTTGTACTGACCGTGGGTATGTGTCGGCTTCTAAAATCTAATGTGCGTCCTGCAAATGTCCCACTATGGCCATTTGTAAAGGTGGCAACCTAAGCCAAAGAGGTTCAGTCACCAACATAACTCCAATGAGTGCAAATATCTGTGACGGAAATACACGAGACAGCTTTCATGTAGCAACATTTCATTACATATCGATGTATTTCTGAAGGGATTGAAGGACCAACATCACCTGCATGCTATACAGGAACCAATTAACAATGGCTTAATGAATAAGCCTGCAATTACCATAGTATTAGTCTACTAAAGGATAGGCCTTCAAATAGGGAAGGAGCCCTCACACACATATCAAATATGTATAAATGCAGTTCCTACACACCTGCATCTGCTATGTACACCCACCTACATCTTCCCCACACCCGAAACAATTGCAGTACAGACTGTAATAACATCACAAACATCCACTCACTCTATGACATCTGCAGAAGCCTTAGCATACCTTGTGAGAGACACACTATAATGGCCCTATGTGAAATCGTTGCTGTTGTACAATGAAACAGATGTCGATGTTACATGGTTTGGTTTCAATAATCCCATATTAGATGGCTGATATAACAGCTAGACTCACATGTAGAACTACATCCTCTAGCCATTACACGCAATCCATGGGGCCCATGAAGTTAATATATCTCTGTGTGTCTCCATATAGCTGTTGCAATTCATCACAAGCAACACATCCAGGCCGTCTTCCTCGAAGGTAGGGCAAAGGGACAACACCCAAGTGGAGTATTCAATTATACCCCACTGTTGTCATGTCATTGGCTAATGGAATAGCTGCACAGCTAATGTGCATGTAATCATCTACCCCGGAACACCAATTGGTGGCTGGGTATCACATGTTACTGATATCTAAGTATAAAAGGATGGCTTGTCATACATTCAAACCGTATGTACATACGAGAAAAATGTTACAACAGAAAATGAATAGGACTTATATTATTGTCAACTCAGGATACTAATAGGTATGTAGAACACTCAGTATGTTAGTGTATGTAGTACCTGTTCTGTATTAATTAAAGTGTATGCAATACATATAGTGGGAAAAGGTATTATGTAGTGATGTATTGTTGAGCATAGTAATGCTCGTAGAAATTGTGTGTAATGCTGTGGGCCACAAGGTAAACACTTCATACACTACAAGGGATGCTATATAAGGACTTTAAACACAACAATTTCACTCCAGCTGCTGTCAGTGGCAGGGTTTGTCCAACAAGTACTTGCCATAACAAAGGATAGTATATGTTGATATACTGTAACAGTAGGCATATGTATGGGCATATAACTGAAAATAACATGTCTGAGGTGGTCCTGCTGTGCAATTATGATTTGCATTGTGCGATATTGTGGCAAAAATGTGAAATGGACAATATTGTAGGTAGATATGTCTAACATTTTACATAGCATTACTGTTATGTTATGCAAACATCAGGCATGTCTATTGGCATGTACAATACACAATAACAGGATACATATGACTTGTAGTCACCAGACAGTGTATCAGCATGATAGCTAATTGAAATGGAAGAGCTAGTCAATTATCCATGCACAAAGGACATGTAATAGCTTCAGAGGTTCATAGTTAGGTACTATGCTGTCTGGCCAAGGCCATTCGTAAGCCTAACTACAGTGTTTTCACTTGTGGCACCTCCCTAGGTTAGTGTCCTGTGCCTGGGAACAGCAGATCTATTCATTTCCTGTGCCTCTGTACAGCAGAGCCACTGCAGTGATCCCTGGTGTACGTGTCTGTCTCCCATCCACCCATTGAGGGTCCCTGCCTGATGTACATAGGAATTATGTTCCAAAGCATGGTGAGTGTCCGGGTCAGGAATGTATCCCTCCAGCACGTCCTAGTCATCGTTGCATTTAGGTACATATCCCAGAGCATGTGGCTCTCAGTGGCTTTTGCTTATGTGGAGCATATCTATCAAAATTGTTTTGGACATGGTCCTTGTATGTTCAGCAAAGATCATCTCTGAGTATGCGGTATGCAAACGAGTACAGTCGGGGTTTCTGTAGTTGGGCTTCATATGTCATCCTTCGGAGGTCAGTATTCCTCTTGGTGTGGTAATGTTGTGGTATTTAAAGCTGTTGCTGTTGTCTCATAAGGTACATCCCAAATGGGGTGTTGTCCCCTTTAATGTGTTTCATAAGTCATGAGTAGAGAGGCACAATGGCTGCCTTTGTTCTGGCTACAAACCCATTAGCGATTAGGGTGGCCACGTAGAAGGATATCCACACCACCTTGGCAATATGGTTATCAAAGGAGTGAATGCTATCTTCTTGGGTTCTAAGATCCCTTATTATGTCTTATGTATGTAGGGGACTACCACCTATGTGATAGTCCGTGGGTGATTGGTGTAATCCAAAGGGGATATCTATGCACCTTGTGGTATCAGCTTGAGGCCATGTTATTGACACCAGGTATCCGTCCCAGTGACACCCTTATGGAGGGTGCCTATATCAACTGGGGAATCAATTATGGCCCCTAGTTTGCAGTCGTCTGCAAACCTATTCAGGGTAAGTCCTCCTGTGCTAGCCTGTACCTCAGAGAAGCATATACCGAACATGAGGGGCCCTATGACCAAAGACTTGGGGAAGCCAATTGTAACTGATTTACAGTAGGAACTAGGGTATGCTACCCTCATTGTGTGGGTTCTGTCCGTGGGCCACTTTGCATAACATCTCATAATGTAGGGGTTAATGTGCAGGTGGATGTGTATGTTGACAATACCAAAATGGGGAACGGTGTTGAAAGCCTCTGAGAGGTCAAGATAGGCTGTGTGGACCTCCTTACCCTCATCTACTGCCTTCATAACTGTCTCAAAGGACTCCACCAGGTTTAGGAGGCATGGTCTGGCCCTATCAAATCCAAACTGGGTGGGGTCAAATGTTTGGAGGCCACTAATGTCTCTGTGAATGAGATCCATGATGATATGCTCCATAGCCTTGCAGAACAGTCTAGTCAGGCGTATAGGGCAATAGTTCCCCTGGTCCATTGTGCCGCCACCTTTGTGTAGTGTGATAACTGTTGCTGTGCACCATCCAGGGGCCTTAATGCCTGATGCAAGGCTATTAGTGAATATGGTGCCCAAGTGGGGAGCCATTTAGTTGTGAAGTTCATGGAAATCGCAGCCTGGGATGTTGTACGGTCACATGGATGCTGTGTTCCTGGCTTTAGAGAGTGCAGTTTTGAACTGCGTAGTTGTGATAGCAAAGACTCTGTATTGTTTCTGTATAGATATGGGTCCTTTAGGGTGTGAGAGGGGTGTAAAGTTAGCACTGAACCTATCTGCCAGGATGTTGCCAATATCAGTCGGTTCTATAATGTTCGTGCCTTACTGCTGTATGTCAGAGCAGATGTGGGTATCGCCATCGAGAGTAGTGACATACCTCTAGAACACTTTGTGGTAGTCCTTGGAATTAGTTGCGGTAATGTTTACATAGCTAGCTTTGGTGGATGTGATAAGGGATCTCAGATTCTTACTGAGGCTGACCAGGGAGCTCCTCCACTCATGGGATTGTACTCTACTTTGCAACAGTCTCCTCCTTCTGTAGTACATTATGTCCATGGCAGTGGACCACCAGAGTGGCATCCATTTTCTGGCTGTCCCATCATGGCTCTGTTTGGGATATCATGATCCATGCAGTCGTGTAAGTGCTAATTAAGTGCAGTTGTGTATGATTCAGCGGTTGTAACTGTATTGTCCATCTGCACGGTTGTCATGATGTTTACTACTGCTGTCATAAGAAGCCTGAAGTTGGCATTGTAGAAATATTGTACTGTGTTTTCCATAAAGGGTGTGGTGCTGAGATGTGGATAACAAGGGTGATTAGTGTACGTTTGGATTTGACCATTGAGAAGATAACCCCAGGTGTGGAACACCAGTTACACATTTTGGTAATGACCGGATCTAGCATATTGTTGGCCCTGGTGGTGGTGTGGATAGGTTGATCCAGGTGATTGGAGGCTATGAATCCCAGAAAGTGTTTGCCTAATGTGTCAGTACATGAGTAGGTATCCCAGTTAATGGTGGGGTAGTGTCAGTTGTACATCAGTAGTGTCTGTTTGAACCCTACTTTCCAGTACACCAAGAAGTGAGGACCGTTAACCGTGGGTTGTGGTGTGGGATCTGTAGCAAGCAACAATTTGTATAGCAGTTATGGCCAGAGTTAGTTGCACTTAGATTACCTCTGATGCATTGTGCTAAGCAACCAGCCTGTAGGTGTGGATATCCTTGGGAAATATGGACACACCTCCACCATGGGAATTCCGGTCCTGGTTACATGACTGAAAGGTGCGGTATGAGTAATAGCCTGGTAGTGCAGGGGTGCTCTCAGGATCCTAGAAGCAGGTCCCAGTCACTGCACAGATATCAAAGTGGTCCATTACAAGGAGTGCCTCGGGTGAGTACATTTGAGATGAAGACATCAATCATTGAGTAGCATTACCCTCTGGTTTTGCTTGCCTGTTCCTGTTATGGTGGTGAATATGTTATTGGAACCGTGCCTAAAACAGGCACTATAGGAGCAGCAAGAGCCTTAGCCATTATCTGTAATCCCAGGGCTGACAGGTGCAGGCCATCTGTGCCAAAGCATTGTGATCTGTTGCCCATGTCATTTAAAGCAGACAGATACTGGATACCCTTGGAATGACACCAGAATCATAGCCAATTGTTGAAGTAAATAATTTTGTCCTTGTACTGCATTATCATTCTGGATGATGGCCGAATGCTACTCAGGGCTAGGGCAATACCTGCCTGGTCTACAAGATCAGAGAGCTATTCCATGTCTCTTTACATGTAGTCCAGGAAGGTACATCTCAGGGCATTCACACTAACATGGAGAATGACACAGTCATATTGTACCTGTTGAGGAGTGACCTAAGTGCATAGGTTATGTTGCGGATCCTGTTACCCAACATGCAGCTGACAGTAACTATCACACTACAGAGCCCCTGTAACCATAACTATGACGGTACAAGGTGCACTCAGGCTACATGGGACCTGTCTACATTCCTGGATGTATCATACACATATGGCAAAACAGTTTTCTCTACACATACACATCATGTAAAACATAGCTTCATGTCAGTCTGTGAAAACACAGAATGGTGCACATCAACAGTTATCACAACCCACAAAATGTAGACACCACTCATAATGGGAGGCACTGCACTACTACCCTGCTGAGTCTGGTCTGAAAGTCCATGAACTTTAATCAACGTATATGTTATTAGCAGTACAGATGTAGATGACAGTACGGATGATTTCACACTGCATATCATACATATGACAGGTCATAGGACATCATCACCCATACTGTGTTTCATCTACACTCAGTATACTAGATGTACCTTTGTATGTCACAGGAGTGTTCTGCCAGTGGACTGTTGACAGAATCAACACTACAAAAGGTTTCTGAGTAATATGTGCATATCACACCAGTGGCAGCTACAGTTAAACAGGGTTAATTCATTGTACTCCCCCTCATTGTAGCCCATACCACACAGACAAATGGGAGGCATCTGCCTATGTAAGTTTGTGAATGGCTATGACCTAGGAGCAATAGCTGACTCAGTGTTGTGGACAGCCTACAGAAGGGGCTTTGTGGGTGAGATGTGTGACATATGTGCACAATCTGACAGCTGCATATTGCATTGTCACCGCTAGGTTAATAACCCTGCAGCCATGAACTACCACCTAGGCAGTGGTCAACATAATGGACACTGTGTTTAAGGGATGCTGCTGTGCAGTTTACCTCTCTGAGCTAGTGACATCACCAAGCCTATTAGATAGTCATAAGAGGCAACCCTGGTCATGACATGGAGATCATTGTACAGCCATACTCATCACTCAAGTGACCAATATCAGATCACATATCACCTTTAAGGGGTATTGGCCATGTTTGGATGGGCGACACCAGCATTCACAATCCTCATCTCCACTATGTAGCATGATGCCTACCCTGCATAGAGACATGTCCAACACTGTGATGTTGGACATGCTATACATACATATCCTGATCTGAAATACATATGTCATGGACATCCACCTTCCTAGTACAAGGATCACCACATGCTGGAAAGATCGTTGTGCCATACACGTTACATACTCCTGCCATATTATCCAAACCTGTCCAGCAAAGCTGCACATTTCACCTCTGTCAGACATGGTGTGATGACCCCATGGTAGATGTATCATTAACCATGTGTATCAGTTATGTGGCACTGCTTCACCTGGCGCCGGAAACATGGCTGTCAACTACAGCTAGGTAATCTTACATCCTAGGCTCATACATGGCCCAGGGCATACAGACTAACAGATGACCTTGGCCGTACATGCTATAGTTGATAACCATCCCTGCAAATACTATCAGGCTAGCCAGTGTCCCATGTGTATCACATGTGCAACACAGGTGATACATGGCAGGATGTTGAACTGCTGTACAGTGCCATGTAGATGTATATAGCAAAACATATGCATGTAAAGGCTTCCGTGTGCATCTCTGCATTGTCACAGGTCATGTCTGTTAAGGCAGTGTATGTTTTTATATGTGACATATACACAACATCAAGGTCGACAACATTAATATGGACGCATCCAGGCATGTGCTGTTAGGTAAGAACACCAGTACAGGCAAACAGACATGCCCACATCAAGACAGCATCCACATGGAGTATGAGCAATGTAATCAGGTGACACAAATATGGTGATAATATCCAATCCCCATTGGGTGTCACATGTGTGTGACACAAGCATGTCAGTGGTGTCAGTGTCATGAAGATTTGCAAAGACAACTGTTTATATGTAATAAATGTGATACACATGTATGTGCAGCTGTATCTCTGTGCATCTCTAAGATACTGTGACCTGTCTCCATCATTATGTCTTCCAGATATGCCACGAGTAAGACTCCCAGCCTATACCCGCTTGTAGGATGAAGCCCTTATACCTTACCTCCAAGACAACTATGATGTCCTGTTTAGCCATGTGCCACAGGATGCACAACAGCGGGATGACCTGTGGCAGGAACTTCGCAGGAGGGTTAATGATGTGGGTGGCCATAACCGCACATACCAGCAGGTGTGCAGACACTGCATGGACCTGATCAGATGTGCGAAACAGCATGTAAATGCAATCGCCAGGGAACAAGGTGCAACAGGTGGTGGGCCACCAACCCAGCCCCCACTCACACGTACCGAGGAGCTACTGGCCAACCTGGGGACACCGTCAAAACAGCATCCACAAACCATAGCTGACATTGTGGAGGTGGGTGTCTCTCAATCACTGAGCCTGGAGTTGCCTGGTAAGTCACTACTGCACATATAACTATTGTATCCCATATAATTGCATGTGTCACTGTACAATATGTAATATAACATCATATGCAAGGCATGTATACACACATGCCACATACTATAGTATGCTACTCTGTGTATGCACACATGTGCACACTCCATAGTATATCCTATTGTCCTGGCGAATGTGTTAACATGCAGATTGTACCCTGTAGCTGTCATACAGGTGTGGGTAATGATCATACTGCTGTGTCACCCCTATATAGGTACCTCTGGCATTGCACTGAGACAGCAGGCCATTGCAGGTGAGACAGTTATAAGTATCAGGCATGTTAATGCACAGACCTATTTGCCATGTGGCCAGTGAACACATGTACACATAATGTATGGTCTGGTCACAATATACAGGTCACATCTGCAATCCATCACACTGGCTACCCCTGTGCAATACTTACAAACTAAGTGAAACACCGACATGAAACCTCAGAACCTGTCATTGCTAGATGTGTGGATAGCTGTCCATACAACGGTGGAGATGTTGCTCAATGTAGGAACATGTACT
Source organism: Protopterus annectens (assembly GCF_019279795.1). Taxonomy (NCBI): domain Eukaryota; kingdom Metazoa; phylum Chordata; order Ceratodontiformes; family Protopteridae; genus Protopterus; species Protopterus annectens. The sequence continues at coordinate 1,997,320,399 of NC_056728.1, read as the reverse complement.
ACACATCAGAACTACACATGTGGGGGTACACAAACAGTACTGCACAGTGAGCTGGAGTATGGGCAGCCCACAGGATTCACCATTGTGGATTATGCCCCTGCTATGAGTGCACACATTGTGATGTGCCATCTGACATGTCCACGACATGTAGTGGGCTGGCTGCAACATTGTCTCACTATCCCATAAAACATACCCCACATACCAAGCATACAACCCTTTGTCTGCATAACCATGTGGACAGTGGAGTATATGACATCTATGAGTGTATGTCATATGGGACAACACAGACATGTGAGATGGACGGCCATCACAACCATTTGGCCAACACATGTTCACACATCACATCGCCATGGACGATGGCCAGAGACATGTAGCAACACACAGTAGATGTGATGTGTTTGTGTGTACACCCTGTTGTACATTGGCTACACATGGTCCAACTATAGCCTTTGTTGAATGGTTATATTGCAGATGTGGAACACTGGACATCCTACAAGCCTGTGCACAGCTTGTGGAGGCATAACTTCATTAGACCACGTAAAATGTGTTGAACATCTTGACTGTGTCACAACATGACAGTAGTCACCTGTACAGCATCCACATACATACACAGACAACCATATCAGGCCACAGATACAGTAAATTTCCCTTGCTGCTGTTGGACATCACTGTCAGCCATGCACCTCATGTGTGTGGTACACAAATGTCATGTGGGACATGGTGTATTGACAAGTCTGCCATGTGTGGACATGGTTACAAGGCAGCTAAAATATGTTTTCAGATGCACAAGGGTGTCATCCGTATGCCGTTCGGTGACCTTTGTCACACATTTCACATCATAGTTTAGTGTGTATACACCTCAGTGACGTGGGTCACAATCCAGAGTATATATGTATTGTGTATGCACACAGTCATGGCTATGCACTGTGTCTGTAATTCACACTGTATAGCAATAGCGACCCCTTTTGATTCAATGCAATGGCACTGTGTCTGTACTTCACACTGTATAGCAATATAGATGCCTCATAATACCCTTCAATGGTCATGCACATCTGCTAAATGTGCATTTTATCTGTAGGGCTGACAGACAACACTGCAATGTGACACCATAGTATGACTTCTGCTATGACACATACTTGCTGTTGTGTGCAACCCAGGGATGTATGATAACTACCACTATTATTGTCTGAGCTACATGCCATCTGCTGTACATGCATGTTGCATGCCTTCTGTCAAATCACATGCATGGTGTGTGTGTGTGTGTGTGTGTGTGTGTGTGTGTGTGTGTGTGTGTGTGTGTGTGTGTGTGTGTGTGTGTGTGTGTGTGTGTGTGTGTGTGTGTGTGTGTGTGTGTGTGTGTGTGTGTGTGTGTGTGTGTGTGTGTGTGTGTGTGTGTGTCTGTGTGTCTGTATTGTAATGTAGAGTCTTTGTTTGCCTTCACGGGTGATGTAGGTGCATTATCCTCCTGCGGTCCATCTGATGTTAGTGTCCCCACAGACTCAAGCAGTAATGATGAACATATGCTTGAGGCACAGGCAGGGTTGTCAGGGGCTGAAACTGTGCCATTGGTTGCCATTCCACCTATATATTCCATCACCAGTGGCCATAGAGGAAGGACAATTAGCATGTGGTAGCTTGGAACAAGAAAGTGTGCTGACTTCGGAAGGTGTGTATTTACACCATGTTGTCAGGCAAATGACTGGAGATGGGCCACACAGGCATGTGGCCAGTGCTGCTCATAGAAGGACCTCTGGCCGACATGCCTCTGCAGGACAGAGCGCAGCAGCTGGTGTCACCAGACGCATGTTTCAGGCTGTAGTGGTGGCACAGGCACATGCTGAACAGCAGAACAGAGAAAAGCAGTGGCTTCAGAGGGCTGCTATCCGTTCTTTAAATGACAACACCCAGGCATTGGCAAATGCTGAACAGCAGATTGCTGAGGTTTTGGACAGACGATTGGGTGACATGGTTGGAATCCTTGACCATGGCATGACAATCCACGAGCATGCGCTGTCTGTGCTGGAACATCTGGTAGGAGTGAGGCATAGGGCACATGGACGTAGACCAGCTATGTCACCTGGTGCAGGTCTACATGAACGAGCTACCTCACATGCCTGCTCCCATAGTGGCGGTAGCAACAGCAGTGCTGTGTCCACACCAGGACACAGCAGGCCACATGCACGTGGGCCTGGATGGTCCCAACGGGGACACGGTTCCAGTGGACATATGTCATCGGACAGTACCCAATCTGCACCTCTGCCTGGTAGTGCCCATGCAACCCCTGGCAGGCACAGGTCACGTGGCCATGGCCAGACACCGTGAGCTGTAAAACCTGTTCTGTAAAGTCTGGAGCTGTCAATAATACCCCTGTGTAGGCCAGATACATGGCAAAACTCTGTGCACACATACACACACTCACCAGAAACATCTGTAGGGCACTGCAACACTCACATGCATAACGACCACACATGGCCAATTAGATCACAGGCCCTAACTCACACACATGATGTCATCCACTGGTGCAGCCTAGGCCCCTGGCACACATTATCACCTTGGGCATATGATGATGCCTGTGCCACATCCCTGTCATCCACACCATCAGTGCAGGGACAAGCTCATATGGTCTGATGCACAGGGTGAACAAAATAGGGAGATAAGTGTAGATTACAATGGTTGTGTACTGTTGACAAGCAGCAGACACACCATGTAGTACAGGTTTAGAATGCATTGTTTTCTGTTCACAGTATGTGTCTTGGTAACAACAGTAACAGCATGTTGGTAATGATGTCCTGCTTCCCTCCTTCAGGTCTAATTGCATGTGCCATTGAGTGCCAGTGTTTGCAGTTTCCCATGTGTAAATGTGGACTACTCACCGATATGTATGGCAATACCAGCATGCTATTCATAGCTTCAACCTCATTGTTAGAAAGGCTGACATTCCAAAGATGTCTACACATCTACTGATCCAGGAGCATGGGAGCTGTGTACTAAGCTACAGTGGCTAGAGACGTGACATCCATACCGGGTGACATCACAGGTACAGTTACACGAGGCGGTGAGTTTACATAGCGGTTTAGCTGATGACAAGGGCAGTGGCCAGTTGATAGCTTGAGGCCTCACTGTGTAGCAGTAATACAAATTCACATTACAGGATGGGAACACACAACTACACACACGCACACACACACACACACACACACACACACACACACACACACACACACACACACACACACACACACATATATATTCAGACACACAGTAACACGCCCACACTCACAGGGTCAACAACACTGTAACACACACACACACTTGATAGTGTTGAGGTGAGGACCCCTGCCTTTGTGGTAATCACCATTACAGTACTGTGCATCCACATGATGTGACACAGAGAATACACATGTACAGGTGGTCAGTAATGCCTAAGATCGACGGTATCAACAGGGTAGTAGATTGCATTACCTGGAGGGGTTGGGGTCCTATCTGTTCACTATGGTAACATACATCCTCACTCCATGAACCAGACAGCCAAACATACATACACACACACACACACACACACACACACACACACACACACACACACACACACTGTGGAGTCAACAATTGAATGCACATATGTCATGCACATACAGATAGCTCACATGTGTGTGATACACACCCCACCTCTGCCTATGTCTTGCTTTCTACACTGCAGTATGTACAGATCTCTACAACAGTGTACAGGAGTATGAGTAACGATTGGGATGTATTCCCCACCCTATGTGGCATATATGGACACACAAGCAAACACGCATGGCAGTACTGTGAATCAAACACCTGCTATCCTATGATACGTATGACAGACATGCAGCAGTATTGCCTGCATTACAATGTGTACCGATGCTACCTTTGGCAATTGTGCTGATATATGCACACGGGAGGTCTTAAGTGTTACAGGTGTCAAGTGATTTACAGTCAGTGACACCCTGACCACTGTGTAGGTTGTGTGTCTTCCCCTTCAATTAACAGAAACATAGCTTAGTGTTTGCACATGTTATGGTAGGATGGCTAGTGACACACCTGTGAGCTGTCTTCATCAAACATCCATCTGCAAAGATGGCCCACCACTTAGTTATGTCCACACATCCATCCATACCTGATGTACATCTTACCGTACTGTCAGTATATCACCATATACAGTTGGCAATGATGGGGCTGCATTGTAACTGCATGTTGTATTAAGACACACGTTACCTGCAAACATCAGCTACTGCATAAGCATGATAGCTGAATGCACACCACTACATGTACATGTGTGTAGGTCCTACATTCCTGTAATTTAGCCATGTTTGTAGGCATTGCAATTGGTGGACATGTGTGATGATATATATGACACATGGACTGTTGTATGATATGATAGATGTCATGGGTAACCAGTACAGAGGGATAGTTAACTCAGTCAACATTGATATCACACCTTATGTACTGTTAGCATTCAACAGCCATGGACCTAGCTTCCATGTGCATGTGTGCAATTGCTGTAGCCACCTGTCTGCACGAAGGACAGCAACAGCTATGCTATGTACATATGTTTTGTGTGTGTGTGTGTGTGTGTGTGTGTGTGTGTGTGTGTGTGTGTGTGGCCTGCACTTATCCATGGCAGGTACATGTATGTCATATCCAAACATGAGGGTGTTTACTGGTGTACAGCAACAGTCATCTGTTACTGCTGTATATGACCTTGGGCCCCTGTTATGTGTACAGCCAACCTGGTTACAAACAGTGGTATAATTGCATTGCATAACACATGATACAACTGTGTCAATACATGGTTATTCTGCACAGTTGATGTAAAGCTAGACACAGTCCACTGGTCATGGGTCACATGGTGTTGTACTAATATATGTTCTACCACATGTATGGATGTATATTGCTGGTCCAAGGACATGGTGATGTCTGAGGGCTACATCCTAGAATGCGGCTTTTGACACTGTGATCTGCACCTGACACATCTGTGAAGCCTTTTGAGGGTGTACTGATCAGTACATGTGAGTGGCCTTCATGTAAGTGGGGACACCACCACCTGGAGTGGTTCATAATGGTGTTATGGCCCACATGTCTGTATCCAAGGTATACGGTGATAGTGCTATTGTGCACAACTGAGCCTTCAGCCAGGTGGTCTTCACTGCACAGATGTCAGTATTCCCCATTGTTGGATCTACATCAGGCAGCTGTGATTATGAACACTACACATCTAGCACTGTGTAGAATTCACATACAATGCAGTTGTCCTTTAGGTGTCAGGGTGTTAACCTGGTCTCAGGACATTTGTCTATGAATGGCACTATATGGGCGAAGTAGCTACGCCTGGCAGGACATCACCACGGGTGGTATTAGTGTGCCAGGTTTAGATTGGTGCATCTAAGGCGACGGTCAGCAGCAGACATTGTGTAGAAGACCGGTGTTAGATATATGTAGTGCAGCATTCATGCTAACAATGACAACTATCAATACCGGAGTCCATTACAATGTGTTGTTCATGTCTAACTGTAATAGGATGGCCACTGTGCCCTTCTGTGTTTAGACTCAGAGTGCATACAAAATAGCCCTTTGTTGCTAAGTGTGTGAGCATGCCCAGTGACACCTTGTGTCAGTTATGTGCCTCTATGTGTATGGTCATGGCCATTGTAACCCTGTACAGCGATAGTAGTCGTCCAGTCAACAGATGGCTATACCCCACATCAGGATGGATTCCTACTTTGAACACACTAGTTCAAAGGTATGTACATCGTAACTGCCAGCATCCATGTCGATGTCTGCATTCCCTGAAGGTCATATTGACAGTCTTGAAAGGTGTAGTGTCTGTGGTGTTGCTAGTATCTATGCAGTATTATAATGGTAGTCTGTAGATAGGCAGTTGTCCTGATCATGCCACTGGCGTGTGTTTGTCTCCGTCTGCCTGGGGAAAGAAATATGCTTTTAGACTGCTCACACTCCATACAATCCCTATCGCCGTCTTTTCCTTTGTGATGATGTCACCCACCTAGAAGTACACCTCTGGGAGTTCTGTGTACCAGTAATCTTGGTAGTGCATTCTGTAACTTGCGTAATGTTGTAGTGTGATAAGGTAGTTAGGTCTGTGTTCTAATCCCAGCCATGCCAACTGTGGGTTTGTCTCCATCTGGCTGGGGATAGAAGTATGCTTTTAGACTGCTCACACTCCATACAATCCCTATTGCCGTCTTTTCTGTTGCTGATGATGTCACCCACCTAGAAGTATGCCTCTGGGAGTGCAGTATCTCAGTAATCTCGGTAACACATTCTGTAACTGCGTAATGCTGTAGTGTGATAAGGTAGCTAGGTTTGTGTTCTAATCTCAGCCATACCAATTGTGTGTGTGTGCCTGGCTAGGAGCACATGTATGCTTTTAGACTGCTCACACTCCATACAATCCCTATCACCGTCTTTTTCATTGCTGATGATGTCACCCATCTAGAAGTACACCTCTGGGAATACTCTGCCCAAGTAATCTCAGTAGCGTGTTCTGTAACTGCGTAATGCTATAGTGTGATAAAGTTGTTAGGTCTGTGTTCTAATCCCAGCCATGCCATCTGTGTGTGTGTGTCTCTGTCTGGCTGTGGACAGAAGTATGCTTTTAGGTTGCTCACACTCCATACAATCCCTATCATGGTCTTTTCCATTGCTGATGATGTCACCCACCTAGAAGTACACCTCTGGGAGTGCTGCACCCTAGTAATCTCGGTAGCACGTTCTGTAACTGCATAATGCTGCAGTGTGATAAGGTAGTTTGGTCTGTATTCTAATCCCAGCTATGCCACCTGTGTGTGTCTTTGTCTGCCTGGGGACAGAATACTGTTTTTAGACTGCCCACATTCCATACAATCCCTATCACTGACTTTTCCATTAGTGATGATGTCACCCACCTAGAAGTACACCTCTGGGAATGCTGTGACCCAGTTATCTTGGTAGCACATTCTGTGACTGCATAATGCTGTAGTGTGATACAATAAACAGATAGGTGCTCTATTCCAAGGCATGACAGGTGTGTGTGTTTGGCAGTCATATCATATGTGCTGGCATCTGTGAGTGGCTAGCTCCAGGATGTGTTGAAGAGCATGTTTATTTGTTTTCCTATATAGTGTCCATAAATGTCACAATCAGCCAAGAGACTGGGTTGGCAAGACATACACATACATTCAGCAATAGGTCTGGTGAGTAATGTCAGCAGCCCTAATCTTACCCTTAATACAGTATGAACCTGTGTGATGCACAGAAACACATTTGCCTTGATATTAACACCAGTACATAATGCAGGAAGTGCATGTGGTTTCCTTTTCATTCTTGTCTGATGCTTTGGTATCACATGGTCCGATGTTGTGATATATATTCTATATCTATGTATGTGTGTGTTTATGTATATGTATATGTATATATATATATATATATATATATATATATATATATATATATATATATATATATATATATATATATATATATATATATTTATATATATATATATATATATATATACATATATATATATATATATATATATATATATATATATATATATACACATATATATATATATATATATATATATGTGTGTGTGTGGACATTAACACACATAAATCTACATGATGGAATACATGTCCTATACTGTTGAATGCCTGTGCTGGATGATCTGTATGTGATAACCTCAGATGTATCTATATCTGCCATGGCTTAGTGGTAAAGCACCTCATCTGTGGTGTGCAGTATCCTGGGCTCAAGCCATACAGAGAACAGGGGTTTTGTTGATGGGAAGAAAAGGAACGTTGAATACGGTGATAGTAAGGCACTTTTAACCAGTTGTGTGCAGATCTGCGTGACAGTAAGCAGTGGTTATTTTTGTGGAGGCTCAGTATGGGTCATGTTACTATGCATTAGAAGACAATACTATGCAAACGAGGTGGAAAATAGTGAATCCCGTTTATCCCCCGGGTGTGATGCAGATCCCAAGAGTGTATGTGTGCAGCTAGCCGGGTGCAGGACTTGAATATAGGTGAAAGCATGGGAGGGGTGTCAGGCATACTGTACATACATTGGCACCCTGTGTCTTGGGATTTCTCCTGCCTTAGCACGCGTAAGCTAGGGGTGTGTCTATACCTGCCTAGTGCAATTGGGAGGGACAACAGCACTAGGAGTGTAGTCAAGGTGAACAAGCTGGCCAAACAGGTGATAATTATCACAATCAGCAGATTACAGGCCCAGCCCTGGCCAGAACACTACGATAAAATGAGCAAGCACCATACCCTCGGGTTTTTTCCACACTCTATACCACCGTTGTACACATGCGGGGAAATTTTACAAAACAAAATTTTACAAAACAATCCAATGAAATGAGAAGGGCTGCAGCAGGCAACATAGACCAACATGTGCAGGAGGCTGAGGGTGGTGAGGATGTGAATGCTGCCGAGCAACCCTCAGTGAGGAGACAGAGAAGACTGTACAGACCCAGGGTAACCTACCAAGGGCTACATGAGCTGGAGATAGTGGAGCACTATGGGGTGGACAGAGACCTCCTACAGCAGATTGTTGAGCTGTGCCGGCCACACCTGACACATCGAACAGGCCGAGGGAAACCCATCCCAGTGGATGCCAAGGTATGTGTAGGCCTAGGTATACTAGCCACAGGTACCTCCCAAAGCACAACTGGGGATATCATGGGGATCTCACAGGCATCTGCATCCAGAGTATTCCACGAGTTCCTGGATGCCATGTCACCACATGCCAGTGAGCACGTACATTTCCTCAACGCACATGAGATGTTGACCAGCAATATGCGTCTCTTCCACCAAATGGCAGACTACCCTGGGGTAGTGGGTGCTATAGCTTACATGCACATATGCATCAAAGCACCACCTGGTGAACAGGGTAGGACCTACATTAACCACATGGGCATCCCCTCCATCAACTGCCAGGTCGTATGCGATGCCCAGGGCATTATACTGAATGTGTGTGCTGGCTGCCTTGGAAGCTATGATGATTCAGATATATGGCATCTGACTCAGCTGTACCACAACTTTGCCAATATGGACATCCCCTATGGTCACCTAGTGGGGGATCCTGGGTATCCCCTGGAGCCATGGCTGATGACACCCATCAGAAATGCACACACACCTGAACAACTACGCCATAATGAGGCACACGCACAGGCAAGGCATATAATTGAGCTTGTGTTTGGGATGCTCAGGTCACGGTTCCGGTGTCTGGACACATCCAGTGGAGCCTTGCAATAGTCACCAGCTACATGCTCCCAAATTGTTATGGTATGTGCTATGCTACACAATATGATCCTGCAGAAACAGCTGCAGCAGGAACAGCATGGGGCAGGGCCACACAGCCCCCCCCACCAATGCCAAGGCCTGTACAGGCACAGAGTGACTCGGAGGAGGAACTAACTGAGCTGGACCCAGTAGGCAGAAGGTGGCATTCCCAGTATGACCTGGCCTTGGCAAAGAGGCAACACATAGCATATGCACTGACACAGTAGGTACCCAAGGAATGCCACCCACTCTGACTCGCACAGACATAAAAGGAATGCCAAACATGACACTACCTGTGCTCAGCCATGTATAGGAAGTGCACTGTGTGCATCCAACATAGGCAGCCCTCCAGCACCATCCTCAGGTCTAGCACACCCTCAAGGTAAGTCAATCAACCTACCAAATAGCAGTTGTATTAAAATGTGTTGTTACCTGTAGCTATGGTATGGATGTGAGCATGCAAGGGAATTTGGTGGCCGAATGTTAAGGCAGCGGACAGTAGACATCCATAGTGGCACCATGACATCTGTAGCACATACTGGGGTCACCATAGTAGCCAGTAGTACACAGGGTGTCCTAACCCAATGCGGGTAATGGGCTGAGCATCATGTGTGCCCATACAGCCCACACAAATATCAACCAGCTGGACAGGTGTAGACCAACACAGACAAATGCTGTACTATGGTCTTTGAATATGCCCAATGGATGACACCCCCACAGACACACACAGACAGACTACAGCAGGTCAGGCAGTTGGATGTAGGTTGTGAAGGCTAGGACATCTAGGAGAAACTAATATGTTGGTACAGTAGTAGCAAAAGTGTACAAGTGTCAGCTGTGTCTACCTTCCAACGAACACATGTAACAGTCAGGTGCACCCCCCCCCCAAGTGCTGTGTAGGAATGTGTATACAGTCGGATGTCCACCCATGCTGTGCAGAAATGTAGCAACAGTCAATGCCACATGACTGATGGATACCTTGCCAACACAGCATGCCACCTGTCAGTGTACAGAGCAGAGGTCGGCACCACAGTGCTGACTACCTGGACATGTAACACATGCAATACAGTTGACCATACTGGGCATGCTCAAACACATGAAAGTATGATGGCAATGTCAGTTGACAACATGCAAAATGGTCATAATGGGCATGCTCACACACGTAAGCACAAGACGGCCAGGTCTGCAAACACCAGTGGTCCAGACATATCTGCCGGTACATTGTTATACTGTTGGATGACTGTGATGTATGGTATGTGTGTGGTACTGTCTATTGTCTGTATATTTGCCATGGTGCATTGGTAATTCACATTAGCTGTGTGCGCAGGGTGTTGCTACCAACACTTGCAAAGGATGGTTATCTGTTTGCGGCCAGAACAAGGCCATTGGATACGGATTGAGTAAGGCACATTGCAGCAGTTGGGAGCAGTTGTGCATGGGTTTGCATGGTGTTAAGCACTGCTAACCTCTGGTTACAGCTTTTTACACTTGTTTAGACTCCTCATTTCTTTAACAGTGCAATACTCGCATACTGGTAGCCAAACACACTTACACCTGCTCGCTCCCTCACTTGCACATGCACCGACATTGGTGATTGCATTTGTCACTCACACTGGGTGGGCGCGATCCCTTGTGATGCCTATTACATTGGACTACATGACTACAGTATCGGGTATGGCTGAGCATTAGGTGATGGCATGGCGTTCGACTGTACGGAAACGGCGGCCTGTCCAGTCAGTTAAGCATATTATATGCATGTTCCTCATACAATCTGCTCCCATCTGGGTGATACATGGGAACCGATACTCTGCAATGCAGACAAGTAAATGTGTTTTGGGAACCACATCCGTCTGCCGGGTCATGCTACTGCATACCTATTGTAGGTTTGCCACCTTTTAAATTGGCCAAGGTGAGACTTTAGGATTAACACCTGTCCCACTTTGCGTGGGACAGTCCCTCCTTAGGCGTATGTGTCATGCGAAAATAATCTAGACATATCAAATGTCCTGATTACAGGACAATATTATATTCTACATTTCTCTAATAGTTGCATGTAACAGTTATTGTATATATGACACTTCTATATGTTATGTTAAGTAGCATAAGCAACTTGACTGCTGCTAGACTAAGCTTTTATTTGTGCTAATACATATAGTTCTGTACTATGCACAGTTGTAGGTATGTTCTCACCTGGTACGTCTGACATTTCTATGGACCAAGTCTCACTTTGGCCATTTGGATAGGTGGCAGCCCTATAGGACCTATATGTAGAGATGTCAGATTTGGCAAGGCAGCACATACCCACAGCCAGTAGAAAATAGACTACTTCACCAGTTTGCATTTTATTTTATTTTACATTTGTTGACCAGGCTAGTCTGGCTGGATACATGTCCATTTTCAGCAGAGGCCCGAGGAGAAAAGCTCCACTATATACTAGTAACTTACAATAAACAAAAAGCACAGGAATATACAAAACATATAAGCAAATAAAGAAATATTCACATGTAGTATAGTAACAATACAGAAGCACTTTAACAAAAACTAAAAAATAGTGAGGAATCATTATCCCATAATATTTGCAAGAGTAGGACTGTTAAAAAACAAAAAAGAGAGAAAATAGTAGCATGTAAAGAGTCTATAAATATTTACACTATTAACAAATTAAGATAAACATTTTGTCCCAGGGCACTAGTTTTAAGATAGAGATTTGCACAGTAGGGATCAGCATCATGTGTGCTGATACTGTTTCCTATAAACATCTAGGTGTTTCAGATAAAACATAATTGTTTTATGCAACCACTACAGACAATATATGGATTCTTTGCCCTAAATCACAGGTCAAGTGCCATAATAAAATTTATTTGCAGGACACAACTGCCCAAAGGGGACTGTCCCTCGCAAAGGTGAACAGGTGCTAACCCTAACCTATTATACTATCATCTACCTAAGGCAGTCATCAGAATATGCACTTTCCATCACTAGCAGACCTCACATATGAATGGGGGAGAATGAACACTGAATCCGGGACACTGCATAACACCCTCAGAGACACATTTAGGTGATTAGTACTATTAAGCTGACACATTGGCAATGCCAGAGCATATGTATTCATACACATTTGTCGAGGAACATGCTGTTTATGACTCATACATGTTGTCATTAGTCATTACATGTATTCCGCCACCAGTCCACCTAATTTTACTTGTTCTGGAAGGGTTTAGTTGGGACTGTGTTAGATTGTGATTTGTAATAACGGACGTCCATGATAATCGGGTACAGTTCACTGATATAGTCCCTATGTGTTCCCCCAATGGTTTACAGACTATCCAGTAGATGTGCTCTTAAGGTTTGGGAGGTATGGGCGTCTGCTATACCTACATAGGAATATTAATTACTTCCACGGGGTGGGCCTAATACATCTCTGCCAACCAACACCTGCACACTTAGGCTCATTATTGCATACCCATGATTCTCCTACCTGACACCCCTCTACAGCACTCATCCTTACTGTCAGCGTAGCTGGGGTATGAACACACCCCTACACACTGCCCACTCTCCCCATGTTGGGACACATGTCGTACGTTTTTTCAACCCATGTGTTATCAGACTTGCACAACCTACTGTTCCGTGTACAGATACATCCTGGTCACATCAGTCATTATTGGGTTGCCTAAAAGGGAAATTTTTGGAGTCCCACAAGGGATCCCGTGATCCATGTTTAAAGTGTAGACCTTGCAGATCTCTCACACTGGTAGTTTCCTGCTGGTGGCCTGGAAAGCAGCGGTGTATTTACCTTTATTGCGTGTCTGAATGTCTCACCTGCCTAGCTGGGGGGGGTGTGGGAGGTAGACGTTAGTTTATTGGACCTCCCACTAACATATGCTTGGTCTGAACATATGTTGCCCTTAATTGCTGTAACATAACCTAGGTATGTACATGTGTACATCTACAGTAACATATATACAGATATATAAATATATATATATATATATATATATATATATATATATATATATATATATATATATATATATATTATTTTTTTGTGTGTGTATATATGTGTGTGTGTATGTATATATATATATATATATATATATATATATATATATATATATATATATATATATATATATATATTGTCATTAGTCATGTGTATTCCGCCACCTGTTGACCTAATATCACTAGTTCTGGAAGGGTTTAGTTAGGACTGTGTTAGATTCTGATTCATAATCACGGACGTCCATGATAATCGGGTACAGTTCACTGATATAGTCCCTATGTGTTCCCCCAATGGTTTATGGACTATCCAGTAGATGTGCTCTTACGGTTTGGGAGGTATGGGCGTATGCTATGACCACATAAGAATATTAATTACTTCCACGGTGCAGGCCTAATACATCTTTGCCAACCAACACCTGCACACTTAGGCCCATTATTGCATACCCATGATTCCCCTGCCTGACACCCCTCTACAGCACTCACCCTTACTGTGAGTGAAGCTGGGGTATGAACACACCCCTGCACACTGCCCACTCTATCCATCTCAGGACACATGTACGTTTTGTCAACCCATGTGTTATCACACTTGCACAATCGACTGTTCCATGTACAGCTACATCCTGGTCATGTCAATCATCATAGGTTCGCCTACAAGGCAAATTGTTGGTGTCTCGCAAGGGGCCCTGTGATCCATGTTTAAAGTGTAGACCTTGCAGATCTCTCCCACTGGTAGTTTCCTGCCGGTGGTCTGGAAAGCAGCGTTGTATTTACCTTTATTGCATGTCTGTATGTCTCACCGGCCTAGCTGGGGGGGTGTGGGAGGTAGACGTTAGTTTACTGGACCTCCCACAAACATATGTCCTGTCTGAACATATGTTACCCGTAATTGCTGTAACGTAACCTAGGTATGTGCATGTGTATATCTACAGTAACGTATATATAATATATATATATATATATATATATATATATACATAGATATATATATATATATATATATATATATATATATATATATATATATATATATATATATATATATATATATATATATATATATATATATATATATATATATATATATATATATATATATATATATATATATATATATATATATATATATATATATATATATATATATGTTTATATATCTATATATGTTGTATGTATATATATATATATATATATATATATATATATATATATATTTATTTATATATAGATACATCTGTGTGTCCGTTGACCAATACATTTCCTGGCCATATGCACTTACACATGCGTATTGGGTTTTTTTTTTTTTTCAAATATATTTTTATTGAATTTTTCAAACTTTTCAAACATGCAAAGGAAAAACTGTAAGTCATTGCGGGAAGCAATAAAGTATAGGTATATATGCAACAGTTAGTGCAAAAACTATGCATTTGGAACACAGCAGTTATCTTACAGGGAAACTTACATCTTAGAGACCAATATAAGCAGTAAAGACCCTCAATAACCTATTACAGTCAAAGTCTAGGGATACAAATTAGAAGGAAGAATATATGACTGTCTTAAGAAGAAAGAAAAGCGGTAAGGAGGTTATAACCATAAAAAAAAACAACTATTTACACCATATACTTCTATTTATACCATTTTTACAACATATTTACACCATGGATACCAGAGGATAACAAAATGATATAACAAAATATTTTGTAAAATCAAAAGTTACCGTGTGATGGCAACAATGTATATTGGTTATAGGGCCAGAAATTATACTGATGGAGGTTTTCCTGGAATGTAGTGTTAGAGACCCACATTTTGGAAGATTATTTAGTTTGGATTAGGTCAAAAAGTCTACACCAGTAATTCTGAAAATATTCTTTTTTTCTTTTTGTTTTGCATAACTTATGTGCAGATATATATTTGATTGCCATTGATGTAAAGTTTTCCCAAGCTATTGTTGAGGGATTGACCCAGTTCTTGGCTATAAAATATTTGAGAAGGGCACATTCTGTAACACAGATGTGGTGATGGATACCCTTAAGAGATTTAGGAATAATATTTAAAATCATAGTTTGCCAGGAGAATGTGTTTTTTTCGTATCCCATTTTTTCCAACTGAGTTCTGAGAAAACATCAAAGTTTGTAAATATTCTTACAGCTCCAAAAGATGTGAAGTATATCTACATGTGGGAGGGAACAGAACGGACAGGTTAGATTTTTATTGTATTCGAATTTCAGTAAGACTGCTACGGTATAGTAGGAATTGTTGTTTATCATAAGCTGAGTGTAAATTAGGTTTTTGAAGGGGGTTAGATTCAAGGTATTATTGATTACTTCGCACTTAGACTCCATAGAAATTTCTCCTTGTATACCGTCCCAATATTTGAAAAATAGAAGTGAATGATTATACTTAATGCTTGACACAAGTCTATAGGTGTTCAAAATCATTTTGTTCCGTAGGGAGAGTGATTTAATGATAGATTGTGATACTGTAATGTCTTGCTCCTTCACTCTATAATAAGATAATTTTTGTTTTATAAGTGACCTAATTTGCCTTAAGATAGGATCATATTTGTTAGGAGCACCAAATAAAGCTTTGACCTCGGCAACATTTTTAGAGTTATAGAAGTGCCAAACTATGGCTTTCTTAACAATAGGGAAGTTTGTTAGATCGATCATTTTATTATTGATTTTTAAGTTAGGGTTTAGGTGAATAGGTTGGAGAATGGGAATAGTATTGTGCAAATTTAAGGAGGTCATCAGAGTTTGAAAGATGCAAATTTTGTTCTTTAGTGTTGACAAGATCTTGAACTTGTAGTCACCATCAGGTGCAAGAAAAGGGACAGCATATGGATTGAGTTTTAACAAATATATATATATAGTTGCACCAGATTTTGATCCAGGTTGGGTACCAAGTTTCAGCAGAGGGGTCATAGCAGGCTATTTGAATTAGACAGCTAGCATTAATGATGTCGTAATATAAATTAAAATCTGGGAGACTTAAACCGCCTTTGTTCTTTGGGGTAATTAGATTCCTGTATGATATTCTGGTTGATTTAGGGAACCATAAAAACTTTGAGATTGTTTTTTCAATTTTTCTGAAAAAAATTTTTGAAACGTTTAAGAAGATGGAGTTAAGATGAAAAAGGATTCTAGGCAAAATATTCATTTTAATGATAGCAGATTTTGATAGCAAAGAAAGATTGATGTTTTTCCATCTAGTTAGATCATTATTTATCTGATCCCAGACTCTATATAGGTTTGCTTTTATTAGTTCTTGGTGAGGGTGTGTGAAATTTATTCCTAGGTATTTAATTGTATATTTGAGAGGAATGTCAGACAGGGGGAAGTAATATTCTAAATGGTTTGCAGGGTTTAATGGAAAAATAGATGATTTAGCAGGGTTTAATTTATAATTAGCAGCCTCAGCAAAAAGATTAATAGAATTTCGAATTTTATGAAGATCGGTGTTGGGAAGCTCAAAATAGATGTTTAGGTCATCTGCAAATGCAGAATAATTTATATCAATGTTGAAGACGTTTGGGATATGGTGATGTATTTTGTTTAACCCAGAGAAGGAAAGGTTCCAGATATAAATTAAAAAGATAAGGTGAGAGTGGGCAACCCTGCCTAGTGCCATTGGTAATTTTAATAAGGTGTGATAAAGTTTTATTTATATACAGGGAAGTAGAGGCATTGTTATAAAGCATCTTAATAGTGTTGATATTCAGATCAGGAAAGTTAAAGAATTTCATGGTTAGGTAAAGGAAGTTTAGATCAACGTTATCAAAGGCTTTGGTAGCATCTAGGGTGAGTGCATAACGCGGGTAGTTATCACTTTTTAGAAACAACATTAATGTGTTTAAGGTAAGAGTATTGTCACACAGCTGCCTCTGTTTCATAAATCCCAACTGTTCAGGAGAAATGACTGTAGCTATAACTTTCTGAATACATGCGTATTGGGTTTTATATATGCTTCACCAGCATACTATTGTCTTGGTCATTATGACAACAACACTTCACTCCGGTTATCTTGTAATTGGTATTTAGCACGTTATACAGCATGTATGGATTACCGATGGTAATTGGGATGTGATACAGTGTCATTTGACCTCTTCCTCATCTGCACAGCCTATTATTCCAGCTACTGTATTTGTTTGTCTGTGCACATTCATATTATTTATGTCAATAAATAGAGTGCATGTGTTACAGAGAATGTACTTCAACATATTGTTGTCTGCATGTCCGTATGCATATATACCTATTACGTACTAGCTGACCTACATGGGGCAGTCCATTGGAACAAGCGCAACCAACTTTGGCACTCCTGGATCCATAATCGCATAGCCATAGTTCCTCCACCCTACCCGTGTTGAGTTTCCATGCGTAACAGTCATTATCCACCTGATATTGCAGCCATGACACATCTTTACACATTGCCCTCTCCAGAGCGTTTGGGGCCCTACACACATTTTGTACCACCTCGTGTATTCACAGGGTCTCCCACCATTTATATTTGCACATACATGCCTTTCCTGGTGTTATGGATTACGGCCATTTGAGGTTTGCAAGTGTAGGTGGTCACAACATGAACTACATTCCGTCTGTGTGTAATGTAGACATAGCAGTTCAATGGTGTTATGCCCACTGGTAGAACCCTGCCTGTGGTGTGAATAGCAGTGCTCTGCTCACTCTTGGGCAGCTTTATCTGACATACGCTGCAAGCACTATATAATACCTTAGTTGCTCTAGATTCCCTTCACGACCCTTGTGTATGCTCTATTCTTACGGAGTTCATTCTTCAAATATATATATATATATATATATATATATATATATATATATATATATATATATGTATATATATATTTCATGTCTGTGGATATATATTTATACACACACATATATATCTATTTATATATATATATATATATATATATATATATATATATATATATATGTGTGTGTGTGTGTGTGTGTGTGTGTGTGTGTGTGTGTGTGTGTGTGTGTGTGTGTGTGTATGTGTGTGTGTGTGTGTGTGTGCGTGTGTGCGTGTGTGTGTGTGTGTGTGTGTGTGTGTGTGTGTGTGTGTGTGTGTGTGCTTGCGTATATATATATATATATATATATATATATATATATATATATATATATATATATATATATATATAAATTACATCTGTACATAAAAATATACATTTTCTATGCTGGGAGCTGCTTACATCTGCGCAGGCGCACTCACACTCGCATATGCTTACTGTGAGTTACATATGTTTACTGTCGCTTCTTTGTGCTTACGTGTGCCCTATTTATTATGACGGTACCACTTTGATTGAAGGAATCCGGTTAATGGCCCCATGTGAAACACACATTCACCTTTGCATGTTTAAATGTTGGCTTTACAGCACAGCGACATTCATTCCACAGAAAATGATATGTGCTATAGTTGAACTTGAACCGGGAATGCCTTTATGTTAGGCAGATGCTCTAACCAGTGCATTATTGGTGTTCTGCTTAATTTATATGTATACCCATGGTTCATAGCTACCCGAACCCATGCCTCAATGCTTCACTTTCACAGCAGGCATCCATTCTCCTGCTGGGAAAACCGCAGTACTACACATGCGCCATTCCCTATTTCCTACTGCAATGTACCCATGCTGCATGTTTACTCACTCCGAGGATATTCAGAACTCCAAAGCTTATAGCCCTGGCACATAGGTGTGTTTGATTGTCAGAGTATTCATGTGGTCATCCGGGTTTAGGCTTGTCCGACTGGAGATCGGAACAGCCCTGTACATGATTGAAAGTCAGAATTAGCACGTGGACAGAGTTAGTCCCAGTGTTACCATTTTACCTGTGTTTACAGACGCAGGGGTTTGCCCACCTCTGACCAGCTTATTATGTCGGCACTACATAATACGGGATGGGGGGGGTTCCACTGGTGTTTCCCTTCACATTCGTTACAACTGCTTTATTGTGACCATAATACCTATTTACCATACTGTTGAATGTCTGCCGCGCATCCCTTCTGCCTTTACCTCCCTATATACCACCAACATTATTCTGGCCATCACATAAAATTAGCGGCCCTTGCATGGCTTGGACCCAGAAACAGACACACCTTAGTCTCCGCTTTGACCACTACACCATCTGTGGTACATTCCGCATGATTGGTAGCTAGGATATATGACTTCACTACAGGTATTCAACAGTACTGGCAACAAATGTGACAGTTGGTTGGTGTACATATGTGTATGGACCTCTCAACCATTCAGGGACTAATTTCAACAGTAACAGGGACAAGGCAAGGACAATTCAGGGACAATCACAGACACTTTTACAATATTAGTACTATTAACTTGAAACAGATTCAGAGCATATGTATTAATACTTATTTTCTGAAGTAAACAATGTCTGTTACTCTTAATTATTGTCATTATTCATTCAGTGTCATTCAACACCTTTCCTCCAAAGGTCACTGGTTTTAGGGGTGATTAAGAGGCTGGCAAGTTATTGTACAAATGCTCTGACCGTTGGTAGGGTTGCCACATTTTCATATGGCCAGGATGGGATATGTTTGAGGCACACCAGATTTTTCAGGCCAACACATACCCATGGTCAGTACAGGGTTTAGAACTTTACTTATTTTCCTAGATGAGAGCTTATTCTTGTAGCAGTTTAGTTGCTTATTCTGTTCCTTGTAAGATTTACGTATTTTACATGCAGAAATAACTGTTTTAGGCAATTGTTACATGAAATATAGTACATAGTTATTTCCTACAATCACAGGACATTTGCCATTGTATCATTCTTGGCCAGGACACACCTAACCAGACAGGGACTGTCCCTCACAAAGTGGGACAGGACGTACCCTGCTTACGTCAGCACCTTAATCACCCTATATCCAACTGCCACTATGCAAATGTGTAAAATATATATTCTTGATAATTCATGTGGGGAGCCGTGCATCACGGTCAGGTGTTTATTCCCGGGTAGTAGGTTCTGCCTGACCGGCTGGAGGCTGAGCAGTCTCGTGAACCACTACTGCACATGCAACCTGTGTCCAGATGTCTACAGGACTGGACATTGTGTCGTGATACCAAGTCTGATGTTTACACAGGATATTTATCCCACGAGGGATATCCAAAAATTGAACAAGACAATAACCTTTAATCTTTTTGGATTTACGAAAATGTGATAGGGTTTTACATGCAAGGGATACATAGTTTGCAATCCTGACACTGCCTAGGGTGAGACTGCCTACTAGATATGAGTAGTGGTCACTATGTTCAGATATGGCTGCGCCAAGCTAGCAGCCAGAGTATGGCTGGATTTGGTGGACATTCAGGAATGGGGGGGGGGGGTTGTGTGCTGTAGAGGGGATGATGGGTATTCAATTATGCATCCAGGTGTGTTGTAGTTGGATGACTCAGTTCAGTCCAGACCATTATGTGGGTATGTGCCGGTGACATTTCTGTACATGTGTATTGCACATTTTAATATTCATATGTTTGTGGGACTCTGTTCTACAGTATGGCCTGTCAGGTTGTATTGCGGATGTGTATGTTTGTTCTTTGTGTTTTTTTCTGATTCACCCACTGCTCCCTCATACACCTCCAGTTCACCTATTGTGCATCCAACACAGTCTCCCTTTTGTTCATAGGTTCATAGGTTCATAGGTTCATACTAGGCTATCTGCCCGAGGGCATTTATAAGCCTAGCCATAGTTTTGTGGCTTACGCCACCCCTTAGTTTGGAGAAACTATGCCCATTATTTAGCTGTGCCTCTGTCGAGCAGTGACACTGAGGTAACCCCTGGGGTGTATCTGCGATCTCCCATCCATTGGTCAAGATTCCTCTTGAACAAGGCCAGCGAGGTGCTCTGCCTCACATAAACCGGGATTTTGTTCCACAGCATAGGGAGTCTTTGGGTGATGAATCTATCCCTCCAGCACGTCCTATTAATAACCGTGTCGAGGTTTAAGTCACCCGCCCTTGTGGCTCTGAGGGATCTAGATTTTTGAGATGAAGCATATTCATCAAATCTGGGTTTGACATGGCCTTGTATGTCAGGCATAGGTCACCTCTGAGTAAGCGGTACGCAACTGAATATAACTGGAGTTCTTTTAGTCGTGCAGCATAAGACAGATTTTTGAGACCCTTTATCCTTTTGGTGAGGAACTTTTGTGGCCTCTCCAGCTGCTGCAAGTGTCGGGTCAGATACATTCCGAATGGGGCATTGTACTCGATCATTGGTCTGATGAGTGATGAGTATAGGGAGACTATGACTTCCCTTGATCTAGATGTGAATCCCTTCATGATAAGGTGGGCAATGTAGAAGGTCTTCCTAACTACTTTAGCAATATGAGTGTCGAATGAAAGGCTACTGTCAACCTGGGTTCCCAGGTCCCTAATAAATTCTTCGGTGTTCAGGGGATTGCCACCTATATGGTAGCTAGGGGTAACCTTATTTTTCCCGAAGGGTATGACTATGCATTTCTTGGCATTTAACTTGAGGCCATGGCTCTGGCACCAGTTATCCATTTCTGTGAGACCCTTCTGAAGGATATCTGTGTCGGATGTGTTCTCAACTACGGCGCCCAGTTTGCAGTCATCTGCGAACTTTGTCAGCCATAACCCTCCTGTGTTTGCTTGTACTTCAGAAAAGTAGATGCCAAACAAGAGTGGGCCCAGGACTGAGCCCTGTGGGACACCACTTGTGACAGGCTTAGAGTCTGACATGGCGCCAGCAACTCTGACCCTGTGGGTTCTGTCACTCAGCCAGTTTGCAACCCATCTTGTAATGTATGGGTTTACATTTAAGTTGATGAGTTTTTCAATGATACTCGAGTGGGGTATTGTATCGAAAGCCTTCGCCAGGTCTAGGTAGGCTGTATGGACTGCCTTTCCCTCGTCAATGGCCTTGGTGACTGTTTCAAAAAGTCAACCAAGTTTAAAAGGCATGATCTGCCTTTGACAAAGCCAAACTGGGTTGGATCCAAAGTCTGCAAATTCCCTATGTCTTTATTTATGAGATCCATTATGATCCTTTCCATGGCTTTGCAGATCAGGCTTGTCAAGCTAATGGGACGGTAATTTCCAGGGTCAGTGGAGGCACCGCCTTTGTGGAGTGGGACCACAGTCGCTGTGCGCCACTCCCTGGGTACGTATCCGGAGGTGAGACTAAGATTAAACAGCTGTCCTAACTGTGGGTTTAATTCCTTGTTGAGTTCATGGAGCACACAGCCGGGGACCCCATCAGGTCCCATGGATGCTGTGTTCTTTGCCTTGGAGAGAGCAGTTCTCACCTGAGCGTTGGAGATGTTTGGGGGGCTACAATCATTTGGTATAGATATCTCTTCTTTAGGCGGGGAGGGTGGGGAGAAGTTTGCATTGAACCTGTCAGCCAGTATGTTGGCAATGTCTGTAGGATCAGTAATCTTCACATCATTTTGAACTAATTCTGAGCATATCTGGGAGTTTCCTCCTAGGTTTCTGACATAGCTAAAGAATGCTTTATGGTTATCTTTAGAGTCCTTAGCTATTTTTTTCTCAAAATTAGCTTTGGATGATTTTATGAGAGCTCTTAGCTTTTTACTTATAGTGATCAGTGGTGTCTTACCTTTTAAGGATTTTGCTCTATCTTGTAGTAGCTTTCCCCTTTTATTGTAGAGTTTGTTTATGGCTGGGGTCCACCAGACTGGACGCTTGCCTTTGGTACAAAGAGTCTTTGTTTTGCTTGGGATTGCCTGATCCATGCAGCCCTGCAGGTGCTGGTAGAAGGCATTTGTAAGTGATTCAGCGGTTTGAGTAATGTTAACCGCCGGCTCAGGGGCCTTAAAGGAGACCACACTAGTTTTAGAAGTGTGAAGTCGGCTTTCGAGAAGTTCTTTACTGTGGTCTTTTTCATTTCGGGTGGGGGCGGGATGAGGACCTCCAGCAAGATTAGTTTGTGATCAGATCTCACCAGTGAGGGGTATACTTCTGGCGTTGAACATTGTGCTCCCATGTTCGTGATGATGAGATCAAGTATGTTCTCTCCTCTTGTGGGGATGGTGACTAGTTGTTCCATGGCATTTGAGTTTATGAATTCCAGGAACTTTTGGGCTAGATTGTTTGGGCTTGAGTAGTGTTCCCAGTCTATATTAGGGTAGTTGAAGTCACCTAGTATGATGGTGTTCGGAGATACATTTATCCCCTCCAGTGTTTTCAGGAAGGCCATGTGAGGTTCCTGAGTTTGCGAGGGTGGCCTGTAACATGCTACAATTTGCATAGCAGTCTTGCCTATGGTTAATTGCACCTGGATGGTTTCCGATGCATCGTGCGATGCCACCAATCTTGAGGTGTGGGTGTCCTTGATGAATATGGATACCCCTCCTCCTTTCTTGGTATTGTCCGGGTTTTGTGGCCTGAACGCATGATATGAGGTAAAACCTGATAGTGCTGGGGTGCTCTCAGGAGCCTTGAACCAGGTTTCTGTCACAGCACAGACATCGATGTTCTCCATACTGAGAAGGGCCTCAAGTGCGTGCATCTTGAGGTTGAGACTTCCGGCATTGAGCAGCATTACCCTTAGTTTTTTTTCTTTGTTTTGTTCTAGGGTGGTAGGTTTAGAATTTGAGCCTTGCCTAAAAAGGCACTATGGGGTGGCAAGAGCCTTTGCCAAAATCCAGAATCCCAGGGTGACAAGTGCAAGCCGTCCCTTGCGAGCAGCGTGGCTTGTCCAGCATGTCATCCCAGGCAGACAGACATTGGATCCCCTTTGAATGACACCAGAGTTTAAGCCAATTGTTAAAACTGATCATCTTATCTCTGTATTGTGGCATCATTCTTGGTGAAGGTAGGATACTGCTCAAGGTCAGGGTCATACCTGCCTGGGCTACATAATCAGAGAGCTCCTCTATGTCTCTTTTCATGTAGTCCAGGGAGGTACGTCTCAGGTCGTTTACACCAGCGTGGACAATGATTGAGTCGTACTTGTACCTGCTGTTGAGAGACCTGAGTGCATGCGTTATGTGGCGGATTCTAGCACCCGACAGGCAGCTTACTGTGACCTTCTCTTTACTCAGTCTGGTGAGCGGGACGTCAGTGTGTCTGACTATGGAGTCACCAATGACTAGTGTGTCTGGCATAGTGTTTGGCCTTAAGGGCTGTGACTGCTTGACACTCTGACTGTGTGGTCTATGTGATGCAGGTGTTGTGTTCTGAGGTGGTAGTTGTTTGGGTGTCTGCTTTGGTGGCCTCTGCTGTTTTGGTAGATTTTTGATCAGAGCCTCCGAGTATGTCTTTGTGTGTTTATGTGAATGATTTGAGGTTGTGATGGTATTATGTGAGACTGGGTCTATAGTGTGTGTGGTTACCTTCTCCTCCTGTCTGGTCTTGCCAGTCCTATGTTGAGAGAGCTCAGCCTCCAGTTTGGCCATATAGTTGCATCTCTCGCATGTATTTGTGTTTTGTGGGAGGAGGAGAGGGTTGTCTGTGTACATGAGGCAATTGTAACATTGCCTCAATAATCCCAGGTTCACCAGCTGAGCAGGAGAGGATATTAGCAACTGATCCCTCGACATGCTAGAAGGAATAGACAGAAAAACTTAAGGTTTTGGGGATGTGGGTGACCGAGAAATGGGGTTTGATTTTTTTGGGGTACTTTCTATAACAAGAGTGCTGTATCGAGGTGATAAGTACTGTAGGAGCAAGTGCTTAGCTATACGGATAGAGAATAGTCTACTTGGGAGTCAAGTAGAGATAATTTATAGTTGGAGGATACACTAAATAGAACAGTAGTACGCTTTGAGGAAGGTAGTTTTAAGGGAAAATTTGAAGAGTGAACTTTAGGTAGCCCTAATAGTTTAAATCTGCTTAACCGGCGCTGCCCTAGTGTGCAACAGTAGCAGCTCACTAATCAAGGCTAAAGCACGCTAACGCGTGCTTTATAGCAGAGGGCTGGAAAAAACAGGAAATGACCCAAAATGGCCAACAAATTACAAGTTGCTCCTTCTAACCACTCCTCTGAGGACAAACAAGCAGCTCAGTACTCCCCACTCCCACTGGTGAGTAAAGAAACTACCTCTGGCCACACAAGAAAATGGAGGAACACAGAAACCAAATACAAAGCCCAGGGATCAGCAAAATCTGATCACTGGTACAACTAGCAAGTAAAGTTTAGGAAAGGAGAAATTTTTTTTTTTTTTTTTCAAACAGACAGGAAAAAATGCAGTAAATGCTTTGTTTTCGACTAAATTGCTATCAAAGGCTGGTACACTTGAGTGTATTAGCCTGTTAGTTACTTTTAAGCAATACTTTAGCCCACAAGTGCAATCAACAATATAAGCTCACAAACACAGGAAAATAAGGCAATAAAACAGTAATAAAGGCACAAACAGTAGTCGAAAAGCTTAAAAGATCGAAAAATGCAAACAAAAAGTTTTAAAAAATACTTATGATCAAGAAAGTTTCTTGTGAATTATTACATTACCTGTCCCCCCACCCCCATATTCCACACACTCCATCCATCCCTTCTCTGGTTGATGGCCCATGGCACGGTCAATGGAACACATTGCATACACTACATATCTCTGGTACCTGTATGGTTGTGAGAACTACCCTAGCATTTTTCACCTTCCACATGCTGTACATCATGTACATAGGTACACGCAAATACTTATCTTTCATGACATGGTAGGTAGACCCAGGTAATACCCGTTCACCTTTGGCCCATCCTGAGAAGGACGCCTTGGACCGCAAATGGGCAGATTTTGGGTGAATGTTCTGACCATTGGTAGGGTTGCCACCTTTTCATACGGCCAGGATGGGATATATTCGGGACACACATCAGATTTTACAGGCCAACACATACCCATGGTCAGTACAATGGATAGTACTTTTGTTTTATGCCTAAATGTAAGCTTATTGTTGTAGCAGTTTAGCTGCTTCTTCTGTTTCATTTAATTGCTTATTCTATTTCTTGTAACATGTAGGTATGTTACATACGGAAATAACTATTGTATGTGACTATTACATGAGATGTGGGACATAATTATGCCCTACGTTCGCAGGATATTTTACATTTATAATAGTTTTGGTATGGACACAACGGCCCAGACGGGGACTGTCCCTCACAATGTGGGACAGGTGGTAACCCTGACCATTGGGCTAGACTTAGCTATTGGCGGCGCGCTAACACGATGCGTTTCACTTCCACTTGGTATAACTATCAACACTGCAATAGAATATGGACATGGTATTTTAAATGTCATTTATTCGAGGGATGTGGACTCAATATTCAGCTACGTGTATTTGTGTCTGCTTCTTATTTTTGTGTTCACAAAACTGTCTTGTATGCTTTGCATACGTTTCAGTATCCACGGACAGTGACAGGTGTGATTACTGTTGGAGGCAGGCTGTAATATTCAGCATTTTAGGTTGCACGTAAACAGTCGACATGTCCACACCTCCGTGCGGTGCTTCAACATGCTCCATGCACACGTGCACGTTTCCTATGGATGTGGATGTGGTGGCAGCACGCTTTCATTAATATGCATATGGCGCTACTGCACCATCTCTATACCTCACGGTCGGCGCAAGTCTAACGCCGTCCTTGCACCAAGCTTCATGAATCCCGGGGTTAGTCTACCTTCAGTGATGCAGTCAGCACTCTGGACAGAACTCATTTAAAGAAAAATACACCTGTCATCTACCCATCTCTGTGGCACATGTGTAAGTATAAATAACAGGCAGCATAATGTTCAAATCCATTTCACATGTACTTTTAACGAGTGTTTCAGAATAACTATTGGGACACATTTTTCTCTATGAATGTGTTGTTGGAAAGAACATATGATATGCATTTAGTGAAATGTAGCATTTCATAAAATGTAATAAGACAAAAGCAGTAACATGACATACAGAAAACTGTATTATATATGTGATGCTTTACATCAACTTATCTCTCAAGCAGAAGTCCTGACAAACTGAAATTTTCTTTGAAATGGTGTCTGTATTAATTGTATCATCTGTGTCAAAAAAGTGCTGTCAGCTGCTGTCTGCCCCTTTTCACATTACTTAGCATTACCTAAACTCCTGATAATCTGTGACATGTGCACAATAGTTTTGTTACAATTGTTATGACTCCTCACATATCATAACTTTGTGTTTAGAACAGTATGTCTTGTGATGTACTTATGTAGCTTACTAAGCTTACCCAACATGTATTACACAATTCATGCAACTCCATTCATCGGAAATTTAACAACCAGAAATGTGGCCTTTTACATAGAAATGAAATAACATGACTATGTAAAGTCACACATACATGCATTCATAAGTACAACTCCAGTCATTTGTGTATTAGTATATCTCAAATTAACACTTAAAAAGGATGTTCCCCTGTGGCACTGAAAGTTAATTTCATATCCCTGCAATTTCGTATTCATAGCAACTAACCTCTTACACTAAAAGGTTTGAAAAGAGAAACTGTAATATCTTTGCAGATACTCTGTATGTAAGCTGCATCTATAGGTTTGATAAGAGAAACTGTAACATATTTGTATACATTTCTGTATATAAACTATTCTTCATAAGCTTGAAATGTGAGACTGTAACTTGTATGTTAATACAATATGTTTGTGCATATACTGTAACTTGCTTGTCTTTATCTGTTTGTAAGTTTGGAGCTTTTCTCGCCGGACCTCCACCGAAAATGGACATGTATCCAGTCGGACTATCCTGGTCAACAAATGTAAAATACATAATAAATAAATAATGTGCAAAGATTATCATTTAATGCTTCTTTTTCTTATATGGCCATATGTAAGGTGGTATAAATCAAATTTACTAGAGTGTAAGAGCAATATGTCACAATTCACACCTGCTGTTCTCTTGGATAATCAATCCCCTCCCTTTTTATTTTGCTCTTTCCCCTCTCTAAGCAACCTTATCTCTGGCTCTAGCCCATTTTAAAGGTGTTACTGTGCAGTAAACAATGCAGATTTTAAGTGTGCTGCAACTGATGACACCATAGATGCTTCTCTGTCAATTGTTATTTTATTATCTGCAATGCTGCTCACATCCTAATTTTTATCTATGGACTACTGGAATATACATGTACCAGTTTTGTATTAAGTGTATTATTATATGTATGTCATTTTATGATTTTTATGATTGTGTATTATCTTTACAATGCTGTTGAATGTGGAGCTTTTCTCCCCGGGTCTCCGCTGAAAACGGGCTCCTTGACACAGTAGGACACTACCCGGTTAACAAATTTAAAATAAATAAATACCAATTTACATACAACCAGTAAGGGTTATAACAAGCATAATAAAGAATTTCAGTGTTTGCCACTGGAACATATGTAAATAGGTTGAACATCAAACACTGCCAAATCTCACTGCCATATTTCATACCTTTATTGCTTCTGGATGCAGTCATTGCAAATATCACTCTGAAGACATTTTTGTGCTTTCATTTGCTCAAATGCAGCTAATAAGGCTGTGTGTCTTTGCACATAAGCTGTTACATGTGAGATCTGAATTGAGTGCCAATTCAAACACATGATTCTGGCTTGAATCCTGTAGACATGACTGGTGAAGGTGAGGATGGTGTTCCATTTAGAGTTGAAAGAAGAAATGTTGAGGAGACCAGGATTTTTATGGCATTCCTCATCAAGCACTATAGCTGTAAGCATCTGCATGGGGATTATGCTGGGTCTCAGTATAAGGGCAAGGCTGCCTCCAGTGCAACTGACATTCTACACACTGGTGAAAAATGTCATCACCATTACAGTAACATGAAGAGGCAAAAGCAAGACCTCTTAAGCCGATTGGAGGAGGAATTTAAGACACAAAACACCCATCTGTTGTTTAAGTATAGTGACTAATCCCCAGTCAATGATATACCATGGATTATCCAGCTAATTCAGTTATTCATTATATTTTCATATCTTTTCCCCTTATGTGCAGCTCCAGAAGAGATAGCATAGAATCCAAAGGTACATCACAGGAGACTCGCTCACCTCAGGGAGGCATGGAGTAAGTATGCATCAGGTATGAATGCAAGCCAGATAATACTTTTCAAGAAATCAGTTCAAATCAGCTTGAGCAGGCATACCTAGATTTTTATATCAAGCATTCATGCCTACTGCAGTAGATGTTGGGGACTGTATTGGGCAATAAGTACTTCAGTTTAATTGTATGTTGGTTCTTTTCACAGAAGCAGAAATTATTACATGATGTTATTTCTAAAATATTGACTGCTGGTAACTGCAGTTATTAACTTTGAAAGTATATATCTGGCATGGCATAATCAAGCAAATATTTCCATTTCTTATACAATATAGAGATTGATTGATTTGTTTTCTGACACATTGATACCTTCACACTATATCTGTATGTGCCAAAGGTAATCATATGTATGTGTCTTATTTTTTATATATTGAAATAATAAAATAATGTGACATAGCATTGATCTTTTTCTCTCTTTTGTCTCCCAAACCCTGTCTCTCTCTCTCTCTCTCTGTATTTATTTATTTACTTTTTGGATGGGGGATACATTGCTGCTGAAAGCAATATGACCACCAACCAACACATGGAGCTAGACCAACTACTGTGGTTCAGCCTAGCATACCTCCACAGGTGGCAGAACAAGACACCCAACACATCTGGGTTCCAACCCATCAGACTTGCCTCCACAGCTCCTGCCATACCTGCTCCCCTGTATCAGGTAGCTCTTTCCCAGCTGCTGGTGCAGTGGAACCCTCTAGGTGAAGTACTAGTGGAAGATGTGATTTTTGTCACCCATCAGGAGCTGACAGGGCTGGTGGAGGACATAATGGAGAAAGACATCATTGCCTGAATCAGCATGGTTCAAAAGGTAAACAACATAAAAAAATTGGTAGGCAGATGCAGCGTGAAAAAACTTTAAGACAATATAAAAAATATAAAAACAAGATAAGCGCTTTCTTACTCAAACCAAGTATTTCATCAGATATAAATTAAAAACACATTACAATTTCCTTTTATAGGCTAATGTTTTAAGCCATGTGACTTCAATAAAGGCTTGATTGGCTTGAACTCATTTAATCATTTCCCTTTTGTTGCTTGCAGAATAATCATCCATTTTATTTCCATACACTCTGTACGTGTCCTAATAACACCATCCCTTGGAATAATCGTACAAATCTCTAAAACCATAAATTTACAATAGTGGTTATTCCCAGCATAATTAGTATGCTTGGAGGGAGTGTTCTTATTTAACTTACTTATACAGTACAGATGTTCCCTAATATGATCCCTCAAACAATGGTTGGTCTTATCAACATAGAATCCTTAACAAATTTCACAGGAGGCTAAATAAACTAGATTACACGTATTCCATTTGGCATAAACCTTAATATCAAAAATACATTTAGTAGCTGGATGCGTAAATTGATCATCTGTTCTAATATATTTAAACATATTGTAGTGATGACAGGGAAAAGTACCAACCCTACATGTATTAAAGCTTGGTTGTGAACACAGAAGTGGCCTATAACATAACATCTTTTTAATAGATGGACGGTTCTTATAACAGAAAGAGGGTGAGCTACCCAATGTCTCTACACTTTTCATCAGATGGTGGAATTCGCCAATGTTTCTTAATTATGTTACAAACTGAACTGGTATCATTGGAGTAAGTAAGACACATATATAGAGGATGAGAAAATGCACTGCCATTCTCACTAGCATAATTAGAAACATTTCCAAAAAATGGTTTAGTACAAGTATCTCTTAAAGTGATTTTGTACCTCTGTAATCTCAGTCTCTTTATAACCTCTGTTTTCAACATTTGCAGCTAGAGTGTCAAATGATTCATACATGTCACCAGCCCTAGTATGTAGCCGTGCAGCTCTAAAAAAATTGGCCTTTTAAAATATTACTCAACACCCTTAGGATGCATACTCTTGGCATGTATAACATTACTGGTTTTACAAGGTTTACTATATAACTTTGTATCTATGCCTCCTGGTGTCTTTGTCACAGTAACATCAAAAAAACAAATCTGTTCGTACAAATAATCAAAAGTAAAATGAAGAAAACCAGTGGTGCTATTCAGATATTGTATAAACTCACATAATGTTTCATATGTGTTGCCCATACAAAAAATACATTTTCCACAAATTGGCCATAGTATAGAATAACCCTTATAAAGATATTATTACTGTTAAACACATATTCGGATTCCCATTCTGCCAGAATGAAGTTGGTGTAACTATTTGCTCACATGGTGCCCATAGCAACCCCTGTGCGCTGTAAATAGAACTTATCAGTGAACACAAAAACATTATGTTCTAAGATAATTTCTATGAGAGTACAGATTAGATATATCATATCATTATTGTACTCATAATGCTGGTTTAAGTATAATCTCACAAAATCAATACCTGTTGTGTTGGGAATACAAATAAAAAGTGATACTACATCCATCATCACTAGTATGGCATCTTCCTTGTACTGTGTACTAGACCATTCACATAGTGTTTGGTGTCACTTAATATAGTATCAACCTTGTCAAGAATCGGCTGTAATTGTTTCTCAACGTATATAGACCAGGGTTCAGTGGCCCACCCCTACCTGAAACTATAAGTCACATTGGTGGATCAGTGTTTTTTATGAATCTTAGGAAGTCCATATATATCTGAGGTATGGTAGGATTCTCTACTAAGAAATAATCAGAGTGACTTTCTTATCACACCTTCCGTTAATAGGGTTTCTAACTAGGAATGTATTTTTTCAGTCAGTTTCATTGCCTGAAATTTGATAAGCTCAACATACGTATCATCGTCATTAAGCATACTTTCCATAACATTAATATAAAGTAAAGAATTAATTACAACTATCCCACCTCCTTTGTCAGCTGGACGAAAACAGATCTGTCATCACATGCTGTGAATTCTACCAAGGCAGAAAATTCTTCACGACTCATATTCCTAAAAGTTTTACCATGTCTACTGCTTAAAGTAGTCATAAATATAATCCTCACATAATGTAAAACATGCTTCAATTAAAGGTGGATTAATAGGAGTGTACACACTAGGTATTTTAAAAATGGAACTAGCATAATTATCAGTTCCATACTACATTTTTAAAGACAAGTTACGAACAAACAATCTTAAATCTGATAAAACATCTGTTAGAGAGGAATGTCCTGCATGAATAAAATTGAGTCCATAATTTAATACCTGAGTCTGTGCATGATTTAGGGTGACGGTGGAAAGTTTAAAGATCAGATTTTCCTTGTCGTGTTGCGAACTACAGGTGCTGCTTCCTGCTGATCCAGTGTCTGTTGCCTTTTCCTTATATTTCTGTTGCGACTTATAGGTCTCCCTCTTTCTTTCAGCTTTAACAGCTCCAGTAATTGGAGCTGTAAAAAAACATATAAAAGGAAATTCTAATGTGTGTTTAATTTAGATCTGATGAAGTACTTGGTTTGAGTACGAAAGCGCTTATCTTGTTTTTTCACACTTCATCTACCTACCATTTGTTTCTGTTGTTTATGTTGTTTAGTAGGTTATACCAGTCTGCTCATTTACTACTTTGATGGTTGAAAACGTCCTGCTTCAGATTACAAAATAGATGCCATGTGCATCACTTATCCAGGAAACTGGCACAGGGGACAGTGATGACAGTGCAGAGGGTCAGGACTGGATTCTCAGTCTGGAAGCGGATGTGCCTTGAATATCTCCTACCTATCCTTAATCATGCTGTTCCTCATCCCTTAGTGTCTATCACCATGGCTATCTGTCTTGTATGTCTGCACCTGCTACTTAACCTACCCTCCCAACCTGACCCTCTTATTCCTGAGTACCTTCCCAACAGTCCTCTCTATGAAAAAAAAAACATATAGAAATTGGTCCTGTAACCCCAAAAGAAATTATACCCCATACATAGGTCACCACTTCACCTATATATCACCTTGACACACTTCATTTGGGACAGTTCATTATACAATGTTATTATTTTTTTGTCACCCATCTCAGGAGTTGCAATTCTACAAATTCATCAAATACTTTGTACAATTCTACATTTATGTTATAATGAAGTCGATAGGTATGATCCTCTTCCTCCACCATCTTTCAAATTCCTGTATTCTTACCCCTGTGTCCTTCCATCATCTTGCCCCCCCTCATTTCAGCATTATCCTGTCAATTCCCTTTTTTCACATTTACTCTGGTAAAAAAAGTAGAAACTCAAACAGCACACATGGCCAGAAATGGCCCATCAAAAAGCCTTCAGATTTTCCCCCTCAGTGTTTGGCAGAGCTTGGCATTACACACCAATGCTGAGTGATGGTGAATGCATTTCACATCCTATAGCAAAAACTGATATTTTTTGCTATCACACAAACTAGTCCAGTTATATTCATACAAATGTGTTTAGTACCACGGCTCTATAGAAGTACACAGTGATAGTGCTATTGTGACACACTTACTGTGACATATTTGTTAGGATTCTTAATGTAATATACATTTTAATGGATGTTACAATTGACATCACCCTGATGAAGTTTGTTGTTTACATTTCTCATTACTTCAATCTGTTGTCACCGTCCCTTCAAATGCGTGAGTTTAACTTAAGAAAGTATGACTTCCTTCTGTCTGTGTACTTTCAAGGGTTTGAATCCACATGTATATCATGCAATCCGGTGATGTTTATGCTTCTTAATTATATGTATTTAAGTACGTGTTGCATATGTTATTAACCCAACACTATCCTCCTCTTGTTCTCATTGTGTTTCTACTATCCTACCCCTTCTTGATCCATAATGGAAATACTTTATTGTACACAGTAATACCTCTGAAATACACAGATTTTCAAAGGTTGTTCAATTTATGCATCTCAGTGTTCATTACTACTTTTGTGAATGTCTGGCAAATCATTGAGAGTTGAAGTCGTTAAGTAACGATACATTTTATTTTAAAATTTATAGATATCACAAAATCATGTTAATACCCCAGTAAATAAATATAAATAAATAAATAAATAAATAAATTACTTCCACAGTATACATTCCAATGGCAGATTAGTTTTATACACCTACCACACATATGTAGCTAGGCATTGTCAATACAGTCATGTGAGGGACACAAAAATGACTGATTATGGACAAAACATAAATAGTGGCAACCATACATTTAGGTCTTATAAGTGTAATTGTACTCATGTTTATCATTTACATAAATATACAACACATGCTTGACTAATACATGTTTAAATGTACAGTAACCTTTCTATGGTTAGGAGTACCAACAAACTGAAAAGAAATGTCCCTTTCTGAAGTGCATGACACAACAGCTGCAGGGTTCATTGACATATTTATACATGGTGAGCTTGACAATACAACAAATGATGTTTACAATGGCTACCCTTCTGTATACACGTGATATGCAATAACTGAAGTATGTGCAAATATAAACTAATGTATGCAGTGTTCTTACAAATTGTTTAAGAAATCAGCAGTTGTTACACATGTACCACATTTACTCCCCTTTTCACCTAATACATTTGTGTCCCTCTCATACCCATTTCCATTTTTATTTAAATACATTCGTCAATACAGTGAACAAGATTAATTTTAGTACATTAATATGAATAATTATTTCTGACCAGAATACTCTTTGTGCACTAATCACATTTATTACCTAACTGCAGTTTGCCTGTTTAGATTCACAGGCTTCTTAGGTTCATAGGTTCATAGGTTGATACTAGGCTAACTGCCCTAGGGCATTTATAAGCCTAGCCAGAGTGTGTTTGGCTTTCGCCACCCTTTTAGATGAGTTGACTGTGTCTCTGTATAGCAGGTCACAGAAGATAACCCTGTTAAGGTTAGTTTACCGTGCCTCTGTCTAGCAGGGACACAGAAGAGATCCCAGGGGTAAACTTACGATCTCCCATCCACTCGTCAAGATTTCTCTTGAAGAGGGTCAGTGAGGGGCTCTGCCTAACATGGATTGGAATTTTGTTCCAGAGTGAGGGGAGCCTCTGGGATATGAATCTGTCCCTCCAGCATGTCCTATTTATTTGTGTGCAGAGGTTCAAGTCCCTGGAGCATGTAGCTCTAAGGGATTTGGATTTCCTGAGGTAGAGCATATCCATTAATTCTGGGTTGGACATGGCTTTATACGTCAGGCACAGATCGCCTCTGAGTAGGTGGTATGCAACTGAGTAGAGCTGGAGTTTCTTTAGCCAAGCTGCATAGGGCATCTGTTTGAGTTCCTTGATCCTCTTGGTGAGGTACTTTTGGGGTCTTTCCAGTTGCTGCAGGTGTCGGGTAAGGTACATCCCAAATGGGGCATTGTATTCAATTATGGGCCTGATGAGTGATGAGTAGGGGGGCACAATGACTTCTCTTGATCGAGATCTGAACCCTTTCATGATAAGGTGGGCTATATAAAAGGTCTTTCTAACCACTTTGGCAATGTGATTGTCAAAGGAGAGATTACTATCTACTTGGATCCCCAAGTCCCTAATTACTTCTTCCGTACTTAATGGATTACCACCTATGTGGTAGTTTGTGGGCACTTTGTTTTTTCCCAAAGGGGATGACTATGCACTTTTTGGCATTTAGCTTTAGGCCATGGCTCTGGCACCAGTTATCCGTCTCTGTGAGACCCTTTCGGAGGATGCTTGTGCCAGCCAGAGAGTCAATTATGGCACCCAGTTTGCAGTCATCTGTGAACTTGGTCAGCCATAGTCCACCCGTGTTAGACTGTACCTCAGAGAAATATATACCGAACAAGAGAGGTCCCAGGACTGAGCCTTGTGGGATGCCACTTGTAACTGGTTTAGAGTCTGACATGGCACCTGCAATTCTGACCATGTGGGTTCTATCCCTGAGCCAGTTTGCAACCCATCTTGTGACATATGGGTTGATATTTAAGCTGGTGAGCTTATTTATGATGCCCGAGTAGGGTATTGTGTCGAAGGCTTTTGCGAGGTCCAGGTAGGCTGTGTGGACTACCTTCCCTTCATCTATGGCCTTGGTAACTGTTTCAAAGAAGTCGACCAGGTTCAAGAGGCACGATCTGCCCTTAACAAAGCCGAATTGGGTAGGATCTAGTGTCTGGAGGTTCCCAATGTCTTTGTTTATGAGTTCCATGATGATACGCTCCATAGCTTTGCAGACCAGGCTAGTCAGGCTTATAGGGCGATAGTTTCCGGGGTCCATTGTGTCACCACCTTTGTGGAGCAGGACCACTGTTGCTGTACGCCATTCCTTGGGTACATATCCTGTAGTAAGGCTGAGATTGAACAGTGACTTTATGTGAGGGTTCATTTCTTCTTGGAGCTCATGTAAGACGCAGCCCGGGACATCGTCTGGTCCCAATGATGCTGTGTTTTTTGCTTTGGAGAGGGCAGCTCTCACCTGTGCATCTGTGATGTCAGGGAGGCTACACTCTGTTGGGATAGACATTTGCTCTTTTGGAGGGGAAGGGGGGGAGACGTTTGCACTGAACCTGTCTGCCAGGATGTTGGCAATGTCTGTGGGTTCAGTGTATTTTTTGTCATTTTGCATTAACTCAGAGTATATCTGGGAGTTGCCACCCAGGTTCCTGACATAACTAAAGAAGGCCTTGTGATTATCTTTAGTGTCTTGCGCAATTTTTCTTTCGAAGCTGGCCTTAGATGATTTTATGAGGGATCATAGTTTCTTGCTAGTACTGATCAGAGATGCCTTCCCTTTTTGGGATTTTGCTCTATCATGTAGTAGCTTCCTCCTTCTGTTGTATAGCTTATTTATGGCCGGGGTCCACCAGACAGGTCTCCTGCCTTTGGAGGAGTGTGTCTTGGTTTTATTTGGGATAGCATGATCCATGCATTCCTGTAGGTGTCCATAGAATGCTTTTGTAAAGGATTCTGTGGTTTGGTCTGTATTTTCCACTGACCCGGGGGTTTTGAAGGATTCCACCTCGGTTTTGAGAAGTGTGAAGTTTGCTTTTGAGAAGTTCTTTACTGTGGTTTCCTTGGCTGGGTGTGGGGATGAGATATGGATGTCCATTGAGATTAATTTATGGTCAGTTCTTACCAATGAGGGGTATACCTCTGGTGTGGAACATAGAGTCCCCATGTTGGTGATGACCAGGTCCAATATGTTTTCCCCTCTTGTGGGAGTGGTGACCAGTTGTTCCCTAGCATTTGAGTTTATAAATTCTAGGAACTGTTGGGTGAGGGTGTTGGGGCTTGTGTAGTTTTCCCAGTCAATGTTTGGGTAGTTGAAGTCATCCGATATAATGGTGTTTGGAGAGACCTTCATTTTCTCCAGTGTTCCCAGGAAAGCCGAGTGGGGTTCCTGAGTTTGGGAGGGTGGTCTGTAGCAGGCTACAAACTGAAAGGCAGTTTTGCCCACTGTTAGTTGCACATGGATGGTCTCCAGTGCTTCGTGCTGTGCCACTAACCTAGAGGTGTGGGCATCTTTGATGAATATGGATACACCCCCTCCTTTTGTGGTTCAGTCCAAGTTTTGGGGCCAAAAAGCATGGTATGAGGTATAACCTGGTAGTGCTGGGGTGCTCTCGAGAGCCTTGAACCAGGTTTCTGTTACTGCA
The DNA here is from genome assembly GCF_019279795.1 of Protopterus annectens. Taxonomy (NCBI): domain Eukaryota; kingdom Metazoa; phylum Chordata; order Ceratodontiformes; family Protopteridae; genus Protopterus; species Protopterus annectens. The sequence goes on along the minus strand of NC_056728.1, from coordinate 1,997,282,516 downwards.
CAGATATCAATATTCTCCATACTGTGGAGAGTCTCGAGTGTGTGCATCTTGAGGTTTAGACTTCTGGCGTTGAGCAGCATTACACTTAGTTTTTGTTTTTTCCTTGTGTTGTCTATAGAGGTGGGTTTGTCTTTTGAGCCTTGCCTAAAAAAGGCACTATGGAGGTGGCAAGAGCCTTAGCCAGTATTCAAAAGCCCAGGGGTGACAGGTGCAAGCCATCCCTAGCGAAGCAACATGGCTTGTTGAGCATGTCATCACAGGCTGACAGACACTGGATCCTCTTTGAATGACACCAATACTTTAGCCAATTGTTAAAATTGATCATTTTGTCTTTATACTGTGGCATCATTCTTGGTGAGGGCAAGATGCTACTCAAGGTCAGGGTCATACCGGCCTGGGCTACATGATCAGAGAGCTCATCTATGTCTCTTTTCATGTAGTCCAGGGAGGTACGTCTCAGGTCATTCATACCAGGATGGACAATGAAGGAGTCATATTTGTACTTGCTTTGGAGTGACCTG
>NC_056728.1:1997074495-1997276995 GCF_019279795.1 Protopterus annectens | reverse complement strand
ATGGCATGCTCTACAGAGAAATATTGAAGACTGGTGTTCCTCTTGCTGCTTCCCATCATTGAAAGAGCTCAAGCTCTGCTCACACTCATATATTTTTTCATAATGTCAGAAGCCTATTTTTTTAAAAGGGGATCTTCCCAGTCATGATATGTTCCAAAACAATTTTGATAACTTGAACCAGTAAACAAGGACCTTAGTTAGGCTGTACCATCAATTCCCATGTGAAAGCTTAGGTTTCAATTGTAGAATTTTGAGTTCAGTCGCATTTTGAGAGAACACTGTAAGATAGTTGTTGTCTAGGGAAGTATCAAAGGGTAAAACTGAAGGACAATTTCATTACTTTTCCTTTAAAGTTTTGGAATATCCATATTAGGCTTGGTGTTGATGAAGAAATATGGTGAGTTTTGTTTAATTCATCACATTTTGTACCCAGATGTGTCATACATCAATGGTGATAATCGGCAATAGGGACACCAGACATTAGTTTTCTTTAGAGGATTTATGCTATTAACCAATTTAAGGATCCTGGTTAGCTAAAGTTCACTGTGAATCACCTTTTAGGCTATCCAGCTGTTGGAATTGCAGTTCATTTTTCTTTCCTTCTTTGACATGGTCATACTAATGGGGGTGTGACTGGCTTAGACCACATTTAAGAAATTGAATACAACCCTTCAGTGTTGCTGAGGACACAGGTCAGGAAACAGCAAGCAGTTCACTATTTGGATGATTTGTGATTGTAGGAGAAGGTGATCAGGGTGCTTTGACAAGCCTCACTTCATTTCTGAAACTTTGTGGACAGTTGGGATACCATTAGTACAAGAGAAGACAAATAGCCCTTTGAAGACAATCATACACTTAGGTATTGAGATCACTGTTGCTTTGGCATCCCTTAGATTTCCCAATGATAATTTGTAGAATCTGAGGAGGCATATTCATTCATTGTTATCTGACAATAAAGTTAAAGTCAGTCAATGGAATTGGTCAGGGTTTTGAATTTTGCTTTCAGGGCTGTGGACACTGGCAGGAATTGAGCTCTTTGACTAACTTTCTGTGATGCAGATGTAAGAAGGATCATATGGTTAGGGAAAACAGAAAAGTAAAGGCAGATCTCCAGCTGAGATCTGCATTTTTAGCATATTTTAATGGCAGGTCATTCTGGTAGGTGGACTGGTTATCTAACATGGCTTTGCAATTGGTCATGGATACTTTGGTGGTACATGGTATGGTTGCATATTTTAATGGGCAATGGTTTTCAGTGCCTCTACTTCTTCTATGACCATAGAAAGGCAGAAAGACATAACTTGCCTGAATCTCATATCTATTTGGGTTGTCATAGTGGTGTCAAAGTGAACTGCAAAATGAGATATTTCTGTGTAATAACATGACAGTGATGCAAATCTTGAACAGAAACTCATCTAAGTCAGGTTTGGTGCAGTCCATACTGAGACATTGTGTACTACTCAGCTTAGTTATTATCTTTTCATTTGCTGCCAAGCATATTCCATGTTCTTTCAAAGTCTTGGTTGATCATCTTTCTCACTTGCAGACTGGCAGTTTTGGTAGTTGGCTCTTGTAGTGGCAGATTTGCTCTCGTCAATATAAGATGAGTTGTGTTTGATTCACAAAGAGTTCATCTGTTGGAATTCCTGGGTTCCCAACACCAAAAGAATGTATATAGATGCTAGCAGGACAAATAATAAGTTTTGAAGTAATCTGTCAGTATTGGAGAGGTCATGGTCAGCCCACACCCCCTTTAAAGTTCATTACATCACACTCTGCTGTGGAAAAGGTGAAATATTTAGTGCAACAAGAATATGCTTAGCTGTTTCTAGCCTGTTTGGAAGATCTTGGGGCATGCAGGACTTTATGAAGCATTAGCTAGCTGCCAGGCTTTTGAAAGGGTGGAACAGAATTTTATGTTTCCGATCTGATTTTCATTGTCCAATGGCAGATCCTTGCCAAATGTGATATTGTCAGAAGTACACAGCATTACTTCTAAGTATCATGTGCATGCTCTTTGGACTACATTGTTTACAGAGCTCAGTTTTGGGGGCTTTTTGCATTACCGAGTTGCTGGGGAATTTAAAACAGTCCCATGAATCAGGAGTGCATCATGCTATGTTGGTTTGAACTGTACATTCCAAAACGAATCATTTGGGGTCGAGCCACCAAGTGAGTCTAGACAGATATGCAGTGCCCTTACTTTGTCCACTTCATTGATTTATTATGGTGCCAAAGCTTTGCTATCATTATAATCTTGATAGCTTTATTTTTTCCTTTTCTGAGTGGTACTCAGGAATGCCCAAAGGACCTTGACAGGTGCTTACTTTGGTTATTGCTATCTCTGGGTTTAACTTGTGTGGGTTATTCATCTCACTCATTCAGAAGGTTTAGGTTTTAAACTTATTTGATTTCAATAACCTGCTTTATCTTTAACAAAAGTTGTTATAATGAAACGGTCATTAGCAGCCTTAGTATTAACAGGGATTGTAAATTATTTATGAATTTCTTTTTAAATGAGGTTTTATTCTTTTGATTCTATATGTTCTCTTATAAACTGCTCACAAAGTTCATTATTTCTGGTGCTTTTGTGGGAGATGCAGAAAAAAAGCTGCTTGCATTTGTTTGTTAAAGGAAATGAAATAATATATATTTTTGTCTATGTGTGAAATACTTCAAATACAGGCATGATGCATAAGCATTCTTTAACATTAATGAGTATCAAACAGAAGTGAATTTGCAGTTCACCTTACTCTGATCGACTGTCTTCTAAATATACAAAATGGCAAATATTTGCCATCTTCTACAAGTTGTAATGAAGACCTCATAGTAAAGGAGCAAGGCTTCTGTGGCTGTATTGAGATATTCACTGCTGTCCCACAACATCTGATTATTGAACTTCTTATTTCAATATTATAGTTTATGAAAAGGAGTGGGACATTCAGGATTAATTAAGCCTATCTTATTTATAGGTCATTCTTTAACTCTGATTAATCAGCAAATATTGTAGCCAGAGACCTTATTACTCTCAATGGTATGATCCTTTTATAGCATACTGCAGAGGAGGAGACTGACTGGCCAAAAGATCAGACTTGTATAGATTAAGTCCGAGATGCCATTTCTCAGTATACTCCCTTTTCTACCAGGTATGACAATCTCAAGTTGGTATGTATACGTTTGGGGAGTGTCGGTGGGAAGGGGAGCCTGCCCCCCACAACAAACTCACAAAAAGAAGTTTTAAAGAAAAGAGACATTTCTGAGATTTGCTCTCCTCCTATGTTTTCAGTCTTTTGGGGGGGCTTTTCAGCACTCAGCATTTTGAGTGCTGACATTTTAAAAGGAAGATATATGATTACTTATACATAACTAGTAGACGTAGCCTACTGACAGCCCTGATGTCACATAATATCTAACCCTAGGATCTCACACCATCAGAATTTACATTTGTGTATAATACAGATGTAACATATATCTAACCCTAGGCTCTCACACCATCTAACTCTAAGATTGCCTGCAGTGTGATCCAGTGACAGAATTGGTTAGCGCATAGTACTTATAAAGCAATACTAAGCAATGCCAAGCTTCTGAGTTCAATCCTCACCTGGAGCATGTAATTTTATTCACATAGCTAAATGGTTAGAGTTATGGCCTCATGTGCAATAGGTGCAGGGTTTGAATACACCATCAGATTCTAGGTTTGTCTGCAATACAGATGTAATATATATCTAACCTCAGGATCTCATATCGTCAGACTCTAAGTTTGTCTGCAATACATCTTCTTCTTCTTTAGGCTGCTCCCATTAGGGGTCGCCACAGCGGATCATCTGTTTCCATTTCTTCCTGTCCTCTGCATCCTGCTCTGTCACACCAGCCACCTGCATGTTCTCTCTCACCACATCCATAAACCTTATATTAGGCCTTCCTCTTTTCTAGTTACCTGGCAGCTTCATCCTTAGCATCTTTTTCCCAATATACTCTGCATCCCTCCTCAGCACATGTCCAAACCAACGTAACCTTGCCTCTCTGGCTTTGTCTCTAAACCTTCCAACCTGGGTTGACCCTCTAATATACTTATTCCTAATCCTGCCCACCCTCATCACACCCAGTGCAAATCTTAACATCTTTAACTCTGCCATGTCCAGCTCTGACTCCTGCCTTTTTGTCAATGCCACTGTCACTAAACCATATAACAAAGCTGGTCTCTATACCATCTTGTAGACCTTCCCTTTCACTCTTACTGGTACGCGTCTGTCACAAATCACTCCTGACGCTCTTCTCCACCCACTCCATCCTGCCTGTACTCTCTTCTTCACCTCTCTTCAACACTCACCATTACTCTGAACTATTGATCCCAAGTGTTTATGCTCATCCACCTTCGCCACCTCTACTCCCTGCATCCTCACCATTCCTCTATCCTCCCTCTCATTCACAAACATATATTCTGTCTTAGTCCTGCTGATATTCATTCCTCTTCTCTCTAGATCATATCTTCAACTCTCCAGGGTCTCCTACACATGTTTCCTACTCTCACTACAGAGCACAATGTCATCTGCAAACATCATAGTCCACAGGGACTCCTGTCTGATCTTGTCTGTCAACTTGTCCATCAACATTGCAAATAAGAAAGGGCTCAGAGCTGATCCTTGATGAAATCCCACATCCACCTTAAACACATCCGTCGCTCCCACCGCAGGCCTCACCACTGTCACACTACCCTTGTACATATCCTGTACCACTCTTACATACTTCTCTGACACTCCTGACTTCCTCATACAATACCACAACTCCACTCTAGGCACCCTGTCATATGCTTTCTCTAAGTCCACAAAGACACAATGCAACTCTTTCTGACCTTCTCTGTACTTCTCCATCAACAGTCTCAGAGCAAACATTGCATCTGTAGTGCTCTTTCCTGGCATGAAACCATACTGCTGATCACTAATCATCACCTCCTTTCTTAACCTAGCTTCCACTACTCTTTCCCATAATGTCATGCTGTGACTGATCAGTTTAATCCCTCTGTAGTTACTACAGTTCTGCACATCACCCTTATTCTTAAAAATTGGTACCAAAACACTTTTTCTCCATTCCTCAGGCATCCTCTCACTTTTAAAGATTTCATTAAACAATCTAGTTAAAAACTCCACTGCCATTTCACCTAAACACCTCCATGCTTCCACAGGTATGTCATCTGGACCAGCAGCCTTTCCATTCTTCATCCTCTTCATAGCTATCCTTACTTCCTCCTTGCTAATCCACTGCACTTCATGATTCACTATCTTCACATCATGCAACCTTCTCTCCCTCTCATTCTCTTCATTCATCAACCCCTCAAAGTACTCTTTCCATTTGCTCAACACACTCTCCTCGCTTGTGAGTATGTTTCCCTCATTATCCTTTATCACCCTTACCTGCTGCACATCTTTACTAGCTCGGTCCCTCTGTCTAACCAATTGGTACAGGTCCTTTTCTAACTCCTTAGTGTCCAACCTTTCATACAACTGTTCATAGCCTTATCATTAGCCTTCGCCACCTCTCTCTTTGCCATGCACCTCATCTCCTTATACTCCTGTCTACTTTCTTCATCTCTCTGACAATCCCACTTCTTTTTCACCAACCTCTTTCTCTGTATACTCTCAGGTTCTTCCTCATTCCACCACCAGGTCTCCTTGTCCTCCTTCCTCTTTCCAGATGTTACACCAAGCACCTTTCTAGCCATCTCCCTTACTAGCTCTGCTGTAGTTACCCAGCTATTCGGTAACTCTTCACTGCCACCCAGTGCCTGTCTTAACTCTTCCTGGACCTCCACCTCACAATTACCCTTTTTCAATTTCCACCATTTATCCTTGGTGTTGTCCTCACACTCCTCCTCCTCTTCTTGATCACCAGCGTCATCCTACAAACTACCATCAGATGCTGCCTAACTACACCTTCCCCTGCCACCACTTTACAGTCTCCAATCCCCTTCAGACTGGCCCTTCTACATAAGATATAATCCACCTGTGTGCATCTTCCTCCACTCTTGTATGTCACCCTATGCTCCTCCCTCTTGTTAAAATATGTATTCACCACAGCCATTTCCATCCTTTTCACAAAATCTACTACCATCTGACCTTTTGCATTCCTTTGCTTAACAGCATACCTACCCATCTCTTCCTCATCCCCTCTGTTCCCTTCACCAACATGCCCATTGAAATCTGCTCCAGTCACCACTCTCTCAGCCTTGGGTACAGTCATCACCACTTATATATCTAACCATAGTATCTCACACCATCAGATTGTAAGTTTGTCTACAGTACAGATGTAGCATATATCTTACCCCAGGATCTCACACCACCAGATTCTAAGTTTGTCTACAGTACAGATGTAACATATATCTTACCCCAGGATCTCACACCACCAGATTCTAAGTTTGTCTACAGTACAGATGTAACATATATCTTACCCCAGGATCTCACACCACCAGATTCTAAGTTTGTCTACAGTACAGATGTAACATATATCTTACCCCAGGATCTCACACCACCAGATTCTAAGTTTGTCTACAGTACAGATGTAACATATATCTTACCCCAGGATCTCACACCACCAGATTCTAAGTTTGTCTACAGTACATATGTAACATATATCTTACCCCAGGATCTCACACCACCAGATTCTAAGTTTGTCTACAGTACAGATGTAACATATATCTAACCCCAGGATCTCACACCATCAGACTCTAGGTTTGTCTATGATACACTGTCATGGGATCTAGACCTGTATACTTTACCTTGTTATCGCCATCCTCTCCACACACTAATATTACAGTGATCGCATGTTTTTATCTGTTTACTTTTTTGGCACATTTTGTTCAGATTAAATAAATGGGAAAATACCATTTGCAGAATGGACACAGAGGGAAAATGACAAAATGAAGCTAGATCCTTTAGACAGTTAAAGCACATGCACAGTGAAATGCGTTACTGTGTTAAACAGCTGCTTTGCTATATTAAGGTTATATCTCATGAATTAATATCAAGCAGAACAATGTGCAGAGATTTTATATCATATGTCAGTGTCTGAAATACTAAGAATAGGGAACAGAGTAATCAAGACATTCTAATGCATAATGTATAACAAATATTGATTTAATCAGGGAGATCTGAGGATTTTGCCAATGCTTACAACTGTTAGATTATAACCTAAATACTTCTTCTTTCAGCTTTTCCTGGTTAAGGATCACCACAGCAGATCATCTGTCTGCTCATGATTGGCAGTGGAGTTTTATGGTGTCGATTTGCCAGCCCGGTGCCCAACCTTCCACAGAAGGCACACACTCACATCTAGGGCCAGTTTAGAGTGTCTAATTCACCTAGTGCATGTCTTTGGGATGTGGGAGGAAACCGGAGCACCTGGAGGAAACCCACGTGACCACAGGGAGGACATGCAGACTCCACACAGAAGGCACCCCAGCTGAGAATCGAACCGGAGAACCTCTTGCTGTGAGGTGGCAATGCTAACCCCTGCACCACTGTGGCCGCCCATTATAACTTAAATACTATAGTACATTATTTGCAATTTTGTCATTCTTATATGTTATAGGAAACACTGGTTGCATGTCCCAGTACAAGTATCTGAAGAGGAAAAATGGTGTTTCGAGAATGAATAAAAATAGAGTAGTAAATGGGGAGTATAAAATGAAAGTGCAGGATAGTTATGAATAAGTTAACCAGAAGAAGCAAACAGTGAGGTATAATTGCAGGAAAGAAGTGCTGCAACTTGTATTGTCAGATGGAGAAGTCAGACAAGGATGAGGGCTTTGTTGGTAATATGGTAGTATGAGCCAGAAGGGAGAAAGATGAAAACATGATCTTCATTTATTATATCTCATCAACGTATCAACTTGTGTTGGAGCAGATGCCATGAAGAGGGAATGGGAAATGTTTTCAAGAAAAATGAACATTTGCATGACCAATTGAGGAATACGTGTTATTCATGAAATCAAAGTTTAAACATATTGGAGGGAATTTAATAAAGCCTACATGGTCTTTCTTACCTTGTAGGCATTGTGCTACACTGCTTACATGAAAGTAAGCAGGTCTGCGATCCAGTAAACACTGCTGGGCAGCGTGCATCTATGAACCAACATGGGAAGTTCCATGGCATGCAAATCATCTCACAAGCAGGTGAATCTCATGCAAATGAGGCAGGTAGAGTGATCTAACAAGCAGATAGGCAGCCCTGAAGACCCCATGTCATCGTCCATAGAGTAAATGGAAACATTCCATGTATAGGAATGTAGGCAGACAAACGGGGCTGTAAAAATGTAGGTAGATGGACAGAAATGGCATACCACACACAGATATGAGTGAAAATATCCTCTGTGTGTCTCAAAAGTTACAGAATATATGTTAAACTATTTTTTTAAATAATCTGGGAATGTTTGTGCAGCATGCCACAGTGTGCACACATGCCTAGAAAAATGTGGAAATAAAATTAGTATTATGAGACAAAAATACATTACAGAAGCCTGTTTGGAGTATCTACAATGGTGCATTGGTGCCGTTGCTAATGTAAAAGGGCTTAGAAGTGTGTAGTTTCCAGGTTGTTAGTACAGATCCCTATGCAAATGAGGTAGAGTTAGTGAATAGCATAAAGGGGTAATCGTGTTCACATATCCCGTCCATGTAGGCAGAGAGCTATGTTGGTGTCTACACAGAAGGTAGCTGACATCAAGAGATGGTGTGTCCAATAACTACTAAGCTGATTGGAGCTTAGCTGCACCTGTTTGCACGGCATGCTGCCATGCTGTGAGTGAAAGTCTGGGAGGTTGTGCACTGACTCTTAAGCTTTCTTTACCTACCAGGCACATGTTTCATGTGTTTGTGTGGCTCACCACTTTACTGCTTGTGGAAGTCTGAGGGGTGTGTCTACTGACTGCTAAGCTATGTTTGCCTATGGGACACGAGTTTGCATGTTGTGCTGCAGTGCTGGTTTTATCTAAAAGCCAGCGACATATTAATTAGTTTTGACCCCTGTTTAACATAAACTAGGGCCATTAAATGATGTTAATGATATACTAGGCAGGTGCAATGCATCATAGATAGCCAATCACAGAGTCTGCACCTACAGCCAAGCACTATAAACTATGCATACACCCTACAATCTGATATTTCTCCCATACTCTGCACCACTGGAGTACAGACTAGGGAGTTTTAACTGAGAGAATGCTAGAGACTGCTGCAGGTCTGCTACATTTGTATGTGTTAGATGTCGAAGTCAGTGCTGCTGCTGCTACTGCTGACAATAGGTCTAGGCAGAGAAGGAGAAGAGTGTTCAGGCCCAGGGTAACCTTCCAGGAGGTACATGAGCTGGATATTGAAGAGCACTACAGGGTGGAAAGGGACATACTACAAGAACTCACTGACCTGTGCCATCCTCAAGTCAGATCCATAGCCAACAGAGGGGAAACCATCCCAATGGAAACAAAGGTATGTGTAGCCCTTAGGATAATAGCCACAGGCACCTTCCAAAGACCAGCTGGGGACATGATGGGGGGGGGTCTCACAGGCATCAGCATCTAGGGTACTCCACCATTTCCTGGATGCCATGCTACCACATGCCAGTGAGCACATTTATTTTCCCTTCACCCCTGAGGTGAGGGCCAACAATATACAACACTACCCTGTGGTACAGGGTGCCATAGATTGCACTCATGTGCACATGAAGGCACCACCCGGAGAGGAGTCTAGAATCTATGTCAATCACAAAAGGTACCACTCTATCATCTGCCAGGTTATGTGCAATGCCCAGGGCATTATCACAAATGTATGTGCTGGCAGCCCTGGCAGTTATCACGACTCCCATATCTGGCACGCATCACAGCTGAACCAGATGTTTGCTAGGGGGGACATCCTACACAGCCATTTACTGGGGGATACTGGCTACGCACTGATGATGACACCCATGGAAGAATGCCATAATGAGGGACACACACAAGCTGGGAACATCATAAAGTGTGTGTTTGGGCTTCTGAAGTCACAGTTACAGTGCCTTGATATATGTGGTGGAGCCCTGCAGTACTCTCCAGCCACACGTCCACATATGTTCACAATATGTGCCACGCTACACAATATGATCCTGTGGAAACAACTGCAGTATGATCAGCAAAGGGAAGGGATACACAGCCTGCCACCAGTACCTAGGTCACCACAGCCACACTCACAGGAGGACTCAGAGGAGAAGCCCCCTGATGATGTCCCTATAGGCAGATGCAGGCATGCACAGTATGCCCTGGCATTGGCTAAGAGACAACACATAGCACATTCACTGACAACCTAGGGCCCTAGGGACTGACACCTTACTCCTACTCACATACATATATTAAAATAGCTGATGCCAGGTAACCCACACAACCTGTACCTATCCATGTATTGGCTGTGTACTGCTTGCATCACACAGCGTCAGCCCTGAACTACAGGTCTCTCAACTGCTATATTCACAAGGTAAGTCTCTTATCTGCACACTAATTGTAAGGATTAGTATAATATGGCATTGTATGTATGGATCTGCTGTTGTTATGCAAGGAAATACAGTGGGCTATTTGGGCAGATGTAACATCCACATGGGGGGATAGATACCCAGTCCAGTAGTACGTGTTCCTTAATATTCACTAGGCCTTATGGTTGGAATGTTCATGACATCAGGCAAGGGAGATATTAAACAATGGCCACACATGATATGTGGACAACTGTCTACCCAAGCTGATCATATGTTGTTGTTCCCCCACCCCCAGCACAGCAGTGTACCCATAATACTGCTTTAACAGAAAATCAGCTATGGTATATCAGTGGACCTGGCAGTCTTAGGGCTCAAACAGAGATATTGCTCACACATTGTATGTCTCTGTTCACGCATGATAACAATGTACATATTTAAGCTGTTGATTGTGTGATGAATGACTTCTCTCTGTCTGGCAACCTGTGTGGCTCAGTGGACTAGGGAGACTAGCATGAGTGATGGTGCTGATGCTTCTAATCTGGAATTACTCGCATCTTTTGTATGTGAGGTAGTACTATGTTGGTGTTTTCACAGACTGTTATACCTCTCAACATCTTAGTGCAAGAAATCTGGACAAAGCCAGAAAGATTGGGGGGGGGCAAAACCTTCTTTTAGATGAGGAGGTAAGGAGGGGGGGGGGCAACCTCATCCCAACTGTCACACAGCACTGTCCACATTTTATTGTATAGCCTGCTAATGCCATTTGCTTCCAGTCAGGTTTGCTGAGCTATGTGTCTGTTCTGTCATATAAAGCCAAGTTCATGCTGTTGTAATGCTGATGACATAATGCATGGGTGTAGAGCTCTGCATACTTGCCAGTCCCATCTTAAGGCAGCAGGTGCAGTCATGCTATGTCAACCATCCCACAGGAGGTAATTAATGGCTGTCTTGACATATATTGTCTATTGTCTGCAATGGGGGTATATGCTGGTAGGTCTCAGGGGACTGATCATGTGTGATCAGATGCCACCAAGGAGGACCTCACACTGAGGGGACTGTACTGGTCACCCATATTGGTAAACACATGATGTAATACATTGGTTCCCCATGTGGGGATGTCACAACACTCCTACAGGGCATTGTAGGCAAGGACCTGGACCATCCTCTGGACAAGTGAGCTGCATCATGACTAAGCAACACAGTGTGTACATATTACACTTCCATAATGTGTTTGTCTCTGCTCTGTACAGATACCTTGCATGACTCTCTTCCTGCAACATGCTGGAAGTAACTGCAACACTTACTTGCATGGAGGACAACTAGCAGGTAGTGCCAAGCAGTGTCTCTGGATCTCTGAGTTATGTCTCCTGACATGCCATGATAGGAGTTAGCATGGATACGAGCACTGACTCTGTTGTACACCTAGTGACACTGGACCAGACACTGCTACTTTTACTCAAGGCCAGATCATGCCTACTGACTGTAACCAGCGGGGCCCATTGACTGTTGTACTATGCAATAGATGTCTGACATATGTCTTACTCCACCAACCATGACCAGACAAAGTATATGACAACATCAGGCCAGCAGGCCTTGCTGGAAACTGTGTTTGTCATGTACAAAGTGTTATGACAGCTGGTGGATAGGCAAGTGTCTGACAGTCATACTCTGGGAAGATAGCAGTGGTAGACTGGTGCTGCAATCATGTCAGTCACCAGTGGGGTTCACCATCCTGCATTATTGGCATACCCTATAAAGCTATGTCCCACCCAGAATTAAAGGACATGCTCCACCTCAGTAAATCTAAATTACTTAGAACCACGCACTCGAGGGACTTGAACCTCAGCACAGAAATAAATAGAACATGCTGGAGGGACAGATTCATAACCCAGAGGCTCTCTTCGCTCTGGAATAGAATTCCAATTCATGTTAGGCAGAGCACCTCACTGACTCTCTTCAAGAAGAATCTTGATGAGTGGATGGGGGATCGTAGGTTTGTCCTGGGGATTACTTCCGTGTCACTATTAGACAGAGGCACAGTAAACTAAACTTTAAAAAGGGCACAGTATACTCAAATCAAGGGGTGGCATAAGCCAAACACAATCGGGCTAGGCTTATAAATGCCCCAGGGCAGATAGCCTAGTATGAACCTATGAACCTGTATACCTATTCCCTTTCTGCAGTCACAGCCACTGTCAGTGACCTCTGACTGAGTACATTAGCAGGTGATTGCATATTGGGAGCTGTCACAGACTCCCACACAGAAACAATGGTTATCCAGGATGGCCTAAGACAGTCAGTTGTACTTTGCGACACTGAAAAAGACTAACTGCCAGTGACTGCACAATACTATCCTGTGGGACATAATCCACCCCTGCAAAGTATTGTAGTGTCAGCACACCTCACACAGTTGAGCCATTACACATGGAGTTATGGACACAGAGAGTAATGTAGCCTTTGACTCTCACTGGTCAGTAAGATGTGGGGATGCATTCACTGTTTTACAACCTACACCAACAGGTTTGAGGTGTAAATGCCAGACTGTCACTGCTATACTGAATGTGGCAGTCATCACAGCTAACATTGTGTGCAATGGCACCCTTGCTATGTCACTACACAGACATATCGTACAACTGTAGCAGCCACATAAGTTCCATGGTACACTAATACACAGCATAGATAACATGTCCTATGGAGTCTGTGTCATAACCGTACATGTGTAGCCTGTCCTCTAAATGCTTTGCAGGGAATGTATCTGGCTCCAGACAGGTAGGCGGCAGATTCTACTGTGTACCTCCCGCATATCCATGACAGGATTAACACATGTCTCACCTGTTCTACATGCCTACAACATCACTACGGTATACATAGTACATGTTGGAAGGACAGATATGTAACACACACAGTACACCCTGCATGAAACAGGCCCCTCATGCATATGAAGCACACATCTGCTGTGACACACTTCATGTGCAGGCTACTCAATGGGATGCAGAGCATGACAATCATAACTGATGTTGGGAAACTGTCTGTACTGGAAGCAGGATATTCATAGATGGGTCATCTCCATCACCACAACTTGTAGATGTGTCAGTTCCCATTACCCTGGTGACACTTATCAAGGGTAGCAGACCTATTCACAGATTAGGAATGCATGATTATTCTGAATGCCGCCATTGTCCTTGTTAGCCTGCTATACACATATGAACCTATGGAGCCATGCACTTATAGTGCTGTACCTTGCTGAAGACATATTTCTATTGCGCTGACATGCCATCCTGTGCTGCTTCATTGCTGCTGTGTATCCATAGATTATCTCAACAGACCCCTGAAATAGAAACAGAAACAGGTCTGTGACACACCTGTCATCATGTAAGTGTACAGCCATTACAACATCATACAACATAAAGTACACAAAAGTATGTGGTGTACTCATGATAAATGCCAGAATGCAGTTTCTGTTGTGAACCACTATGAGTGGCATGGCAAAACAACACTGTATTACACAAGTACGTTAACTAATATAGTCACCCAGTGCATCAGACACATAGCTTAATTTCCCTGCATAAATAATGAGGATGACAGGGATGTGGCACATATATCATCATTTGCACAGGGTGTTGTGTGGGGGTGCAGGAGGCCTAGGCTGACCCAAACAGTTGACACCATATGTGTGTGAGTCAGGAAGGGAAGCAGGTAAGATGGACCATGAAAAGGTGCCGTATGTGTCTGTAGGTGATCTGCATTTGACAGTGGTATGTGAGTGTGTGCTTGTACACAGTGAAGCTCAGTGCTATTCCTACATGTGTGTATGTTAGACATCTTTGGACTGTACATGGTGGAGTTCACAGTTCACCATCTCTAGCCCCAAACATAGGAACTGGCTCTGCCAGGAGTTGCACTGGCACCTCCATGCCCAAAGTCAGAAGTAGTGCTAGTACCTGACAGTTACTACTATCTTCTGGGGCCGTGTCTCCCATGGGAACACCCAGGACCATGAGCCCATGGCCTGCCATGTCATGTTGTGGACAGCACACTCCCCTCTGTAGTGCTGAATGTACTGCCACTATGGAAGTGTGCTTGTGCACGGCCACATGGACTCTCTGCAGATGGGGTTGCTGACCTACATCCATGAGTCCAATGCTCAACTCCAAACACACATTCCAGCACAGACAGTGTGCAGTCCAAGGCAGACACTGTCTCAGCCCACCTTCTGTCCACTGCATCAGTCAACTGATCCAGGGTGTCCCCAGTGTGTTGGAGGCAGTCACAGATGTCAGACTGTGCTGCATCCATAACCCTAAGAATACATCTGGTGTTCCATTCAGAACATATCTGTGCCTCCATGACAGCCTGGAACATGCACCGAGCGACCTGTGATGTAATCCCTGTAACAGGTGGTGAACAGACAACTGGCCTCCTACAAACACCCCTGTCAATCCACCTGTGTTGGACTTTGCCAGCTCTACACTCACTGGAGCCATAGTTACCACACTTTCCGGTTCAATGTCCCCACCCTCTGACTCTCTAATATCTGTGGCCTCTGGAGACTGTTTATGTGTGGGTATACTGACTGTGTGTGGTGACCATGGAGGCAGAAGAGGGATGTCTACCACTGAGACAGATTCAGCACCCAACATCCCCAACTGTGCCTCACGGTGGCCACCACCATCATCAGAGTCCGAAGAGACACTGACATCAGGTTGTTAGGGAACAGAGACCAACCCCTCTGGCCACCTGTAATAAGAAAGAAAAAAGTGATACATGAATATCTGCACTAATGTGTATGAAAAATTCACCAATACACATAATAACAGACTTAAAACTGGATTAGCAGTCACATTTTTCTTCTCTGCTTTCATCCAACATAGACTTCCTCAGAACAAAATATACATTCAACTCAAGACCTTTATAACAATCACTTCACGTAAATCAAGTAAAACATGACCACTACAATTTACCTTTTAGTTAAGCAATATGAAACTATACTTGCTAAAACAACACATAAAAACCCAGTACACCTGTCTTAACAAATATATTGAAATATACGTGTCACTGCCAATTTAATGTCCTTTCAAGCTTTTATGTTTTAAAAGGCATTTTAGAGTAAATGCCTCATTTAAACCAGAAGGCTTTTCTTTTCTTAACTGTCACTGCCAAAGTGTTTATATTTGTTCAGCTACACTCCTGTGGTTACCCCCTCTAAGTTCCTTATGTAGCTGTTCCAGAATGAAAGATAAAAATGTTCTACCCTGTTTACACATAGGGCATTATTCTGGCCCTTAGCTTTGATAGAATATAAATGTTCCTTAACAAAACAGTGTCATGCTTACCAGCAGCAGGTCCACTGCTTTGGCCAATACCTGAAGGACCAGTGAAAAGCTGAAGGTGTGGTAATGTCAGTACCAATGCATGTTGCAGCACAACAAGGTACTATATCCATATATCTCACATTTACAGTACCTAGTGTGCTATTTGTTGTATTGGTCACATTCTGAGTATGAGAGTACTTCTTCTTTTGGCATTTCCTGGTTAGGGGTCAGCCACAATGGAACAATGGTCCACAAAACAATTGGCAGTGGAGTTTTACTGTGTTGAGTTACCAGCCTGGCACCCAACCTTCCACAGAAGGTGCATACTTGCACACACTCATACCTGGAGCCAATTTTGAGTGTCCAGACCACCTATAGCATGTCTTTGGGATGTTTGAAGAAAACGGACCACCCAGAGGAAACCCACACAACTGCAGAGAGAACATGAAGACTCCATACAGAAGGCACCCCAGCCGAGAATTGAACCAGGGAACCTCTTGCTGTGAAACAGCAATGCTAACCACTGTAGCAGCACGGCTGCCCTCTGAGTATGAAAGTACAACTGAGGTAAAACCCTCCCACCAAAAAACTAAGACCTGACACCCACATAAAAGTATGTACAGCCTGACACACTGACTGCTACAGTATTACAATGCTGTTCACAGTAAGCCTACCTGCATACTCCTCTGCTGTGGAAACTGCGGCACCCACCTCCATGATGTATAGTGTGATGGATGCCTGGGATTTGTTGTATCCCTAGGTTCACCAGGAATTCCTCAGTGGCTGTGAGTGGTTGTTCTGATGCAGGCCCTCCAGCAGTGATGGCATGATCCTTGGCTACATCTGCTGCCCTTCGTCGTGCAGTATTGAAAAAATGTCCTTTGCATGGTGTTGAACCTGCTCATATGTCCATGCCATTCACATCACGGATAAGGTCTTCACACAATGCAGCCCCATTGTTCCCTGTTTTGCCTCCCCTTGAACAGTAAGATGTGATGATGTTGACTTAGTCCTTCCAGTATAATTTCATGTTTCACATCAGAGAAGGGTGCATGGCATCTACCATACATCACAAACATGGAAGTATACTATGAAGAGATACAGCAAGGACAACATGGCTGGCACTATCCACTGCTTGCTCATACATGCCATACTCCACAGTGTTCAAACATACTAAGTGTGTGGATACAACTGAGATAGTAGCAATAGTTAGGTATTCTCATGTGTGCCATGACAGATACTGCTGTATGATCATACACCCAACATGGGCAACCCCCTGATAATATGAACATAGGAACATAGTCATAGGAACAGTGCCACACAATTAGCAGTGTGCTATTACAACCACTATAAAGGGACAGTCCCCCGAGACCAGTGTGCCACAATGACAACAGACAATGCACCCTTGATGTACAGTACATCCTGTGTAGGTGTAAGACAGCAGGAGATCAATGACATGTCATTATCACAGGTCTATGACAGGCTTAATGCTGTATTCCCTATTCCCCATACGTCTATTCACCCATCTGCATCCTGTTATACACAAAGTCAGTTACATAACTGATGGAGTGCAGTACTACTCTGTTGATATGTGGTGATAGTAAAGTTTTCACAAAGGCATGGTCTATGTGAGGAAAGTCGTATACACACTTGCCCCCATAGCCAGCTGCTTGCCTTTTAAACATGCTTCTCATCAGCTGGTGATTGCCTCTAACCCAATCTGTGGGTCTGAAATGCTAATTGCAGCTAACACAGCTGATTTGCATTATCATCAGCCAATGACATGCAACCACTGTACAATATATAAGCCCTTCATGTAGATTAGGGCCCCTTTCTGATATGTTGTGCTGGACATTACTTGAGTGAGGAGACTACATCATCAAAGAGGATAGGTCTGTAGCAGAAACCTTGCCATAGAGATGTGTGTGCTACAGGCTGCATCTGCTGCTGCTGGTAACAGACATAGACAGAGAGTGTGAACACTTTGGAGGACCACAACCTGTAGGAATAACTGTGGGGGCTGTGTCAGCCTTGTTGTAGAAGTAGAGCCAGAGTGAGGCTACCCTTTTCACTCGAATTAAAGCATGCGTTTAAGGTAAGTATGTTAGGCAATGGTATCACTAACAGAGTACTAGGCAGCATGTTTGGTCTGTCCTTGAGCAAGATGGAGTATAAATATAAGAATATGCCCACCATTTGGGCAACTGTCAGACCATATGTTACAGTCTGGTAGGAATTTGCAGTGTGTATGAGGGCAGGCTTTGCTACAAGCAGGAAATCCCAATGTGTATGTTGACTGTGCAGCTGTGATAATCTGTACAGTGACTTTGGTAGGAGTGTGTGGTACACTATGATATTAGTGGCCCTCATTTGCAGTACCTGCATTGACATTCTGAGTGAATGCATATCAATGCATGATGTGACAT
Organism: Protopterus annectens; assembly: GCF_019279795.1. Lineage (NCBI taxonomy): Eukaryota > Metazoa > Chordata > Ceratodontiformes > Protopteridae > Protopterus > Protopterus annectens. The sequence goes on along the minus strand of NC_056728.1, from coordinate 1,997,258,775 downwards.
TTTATGCACATATAGTTTTGCTATAGGGATATGTGAAGTGTGTTCCTACCTGCAGGCCTCTGACCTCCATCAGTGAAAAGTAGACATGTCAGTTGAAATGCATTTTGTGGATAAAGAGTGTATTACTCAGTCATTAATTGCTGCCCGCACAATACTGTAAATTCATGTTTACACACCACTGGATTTGAACCATTTGCAAAGCAATTAACAGACTGAGCTACTGAGTTACTATTGCAGCAGGTGTATTTGCAAGATATATGTGCACACATACATGCTGTGACATACAGTTTCTACAGCCATCAGTACATGCATATAGAATGTAATATATGCTAGTTAATGCCAGATGTGTTCAAGTTTTTATATAGGAAAGACAAAGAATGCATTCAGAACACGTGTATGACATTGGGAAAGGTAATTTAAACAACACACTTGCAAAACACATTAATAGTCATCCAGGGCATCAGTTCAAGTTTGCTGTATTGGAACAACTTATAGGGGATGAAACGGGTGGCCCCATTGACTTGTTGCTAGAATTTAAAGAGTTGTTATGGCAGTTGAGGGTAAATGCCACTACTACCCCAGGTTTGAATGAGGTCGTTTCCCTCACAAGTTTCTTGAAATTAAAAGCAGATTTTCATTTGTAGTATTATTGTCCAAAATAAAGATAAGTAATAATTTGATTACAATTATTATGTACTTAGTTTTTATTCTGTATATATTTACAGATATATATTTTTATGTTTCTGTTATGCATTAATAGTTAGCATTCAGGTTGTCTGACACTTATGTACATTTGATGTTATGTGGCTATTATGCATTTATTTAGTCACAATTATAAGTTTTTGCACATGGCATTTCAGGGAGTCTGTCTTTTTAAATTGTAAATTTTAAATGTGAATTTGTGATGTCATACTTAAGTGTTTAATTACACTAATTAAGTTTATGTATTTAAGATGTGATTGTGCTTGACTTGGTTATTCTGAAGAAGTCACTGTAATACTGACGAAAGAGCTCAATTAAATTATATATGTTTTCCTTCATCCTGTCTGCAATCATGCTTTTTTCATGTGCATGGCTTTATATGAATGTATGTGTGCATCAAGGTCCCAGTTGAACATGTATTTTGCCATTAGTGTTTTAGCAGATGTCTTTCTACATGTTGCTGCTGAAGGGTACATTTACTTGGTAGCACAGACCTCACTTACATCCATTATTATGTCTTTGGCTTTCTAGTGGTTTACTATTGCACCAGAGTCCAAGGTACATTCCCATTTTTAATCGTTTTAATTTAATTATATCTTAATCAAGTTTGCTCGATGCAGCACGGCACACAGTTCAGCTGAAGCATGCTTAATGACTTTAACTGGCAATATCAATGTTTTCTTTAAACCGCCTGTTTTAAGTAAGAGTTGTCTGGCATGGCAGGTTAATGCATTGTGATGGTCTTGGGTTCGAAATGTGGGACAGGTATTTATTTTGTTAGGGTATATTACAAGTTTAAAACACATATAGTCAAGATAGCTCTATTTAGCTGACCTTAGTGAAGCTGGGCAATGCGGCTCGATGAGCAGCAATGTGCTAAAAAAATATAAAGAAAAGAAAAATGGGGAGATCGGACAGTGACAAAATGGGGTGCAAGCAGGGGGAAACATAGTGAAAAGCAGGCAGGGATGTGCAGGAAGAGAGTAGGAAAGAACCATAGCTATCCATTTCCTGTACAGGAACAATTTTATGTATTTATTTATTTTATTTTACATTTGTTGACCGGGATAGTCCGACTGGAATCATGTCTATTTTCAGCGGTGGCCTGGGGCGAAAATCTCCAAGATAAACAATAACATTTAAAACAATGAAGACATTTACAGATTTGATATGTACAAAGAATGTAAAAACAAGTTCTCAGGTTAGAATTTTCCCCAGGTTACAGTCAGGGGAAAATTTTACAATAAATTGACTAGTAAATTAACATTTAAGATAAGAGTTAGCCAGGCTTGTTACAGTGGCAAAGCCAGTTTAGAGCCAGATGTAGTTTAAGTCTGGTTTTAAATTGGGTTAAGGAGGAGAGCAATGTAATATCAGCTGGGAGTAGGTTCCAAACTCTACCAACAGAGTTTGAAAAGAGGGAATCACTGGCTACATTGTTAGTTTTGCTAGTTTGAATTAGTAGTTTGTTTGAGGAGTGAAGCAGTCTCGGATTGTAATAGGGGGTGATGATATTCTTAAGAGCTGGTGTATAAGCTGAGTTATGGAGGATTTTCTTGGCCACAATTAGAAGGTTAAATTGGATAAGACTGGGAAGTTCTAGCCACTCAAGTTGCTTAATGTTGATGCAGTGGTGTGTTCTAAAAGGCAGGCCAGTGGCAAACCTGTCAATGTGATTATAACATGTTGACAGTCTGTTAAGTACAGACTTGTTTAAATTAGAGAGAAGGGGGGAAGCATATAGAAAGGTTGAGAGTGGGTGAGAGCGGGCTAAGTCAATCTTAGCTGGAGGGGTTAAGAAGGCTTTAATTCTGTATAGTAACCCAAGTTTTTTATTGACGGTCTTAATCAATTGGTTTATGTGTAGGTCAAATTTTAGGTTATTATCAATAATGATGCATAGTAGTTTTATAGAAGGGTCAGGGGAGATTATTGTCCCATCTTTTGCATTTATGGTAAACGTAAAAGCATTGGGTGAGAATGCAACATTTTATTTTTTTGGGGCTTTAGCAACAATCGACGTTCAGAGAGCCAATTTTCTATAGTATTAAAGGTGGACTGGGTAGCAGATCTCAAGTCTGCAGGAGATGTAGCTGAGCAAATCAGGGTGGAGTCATCAGCGTACTGGATACAGCTGATATTAGGGATGACAGTATTTAGGTCATTAATAAAGATGGAAAACAGTGGAGGCCCTAATATGGAGCCTTGTGGGACAACAAGGGTGTTAGGTAATAGGTTAGAGAGCTTATTCTGATAGAGAACAACCTGCTGCCTCCCACTGAGGTAGGATTTAAACCATTGAAGGGCTTTCGAATCTAGGCAGAAAGTCTGCAGGGTGTGAATCAATAGATGATGATCCACTATGTCAAATGCCTTAGAAGGACCCAAGAAGAGGGCTGAGGATATTTGATTATTGTTACAGTTATTATTAATGGTTTTGGGAAAAGCTAGCAAGGTGGAGGTTGTGCTATGGTGTGGAAGGAAGCCATGTTGGGTATCAGCCAAGAGGTGATTCTGGATAAGGTGGTGCATGAGTTGTTTGTGTATACATTTTTCCATAATTTTTGCAAGTGGAGAAAGTATAGCTATCAGTCTGTAGTCAGAGAATACAGTGGAGGAACCTCCTTTATGTAGAGGGATAACATAGGATGTTTTCCAATTGGTGGGAATTTTAGCCTCAGCTATGGTACGATTAATTAGTATTGAAACTGGATAACCAATAGCATCAGCTGATTTTTGAAGGTATTCGGCAGGGAGTTGGTCAGCGGAGAGAGTGGTGGGTTTTAATTTTTTGATTAATGTGTGAATAAATGATGTGGACACTGGTTGGAAGCTGAAGGAGAGTAAGTTTATATGGGTGGTACTATCAGGGCTGGGAGAACTATAAGGTAATTGGCTAGCTAGAGGTTGAATTGTCTCGGTAAAGAAATAATTAAAACTGTCCAAGACATCCTCAGGGGATTTATCAGTGGTAGCAGCGGGGATAAGAGTGGAAGTCTTACCAAAATGAAGCAGATTATTCAGACCTGCCCAGAACTTCTGAGGGGTGTTCCGGTTGACTGTCTGTAAATTACAGTAGTATTCTTTTTTGTCTTGTAAGATAGATTTTGTGGTTTCATTCCTAGCTTGTCAGTATTTAACTTGATCATGGGGGTCTTTATTAGAGTGCCATAGAACCCAAAGTTTGTTTCTGTTAGTAATTTTAGTCAAGACATTTTAGAAAGCCATGGTGCAGTTTTTGCTTTAGTTTGCTTTAACCGGGCAGGTGCATGCCAGTTAAAGATTTCAAGAAATTTATTGTTGAAATATACAACTGCCTCCTCCAAACTTGATAGACTTTGTACATGATGTTGAACTCTCAACCCCAGAGAGGGATGAGAACAATATAACTGTGTTTTTGAACCAATTGGACCAAATTACGTGTATCCAGTGGACACGTGCGAAATATAGAGCTATATATGGGACGATATGTTTTAAGACAGGTTCCCATTTTTTTTTTAAGGTGAACGTTGAATTCTGGGGAAGGGACATAGGTACATATGGGGGAGGTAAGTTGGGTAGGTGAGGATGCATTTGCAGACAGACAAGACAGACAACACAGTAGACAGGGGCAGTGTGTGACTCATGAGGAGAATGAACACCTTAGATAGGGAGAGTCTTGTAGAATCCAAGTGCCATGTGCCTGCAGATGGCAGGAATGTGATTCACATCCCCACCCATGGGATTGTTGGCACTGCTCCTTTGCTGAACCAAGGGTGGAAGTGCTGGAGGCTGGGCACTGGGGCGAGGCTGCCCCAACAAGTCAGCCAGCATGCCCTCAATCCAGCACAAGCAGTAGTCAAACCCATGGTAGACCATCCTGTGCACCAAGACCAGCAGCTCATCTTGGATGACAACTACCACTCCCAGAGTGAGGCTGGGACCCATCCCATGGGGTGGTACTACCCGATGCCAAAGGTAATGCAGGGGCAGCAGAGGGGGCACCACTGATCTGAGTCCCACATGTGCTGGGACCTGGTGCCATGGCCGGTTAAGGCAAGGTAGGGGGATCAGCAAGAACTGGCCTACCTTGATGTGCTATGGTAAATGAGGTATAGCAATTAAGTTAAGGTTAAGGACAAAATTCAAAGCACGATGATGTAAAACAAAAGTTTTTAATGTAGAAAAATATAAAAGATGTAAGCACTTTCATTTAAACAGTGTAAACTTCTTGAGACAAAGCTGTTGGAGAAGGCAAACATTTAAATAATATACAGATGCATCTAATTGGGCACAAGGAAACAACTAGCACAAACCTGACTTAAAAATTAACCCTTTAGTCTCACAATCCATACTGTTGAATGTGTGTTAAAATACAATATTTAAAAACATTATGTTTAAACCAAAACCTTGTCAAATAAGAATTTTTGCAATATCTTAACACTACAACTTTTTTCTACAATTCACCTGGGTCATAAATTTAGATCACATGAACTATTTGGATGCTCATTTGTTTAAAGACAAGCCCAATGAAAGGTATGCTACCAGAATATACAGAAAAGAAACTTACTCAAACTTTTTTCTACACTATACTAGTTGCCACCCGAAACATTAGAAGAGGTCAGTGGTTAAGGGGCAGCTTATTCGAGCTGCCCGCATGATCTTGGGGGAAGAAGATTTTAAATCAGAGTGTGCAAATTTGAAATCTATGTTTCTCATGAGAGCATAACCAGTAGATTTACTTAATGAACTTATAAATGAGGTTACAGAAAAAAGAAGAGCAGGTCATTTTAAACCCATTGTAGGTGCCCATATTCCAGATAACAGCCTGGCAGGTGGAAATGTTAGAACATCACTTGAGAAAGAAATCTCTTTCCTTAAATCCTTGATTATCACATATAGTTCTGATTCTCCCAGTTTAAGATGGATCTTTAACAAGAATTGGGACATTTTAATGGAAGACACGGGTATTAGATCTCATCTGGGTGTTAAACTTATCTTTACATATAGGAAAGTGAAGAACTTAAAAGATCTCCTTAAAAATAGATGAATTCAGAGCATGACAGGCCATCCAGGTATTCACAAGTGTGGTTCATGTAATTGGTGCCACAAGCTTAAACCTGGAGCCACTTTTACTATAAATAATATTGAATATAACATCAAGGGGAGATATAATTGTTCTTCGAAGGCAGTGGTCTATATTGCTTTACGTGACCATTGTTCTGTTTTCTATATAGGAAAAACAGAGAGAAAGTTTGCCAGTAAGATTTATGAGCATGACTACACCATCAGGAAGATCAACTTAAATAATGCTCTAGCTAGGCACATTCATGAGTATACAGTTTTAAGTTCATGGCCATAGACCATGTTGACATTAGTGTTAAAAAACCTTGGGAAGCACAGTTAGATCTAAAGGAACTTAGATGGCAGACTTTGCTACATGCAGATAAATGGCCTGGCATTAATGACAGGGCTTCTCTCTCTCCTGTCTTAAAGCTTAAGGCCCTGGAAAGAAAGAAAATTGCATGGAGCAAAATAACATGCTTTTTGATTGTTCCACAGAGTAAGTTGCTAATAACACCTTCACAAACATTAAGTTTCAAAGTGTAAACACTGGCATTTTAGTGTGAAAACAACATTCTTATTTGACAAGGTTTAGGTTTGAACATATTGTTTTTAAATATTGTATTTTAACACACATTCAACAGTATGAATTGAGAGACTAAAGGGTTAATTTTTAAGTCATGTTTGTGCTAGTTGTTTCCCTGTGCTCAATTAGATGCACTTGTGTATTATTTAAATGTTTGGTTTGTCCTACAGCTTTGTCTGAAGAAGTTTACACTGTTTTAAACAAAAGTGCTTACATCTTTTATATTTTTCTACATTAAAAACTTTTGTTTTACATCATCGTGCTTTGGATTTTGTGCTTGCTGGAACCTGATCTGCCAGACTTTTCACATTTTGTGGTTTGCTTTTTGCCTTTTGGTAATACAATAAGTTAAGGTTTTAACATCCAAAAGGTAACAGACTGAGTCCAAACCAACCAGACCAGGAAGTCAGGAATACGAAAACAAGTTGCTCAAACACCAAAGCTGTAGAAAAGCAATCAAATTTATTCTTTGTAGAAAAGCATTCGAATTTATTAAGCACTTTCATCTCAGTAGAATACTGAGACTTCATCAGAATAATGACCCATCATTCATTTCTCTTTAAATACCCCTGATAATTAATTAAACAATTAAACATAAATAATTCTTAAAAACATGTTTCATAATTTTATAACACGTATATATCCCATAATTAATTCACAATATTTTTTTTATCTTGTCAATGCTCTACTTTTTAAAATGGGTAAAATAGAGACCATGTCATTAATGCCAGGTTCATTCATAACATTTAAACATAGTTGCCACTTAAGCTCACTTCTTTCAATTTTAAGTTCCCACCACCCACCTCTTGTACTCTGTTGTACTATCTCTAATATTCCAAATTTAAATTTAGTGAAGCCCTCACAAACCAAGGAATGTTTATACAATGTGTTGTTCTCATTACATTGTGATATAGTGTAGATGTGTTCATAAATTCGTCTTCTGAACACCCTTTCAGTTTTGCCTATGTAATAAAAAGAACAATTGTCACAAATAGCTAAATAAATCAGACCTTTAGTAGAACAGTTACCTTGCCTCAACATAATATTTATTTTAATAGCTGGTAGGTTGATACTTTTCCCTTCTAAAACAAATTTGCATTGTTGGCAACGCCCACATTTAGTGGTACCTTTTTCACTCATCCAATAGTCTAACAGTTCCTGTTCAAAGAGCAATTTTAAATGTTTACCCATTTTAACACAAACTTTGGGCTTTCACCTATTATTACCTATTATCTTAATTAAATCTGAATTAGAATTGAATAATGGCCAATATTTTTTCAAGATGTTTTGGACCTCCTTAGTCCTGTCTCCATATTCAGTCACCATATTGTCACTGTAGTTGTTCTTCACAAGGTCCTTTTTTAATTTTATTTGGTCATACCCAACTCCCAACATGGGTTTAAATTTAACCTCCCCATGTTGAGCTAATCTCTTTTACTGTTCTTAGAATGAGATCTCTAGGGTAGCCTCTGACAAAAAAACATTTTGTATATCAGCAAAACGTCCTTCCTAAAACTATTCCCATTGGAACACATTCTGGCCGCTCTCACTAACTGGCCCTTAAGAATGTTCTTTTCAGTATATCCTGGATGCTGATTGTTAAAATCCAGGTAACTATTAGAAATTGTGTTTTTTCTGTAAATAGTGGAAAAGAAGTTTAACTGTTCCATATCCTTGTAAATAGTGACATCAGTCATAACATTTTTCCATCATTAGTTTTGATTACAGTGCCAAAATGATGGAAAACTTTTATGACTCTGACAAATATCTTGAAGTTTCATTAAATGAAATTAGAATTGCCCACTGTAAGGTTCAGATGTTTCTTGAAGATTCATTGTTTCAGGAGACTATCTCTGAAGACTTATACAATTTTTTTAAGAAATTATTATCCTACCATCCCTCATGCCTTTGGGATACCTAAGGTACATAAGGATGTTTTGAATCCCCCTTATAGAATTATTATTGCCGCACATGGTAGTTTTACTTATCCTTTGGGAGTCTTTATTGATCGACTTCTAAAAATCACAGTTTTTTCTGTAGATTATATTTTAAGATACTCCTGGGATTTTTTGACCAGATTCAAAAAATAACTTTTTAGTGAGAGCACTGCCTTTTATACAGTGGATGTTATTGATTTGTTTATATTAATTCCACACAGTGAAGGTTTGGAATTATTTTCAGAAGCAATTGTTAAGCTAACAGACCTAAGTAGTACTATGATAGCTTTCATTTTAAGTACTATGGAGTTAATTTTAGAAATTTTTTTTTTTTACTTTTAAAGGTTGTTACGTTAAGCAGATTAAAGGCATAGCTATGGGGGCAAGTTGTGTCCCCATATACGCTAATTTGGTGATGTACGCCTGAGAACAGAAAAACATTTTTATACCTAGATTTGTTGATAGATGGATTTTTTATCTTCGATATCTTGATGATATTTTTATTTTATGGAAGGAAAATACTATTGAGGAACAGAATTTGGCTGACTATTTGAATAGTTTAGACTCCTTCCTAAAGTTTACATACAACAGCTCTGAATCTAACATTGATTACCTTGCTGTTACTATTTACAAGGATATGGAACAGTTAAACTTCTTTCCCACTATTTACAGAAAAAACACATTTTTTTAATAGTTACCTGGATTTTAACAGTCAGCATCCAGGATATACTAAAAAGACCATTCTTAAGGGCCAGTTAGAGAGAGCAGCTAGAATGTGTTCCAATTGGAATAGTTTTAGGAAGGAAGTTTTGCTGATATCCAAAATGTTTTTTGTCAGAGGCTACCCTAGAGATCTCATACTAAGATCAGTAAACAAGATTAGCTCAACATGGGGGGGGGGTTAAATTTAAACCCTTTTTGGGAGTTGGGTATGACCAAATAAAATTAAAAAAGGACCTTGTGAAGAACAACTACAGTGACAATATGGTGACTGAATATGGAGATGGGACTAAGGAAGCCCAAAACATCTTGAAAAAATATTGGATATTATTCAGTTCTAATTCAGATTTAATTAAAATACTAGGTGAAAACCAAAGTTTGTGTTAAAAATGGGTACAAATTTAAAATTTCTCTTTGAACAGGAACTGTTAGACTATGGGATGAGTGAAAAAGGTACTAAGTGTGGGTGTTGCCAACAATGTTAATTTATTTTAGAAGGGAAAAGTATCATCCTACCAGCTATTAAAATAAATATTATGTTGAGGCAAGGTAACTGTTCTAGTAAAGGTCTGATTTATTTAGCTGTTTGTGACAATTGTTCTTTTTATTACATAGGGAAAACTGAAAGAGTGTTCAGAAGACGAATTTATGAACACATCTACACTATATCACAATGTAATGAGAACAACACATTGTATAAACATTCCTTGGTTTGTGAGGGCTTCACTAAATTTAAATTTGGAATATATGAAATAGTACAACAGAGTACAAGAGGTGGGTGGTGGGAACTTAAAATTGAAAGAAGTGAGCTTAAGTGGCAACTACGTTTAAATGTTATGAATGAACCTGGCATTAATGACATGGTCTCAGTTTTACCCATTTTAAAATGTAGAGCATTGACAAGATAAAAAAAAAATTATTGTCAATTAATTGTGGGATATATACGTGTTATAAAATTATGAAATGTGTTTTTAAGAATTTTTTATGTTTAATTGTTTAATTAACAAATTATCAGGGGTATTTAAAGAGAAATGAATGATGGGTCATTATTCTGATGAAGTCTTAGTATTCTACTGAGACGAAAGCGCTTAATAAATTCAAATGCTTTTTCTACAAAAAATAAATTTGATTGCTTTTCTACAGCTTTGGTGTTTGAGCAACTTGTTTTCGTATTCCTGACTTCCTGGTCTGGTTGGTTTGGACTCACTCTGTTACCCTGTTGGATGTTAAAGTTTTTTGGAGAGGGTTACTTCGCCTTTTTAGTTATGAATAAGTTAAGGTTAGTAATAATAAAACCATTGTTAGTATTAAGAGAATGGAACATCATTTTAATTCATCCAAATGGATATTAATGTATAGTATGTGCAACATAATAGTAAATAACATAACAGTTAGTATGGTAACAGCATGCCAGTAAGAAGTAAGCCTAAGGGCAACAAAATAGTTTAACAAAGTATGTTAATAGTGAATCATAATAACACATAACAATATTACATCACATTTTGCAAAAATATAGTACAACATATGTTAATATTAAATCATAATAATAAATAATAATAAATAAATGAAGATAATGGGTGGGGAGAGAGAAAGAGAGAGAAACAATCCATTGCTGACAATGCAGTCTATATACCTGACAACACTAATACCAAATGCTCTACAGGTGAGTATTGTCAGTTCTGAGTACAGTGACTACAATTCACCTATAGCTGATGTAGCACATACATACCTGTCAAGGTGTTAGCATTGGTCAGTATGGGCCAAGCAATAACAAATGCAAGTTCACTACTACACATAGCACTTTCACATAATGTGGACATCTATAACTACCAAGGTGCTCTGTAAGCAGATTTGGTAATACATTGCATTCCAGGTAATCATTTTTTCTGGTAATCCTGTGACAGACATATTAGGCAGTTTTATTTACATTATGTGAAATCATGACACTTGAGAGGCATGTTTGTGTACAGTACATAATTTAGACATCTGTCATGCCTTAGTTGGCAGGCATGGGAACAGAACCCAATATCTGTGACTGCAGGGGACATCTGCAAAAAAATGTAACATTATTGGTATTGCTGGTAACTGTCTGTGAAATGTCAGCACAATCATATCTGCTCATAATATGGGTTGCCTCAACCATATACCATATACCATTTGTTCCTGGAGTGGAAGATAAGGAGAACATTATGTGACTGAATTTGTTTTGCATTCTAGAACTATTACAGTGTTACACTTCACTGCAGTGACAGTAGAACACACATGCATGACATATATCTGTACTGCATTTATTGAAACAAATCTCTTTGGGAATCAACTATGTTGCTTAATACTTTATTGGTATTGCTGATAAGTGTCTGTAAAATGTAACCACAATCATATTTGTTCATAACATGGGGAACCTCACCCATATACCTTTTGCTCCTGGAGTGGGAGAAAAAGTATTAGATGTCTGAATTTGTTCTGCATTCCAGAACTATGACAGTGGTATACTTCACTGCAGTGACAGTAAAACACACACACATGGAATACAGCCATAATTCATTTATTAAAATAGATATCTGTAGGAATTAACAGTTCTGCTTAACTCTTTATTGGTATTGCTGATAAATGCCTGTGAAGTCTACACAATATCTGACCATAGACTGGGCTACCTTAGCCATATACCTTTATTACTTGAAGTAGGAGGAACAGAGAGCATTATGTGACTGATATTGGCCTGAAGACAGCCTTGGACCGTTATATGAGTTACCAAGTACAGTTTGCAGGCCATTGCTTTTGCATTATACAGCTATTATAGTGTTACACTTGACTGCGGCAACCTTGCCATAGACAAGTAATGCATACAGCTCTACTGCAATGGTTAGTACAACGGAATTCTGCTGTAGACCATTTTGCTTTCTGTTATTAGCATTTCTTATTGTTTATTGCAATACATTTGTTATTGTCCATTTATTGCACTACAACTCTACTTGCCCATTTATTGCATTACAGTTCTACTTGCCCATTTATTGTACTACAGTTCTACTTGCTTATTTATCTCATTATAGTTTTTATGGTGTATACTTTATTGTAACAAATGAGTTACTCTTTTTTGCTTACTGCACTACAGTTAGCATAATAAATCTGCACATACCACACTCATGGCACAGCCTGGTCAGGTGCCCGGCATGTGACTCGACATTGCAAGCCCTCTCAACTACAGTTGTTGGGAGAGAAGCACACCATTATGCATACCAGTTTTGCAGACATTCAGCTTGCATATTGGTAAAACAGAGGAAAACATGCTTATATATTTGTGGTGCATTACCTGCTCTACATTTTTGGACCCAGGTGTCCAAGGTTCCCCTCTTTCTCCTCTTCAGGCCATCATAATGGTGATGATACTGTTCACCTGTGCAGGGGATACCAGTAACACTAGTGAGTTGCTTGGCTAACCAGTCCTTGACCTCCGACTTACACTCCGAACCCTGGAAACCACCCTGCAGCAGCCTGGGTTCATGATTTTTTACTAAGAGCCCAATAAAGACCCTGGACTCTTAAACACACCATCTCTGAGCCTGAAAGCGTACACCTTCACCAGCTCCTCCTGCCATATCCACAGTCGATTAGACTCCAAGGGATAATGCAGAATTCCCACCTATTGCACTTAATATAGGCTATTTTTCTGCCCTTACACATCATTGAGCAACATTCAAGAAAGCTCTATGGTGCTTAGCGGCACACAAGCCAGCTAAGTGCAACTAAGCAGTGAGAAAACTCACATAACCGGGGGTTTAGATCAGCTCAGCATCACACAAATAAAAGTAGCTGTAAGCATGTTTAAGGAGTGCTCAGCCTAGCACAACAGTACCATATTTCACAAATTTATTTTTAAAATGAATCATGTATAATAAATTTAAATTATAGTCATCTTATCATTGCTACATATCAGAAACACATTTAAGATACCTCTTAACTGTACAGATTATTGCAGAATGTCCAGATTTCTGCCTCATATTTTTAGTCCAATTTTGATAAAATTGTGGTTTTCTGGCAAATTAATGGCAAATCATTAATAACTGAAGTTAGAAAATAATGTTAGGAATTTGAGTTTCAGACTTCATACCATTCGTAAAATGCATGTTAATGCAAAACCCGTTATTCTATAAACTTTCTAAGTCTGTAAGAGCAGTATTTAAAATTGTCCCTACGTTTGGGCAGTTGTCCCACTTTTATGTATTACTTTGTCCAGATTTTTTGCTCTAAGAGGTTGAGAGGTATGGTTAAGAATGTGATACTATATAAAAGTATACAACAAATATTTAGAAATATCTTTTGATGTCAATAAATGGCCCCATTTTCCAAAAGAACAGACTGAAAATGGAAGTAGTTCTGACTAGTACATCCTTGAATGGTGTGCAGATGATATTGAGTAATTTACATCACATATCACTAAACAGGACACAATAATTTAAACACATGATGAAGTTTATGGAACTCTAGATGCCATGGTTTTGTGTTCAATATTGCAGATAGATGAAGTGCATAACACTATGTTTATGCCTAGTAAACACTTAAAAGCTGTTATCTAATAATATATGTAATTTTGTGTAGTGCAAGCACTGATGATAGTAGAAAAGTGTAATGTATGTATTTTAAGTATCTGTTAATACATACATATATACATGTACACATGCACATATATGTATATATTGGGTCTATATCACTTTGTTGAAAACTCAAATGACCAAATGCTCATTTGTCGAACACCTATTCAGCGAAAAAACTATTCATTGAATGATGTTTTAAGTGAAAGTTTTATAGGGTAAATTGATGGTAGTCCACACTAGTGACCGGAGCTACCATGCACAAAACCATAAAACGTACAACCTATGCAGGTGGTGGGCTTCACCCCCACCTCCCCACATCTTCCCTAATTACATATACCAAGTCTGAGATCACACTACGGTGGAGAAAAGGGCAAATTCTAGAAGGTGGCCAATCATCGGTTTGCCCTAAGAAACTTTTTGCTTAAAACATCCTTCAATGAATAGTGTTTTCTCTGAATAGGTGTTCGACAAATGATTGTTCACTCATTTGAGTTTCAACAAAATAATATAGACCCATAAATGTCTATATATCCATAGCTATAGCTATATATATCTATATCTATAGCTATATTATATATATATATATATATATATATATATATATATATATATATATATATATATATATATATATATATATATATCTACAGTAAACTTTCAGGTACCCAGCACCCATGGGGATTGGTCGATGCCGAATAACTGTAGTTTCTGGTTGCTTGAGAGTTACTATTAAAAACAGGGCTGACTAATACTGTACCATATACTCTTTGTTTGGTTTGGCTTGTTCTTAGGTTGGGGAGAGAAGGAATTTATTTCTGTCTTCCTTTTTAAAACTCTAAAACTCTAAAAACCTAAGGTAATTTTCAGTGGGATGAAACAGAAAGTGCAACACATGAAAATTGTACTGCATTTCTTCGATTTTTTCTGGTTGCTTGAGAGTTCTGGTTGCTTGAGTTCTGGTTAACTGAGAGTTTGCTGTATTTAAAATGCAGTGCAATATAAACACAATTCAGCCATAATGATATATGTATTATATTATACCCACACATTACATACGTTATTACATTACTGGTAGATTATATTAAAGAGAATTGCATAGTAGTATAGTAATCATTGCCTCAAGTGTAAACTGTAGTTATACATTTAGAATATAGACAGTGATATTCTCTGGTATTGTTAGCATATTAGACATAATGACTTGTTAAAGAGGTATATGATTTTGTGCAAACTTACACCCTACACAGAATGTGATACTGTGTAATTAGTGGTATATACATGTATTATATTATGATATGTGATAGCATAATTTCACTTACGCAGTTTAGCAACACAAAGCAGTGTGTGTATCAACTATAACAGAGGTGTTTGCTTTTTATTTTTATTTTGTTTTTATTTATGGTGGCTCTAGCGTTGCTCATAAGAGTTATATAGTGTGAGTGCTGCATCATGGGCTTAACACACACATGGTTGTTTTAAACTGTGTTACTGAGATAATGTGGCAATATATTGCAATGGTACTGACTGAAGCTAGAGGTCTGTCTGGCCTGGAATTTTTAATCAAAATAGTCAACATTTTTTCTCTTTGGGTATTCATTGTATCAATGTCAGTCCACATTTACTAGTCACACATACTGAAATGAATTTAAGGAGCAGTAGCAATGTTTGATTGTCACGGTATTCTGAAGTGATATAACCCTGCTAATTTCTTTTTTACCAAATGTGGAAGTCCCTGAATACTGTGACAGGAATGATGCTCATTCCTAAGTCAAGTTATAAGATAAAGCTGATAAAAACAGTATTCGTTCAGACTTGGATATTATTCAGTAGTTTTACTCTCTACTTGCAAAATGCACACAGGATTGCTTCCTTCTGTAGTTCATAAAGAGCTATCTGTATTGTTAGCACATTTGACTATGTTGACAAATTATTTTTATTAGGCCATTTGGTCCTACTTCTGCTGAAACTATCTGGATCAATCTTGTTTGTGCTTGCATGTCCTGATACTTTACAACTTTATGTCCTTCTGTACAGAGTACATTGGTAGTTGCAAGACATATTTATAAATGCTACTTTTGTCCTTTTTTAAATTACAATATCTCATTTACTTGTTTCTCCTTTGACATCTCTTGGCATTTAATGCTCCCATGAAGTCAGTATTTCTTCATTTTCAATAATTCTTTGTAGCTCATGTTCCCAGTTTTTCTCTTACACTACATATTGTGATGTTTCCACAATATCTAAAATATTAGTACCTGCCTTATTTCTGTGTCATTTAGTATACAGGCCTTCAGACATGAATGTATAACACATAGCTCTCATCTCTTGGTACAAAAAATCTGGACAAAGCCTAAAATAATGAGGGGACAAAGCCTCTAAAACAAGGACACATTTTAAATACTGATCTTACAAACTTAGAAAGTTGCTTGAAAAAAAGGTCTTGTTTACCATGCACTTTCTGAAGTATACAAAGTCTGAAACTCAAATGACTGTCATTATTTAGTGAATTCAAACCTCACTGATTTGCCACAGAAAACCAGAAAAATCACAAATTTAATGATGAACAGACCAATAATATGAGGTAAAATCAGGACATCCTGCTAAAATCTTCACAACTGAGAGGTATGGTATAACAACCAGTGACAAGATCTGTAACTACTTCAAGTTCTTTACTGCAGTACCTATATTTGACTGGATCTTAACTTTTTCTGTTGATTTTGTGAACCAGCATTTATACAATTTACTGTCCTGTGCTGCCATCATTAGCCTTTCATTTCTTTTTTTTTAATCCTTTTTATTGAATTATCACTTATGATATAGGCAGCCATATGTTTATATAAATGAAAACAAACAATATTAATTTATTCTCAGCTACAAACATCATACATCATATATAAACGTCTGTACAGTCATTGTCAGTTCAACATTACATAGATTAAAACTGCAATAGCACAGTAGATGGAAAAAAAAGACCAATAACCAAATGTAGAATGCCATCAACATCTGCAGAGACCAAAATGTCTGCAGTAAATCCAGCATGTATGAAAAAAAGCAAAATGAGCAGTGACAGCCAGATGCTTTATTTTCTTTATTTACCTTAACTCCTGTATAAGGCAACAAAAGTGGACCATCATTTAATGTTAAGATGTGTTTGTGGACAGACTTTGGTTTTGCTTACTTGCTCTTATTTTTGTTTATTGATGTATTTATTACACTGTACCTTTAAGGATGCCCGCATATACGGAAGTGATATATGCAGCCCTTTTAGATTCTGACAAAGTTACTGATAGAAATGAAGACACTAAATCCTGAAAAAAGCATCTGTCTTTCACTGATCATTTTGCTTTCTTTTTCATACTTGTTGGATTTATCTGCGTTCATTTTGGTCTCCCACAGAGGGTGACAATGTTTTGCATTTGGTTATTCAGCATTACATAGCGCAATCAGTTCTTGCCTTCCCTTAAACCTCATTCTTCTTCCATTACCCTGCATACCTTGTTCCCACAATTCCCATTTTTTCTATGTAATTTGCCCCACCCTTTTCTAAAGATCCCATTGCTTTCTAGTTCTTTTATCTCTGTTACTATATTCACTGTTTCAAATAAGCTTGGTTTAGACTTTGCTTTCCGTTTTTTAGTAGCTGATTTTCTGGCAGCCACCAGAGTAAAACTTCACAAGGCCTTATTATGTCTAAGAACTTCAAATCCCATTTGTCCAGGTCCCCTTCAAGAAACACATTGTACCGAATGACATTTGATGACCTTTATTAAGTTTCCATAAACATAAATGTTAATCAATATTCATTAATTTCAACCAAACATGATACAGGTGAAATAACATTCATGTAAAATTGTAACTCTATAAAAAATACTGGTCAGTCCAACAAATAAGTGTAAACAGCCCCCTTGAAGGCTGAACAAAAGTCCCAGTAAATATGAAAAACCGCACTGGCACGTAGAAGTGAATGTCTCCTCTCTTTATTTTATACACACATAAACAGTATCAGGTTAAGCGCTTTCATCTACTGCCGTAGATTTCATCAGAATGAAATCTACGGCAGTAGATGAAAGCGCTTAACCTGATACTGTTTATGTGTGTATAAAATAAAGAGAGGAGACATTCACTTCTACGTGCCAGTGCGGTTTTTCATATTTACTGGGACTTTTGTTCAGCCTTCAAGGGGGCTGTTTACACTCATCCATGTAAAATTATCTTAGGGCAGGACTGTGTATACCTGCTCATCCTGATCAGTAAGGAGAGTGTTCATACCTCCACTCACTTACTTGTGAAGCAGCACACACGCTCACTTTCATTACCATTTATTGGTACTTATCAAGTAGCGTACCTGCTCACTTTCATTACCATTTATTGCATTATACCATCAACCAAATAAGCAGCTTCCTCCGCTTACTTATGTACTCAAGCAGCATAACAGCTCACTTTCCTTTTCAAACTTATTGAATTGATCTTCCAGTCCTACTACTCTAACTAAGCCCCCACCTTAAAGATGTCCCTGGACAAAATGGTCTGTTCCAAACCTCATATCTCTTCTAAAAAAAAAAAATGTCCTTAGTTACACCAATTTACTCATCTAGTATTTCTGATAGAGCAGTCTGTAAAGAATTTTTAAAGCCTGCCAACACATTACATTTCTAAAAAATATGTTCCCAATTACCTCTTTCTTCCCCATTACACCACTAATGTTTGCAAACTACCCAAAGAAAAATGTTGGATTCTGCTTGGGGGTATAAAAAATACCTACGCAAATACTTCCAAACGAAAATTCTAAATCTTCTAGACCTTGTTGCATGTTTGGGAGCCATACATAAAGGCTAGCATTGTTTCTTTGTGAATTGCTTATCCAGTCTCTCTTCCCAATCTTTTTTAATTTCCTCTCATCGATTCCTATAGTTATCATGCATTATTTTATATGCCCTATTACTTATCCCCTTTTTAACAGCAGCTTCTATTCTAAATCCAACTAAAAACTCTACCTGTGCTGGTCGTTCACTAAGGAATCCCTTATCCTTTTCTCTTTGCCTATACAATGATATGAATCCTTGAAAGGGAAGGCAGTCTCTAACCTGCAGCCCAAATGTCTTCTTGGCATCTTCCCATTTCCTTTCCTTTTCCTCTCTAATTATTTGCTCCTAATGCACAGGTTCCTTTGTCAGTTTTCTCCAGTGAATTCCTGTCCCCTCTTGTCTATTCCCTGATCCCCTAATTGTAGTTATCCCTATCAGCAGAATCTTGTTTCTCCTTTCCCATGTTTACCCTTTCATTTCTTGGTATAAATTCACTTCTCATTAGGAATGTATGTGTTATATCTTTATTGTTGTGATGATTTAATGAGTGCCTATACCTGCTACTGCAATTGTAAAGTCTAGTTTCATTTTTTCCCTTTTTGGCGAGATGAATCTCATCGGAAGTATATAATCTTAATCCTGCATTAAGCTGTCAGGCATAATACATATGTGAGCAGAGAAATGACTTACATTTTGGTACTCTATAAAGAAAATTACAGTTTTACAACATTTTAATACTTATTAGAGCATAATGCATTCACTGTAGTCCTGAAGCATGGCATATTAGGGAAAATATTTGAAATTTGCCATGCTGATGTCACAATTTTGGAAGCGTATCTTACAATAATTTTGAAATATTTGATCTTTCAAGGCAAATTCAATGCTTGTAGAAGACACTGTGAATGAGATTTGTATGGATACCGGCACCTTTATGAATGGTCTTACACAACTATGTGGGTCAATATGACAACAAAGGGAGAATATGGACATCCAAATGAAATCCAGCAGTGCTTATGGGCAGCTAGCTGTGCTTTACAGGTGCACATGAGCTATTCAACAAGTATATAAGTGGATCTCATTGTGCAGTGAAACTGTGCCATTAGAACAGATATGCAAGGCACAGTCCTTAGAGCAGTAACACATTATGATGGTCTAATGCCAAGGGCTAGCTGACTGATCAGATCAGTTATTTTCTCCAGGAAGCTGTCCATGTGGATTCTACATCTGGCAGCTACACCTTCCACTGCGCCATCTACCACCTATTCTGATTATAGATGGACCACTCGGGCAATGTAGGCAGGCAGACTACCTACAATCAAGGGAACAGAATCTCCCTCAAGTAAGAAACTTGCATCCTTATCACTCTTGTGCATTTCAACCACAACCTCAGAAACTGTAGGATACAGTGCAGGTGCTTGCAGAATGACTGTCATCTGGCCCTGCATTGACAAGTTAAAACAAGATGGCTGCTTTAAGGGAATCTCTGCTGACAAACAAATTAGTAATTTAACTTCTATATCAACTTTTGTGAGGGGAGCTACCATAGCTATCAACTGTCCAGATTTTAGTAGAATGTCTAGTATTTTACTTCAAGTTTTGGTTGCTTCCTCCTAAGACGTATACTTTTCTGGCAAATCATTGAGGACTGAAGTTACTAAATAGTGTCAGACATTTGTGTTTCATACTTCATACCATTAAGAAAATGCATGATAATATAAAACCTATTATTTTATCAACTTTCTATGTTTATAAGAGCTATCTTTAAACACTGTCCCTATTTTGGGGCCTTTGACCCCACCTCATTAGTTTTGTCTTTGTCCAGAATTCTTGCACTAAGAGGTTGAATTGTATGGTAGCTACCCAAGGCTGATGGGATGCAAGACTCTCTTGCCAAATGTGAAAGACAATATTATTTGTAACACACTGTAAGGAGACATGACAGAACAACAGATTAATTCACATGTATCAAAGGCAGCAGAGAAGTGACTGCCTCCTGTGGCAGACACAGTAAAATTCATAGCTCTATATAGTGTGTAGCATGATACACAGAGGTTTGAATCTGATAAGGTATGTCTGCCAGACAATTATGACAGACAGGAGTGGTATAGCCCACACAAATGTCACAGTAACAAGGCTACATTTTTTTAAAAAATTACACAGTTTGGACCAATGGAGAGGAAATCAGAAATTTACCCCTTGCTTATCATCTATGTCATTTATTGATGGGGCAGCCTGTAGATGCCCTAACATTCAGTTATATACCAAAGCCATTCTATTCCTTGGGCATTAATAAATGGGAAAATTGGGGCAGGAATGGCTGGTTATAAAGGCTCCATGGCAGTTAGCATAGTAAATTTTATGATCCTAACATATGCTTTCAAATATATAAACAAAATGTGCCACAAGTGCTGACATACAATGTAATGTGCAGTCACTGTGGCATAGTACAGCAAGACTTTATCTGTGACCAGGGGCCTGATCACCCCACACAAAATGCAGTAGGTATATCAGATGCAATTTCACCACCATAATCTCCACCCACCGTGGAAAAGCCACACATTCATAGGACAAGCTCAACAAGTATTGGCCAATAGCAACAACAGTTTCGAGCCTATAATAAGATGAAAGTGATAACATAAAAACATAAAAAAAAAGAAAACATACTTACTATATCATGCAGGGCATCCTCATTTAACGTTTGCCACTCTTCAATGGAGTTCTTTAAAGATCCTGTGCCACGGGTCATCAAAATGATATCTTTACTGTTCCTCAATCATGGTGATGACCATGACTGAGAATACCTCCTCTTCCACATCATAGATAGCACCATGATAGGGGCCCTGTTGGAGCTGTCCTGAAATAAGAATTAAGTAATGTAGCATATTGTTGCCATTCAGAGACTGTGAAGGCACTGTCTAATGGTAATTAAGAGGAGATGCCTTTTTCCAGAAATTCCTCTGGAACGGTGTCACTTTCATGAGGAACAAGAAAGCTGCTTGTGAATCACAACATAATGGGATTTCTGCAGTACTCCTAATTGAAAAGTAGCACAATGTGTGTAACTGTAGAATTTTTCATCATGAGCTTGTGGGCACAGCTCACCAGAGGACAGCATAGGCAGCAGGTTGAACCTTTCGATGCAGGTATACTGCAGTAAAATGTTATTATTCACAGGCTGCATGCCTCCTGACCTTTCAACAATTTTTACAAAGATGTCTAAACTTATATAGCTGTAGATATGCGCAAGCATTTTCTACGTTGTCATGCAGATTCAGGAAGATATCTCTAGCCTTCCAAACAGGGTGTCTCCCTGATAGTGTTAGTGGTCATCTTTCTGCCTACTTAATTAGACATCTAATCCCCCCTAGACAAAACTTCTGCCACCAGATTTATAACAAAAATAACTTTACTCCTCATGCATTTATTTCTGTCTTACAACTTTGCAATTGTCCCCACTCAAAACACTTCCTCTTGGCACTGAAGTACAATATTTCAATTCCACCTTCCTTGATATACTGAATAGGCTACCTCCTTGCAGAACTATCAGATTAAAATCTAACTATGTTCCTTGGCTAACAAAATAAATTAAATATCTTCTCAAATGAAAAGATCAAGCCTGGGCTACCTGGCATATGACCAAAAATCAAGCTATCCTTGAACTATATAAACAACTTAGAAGGAACGTTAAGTCCCAAATCAAACTAGATAAAAAGCCTATTTCACTGAAACACAAGAACTGCACCATAATAATCCTAAAAAATTCTGGACTGCAATAAATAAACTTCTTCAGCCTATGAATTCATCCACCCCTACCTCTTTCTCATCCAATAGCAGTGACAGTATCTCAATGCAGTTCAACACATTCTTTGTAAACCGTATTCAGTCACTCACTAATTCAACCACAATAAACCCCCAACTATTACAACTGCTTCCAATGCTACCAGCAATTCCTTCTCCTTTAAACCTATTCTAACTCTCACCATAAAAAATCTTTTTTCTACTCTTAACCTCCTCTGTACCTTGTCTAATAAAACAACTTACTACCATTTCATAACAGTCCTTCCTAGCTGTTGAAACATGGCAATTAGATTTTCATCTGATTCTGAATCCTTCCAAAAAAAAACTGATACTGTTTTACCCAAGCAAATTACAAGATGGTACAACCTTTTTCCAAATACATTCCTCAAACAACACCATTATATTAGCTGTTACTCAAGCTAAATTGCTAGGCAGTCTAACTGACAGTGACTTGAAATTTGACATACACCTTTCTCAGTCCATTAAGAAGATACATATTACATTTGGTTCATTATATAGAATCAAGTCTTTTCTTACTAATAATACAATTCAAGCAATAGCTAGAAAACATCTTCTTTACACCCTACTATATGCCTCTCCTATATTTACTAATATGAATAAAGCTGATCTGGCTAAGCTTGAAATCTGCTATAATAAAACAGCAAACTTTGCTACTAACTCCTTTCATAGGTCACATCACTGCTCTGCCCTTCGGCAACTAAATTGGTTAGAACTACTTCATTACTTAATTTACACTTAACTTACCCTCGCTCACAGACTAGTATGTCAACCTGAAAAAATCCCTGCTCTTCAGTCAATGCTTCTGCCCTATTCTAACACTAGCTGTGTCAATCCTCCAACAAACTACTAGTACAAGTCTCTAAATCCAACAACAAAACTGGTGACTCCTTTTTCTCTAACTGCATCTGCAGAATTTGGAATACTATTCCTCAGCATATAATAACTATTGCCAATCCAACTCAATTCAAAAAACAACTAAAGGCCTTCCTCAGTAATAATTGGCTTTGCTAATGTATCTCTCCTGGCTAATTCCTTCCAGTCTCTTTTAGCAACTCATCTACTCTTGTACCACTCTGTGAACTTATTATATCTCATACTTACTAACATATTGCTTTATCTCCTATCCTCCCTTCTTTTCTGTTACAATTTGCCCTCCTGCTGCTTCCCACTTACTTGACAATATTTCTTCCTTAATCCTTTTCCCTTCTCTCTTCTCACTTCTCTTCTTTCTGTTCAAATCTTTTCTCTAGTTATTTCTTCTCTTTTACTATACTTTCTTTAGCCATGTGCTGTTCTCTAAGGTTTCCTACTCACCGACCATATGCACTTCTACATAACCCTCAGTGTGTACATATTTCTTATTTTCAATAACTACTTAATTTGCTCGTACTTTAATTTTTACTCTTGTACATTTTTAACTATGTAGCTATGTACTTTTTATATGATAGCATGTGTTTTTATTATTGTCTCTGAAGCTTCTCTCCCTGGGCCTCTGCTGAAAATAAGCTATCACCCATTTGGACAATCCTAGTAAACAAACATATAATAATAATAATAATAATAATAATAATAATAATAAATAATAATATACTGTATGTGATCCCTTCCACTGAAATTAATATTACAACTGTCTAATATCAGGAATATGCATGCCTGCACATGTCTCATGTTTGCAGAAGCTAATGGCAACAAGGTAGCCTATAGTATCAGGACAATCTGTATTGCACTATATATGCATGTCACTTTGCAGTTGTCTTATCTCTGTGTGATGTATATGTTGTTTGGCTATGGTGATAACTGTAACAGATGGATGCCTATACACATGCTCACCCCCTCACTGTATTACAGTAAGGACACATCACTGGTGGTTACTAATGAGACCCCAATTAATAGCAGCACGGGGCCACCCTCATCCTATACATAACTGTTTTGTTGCTTATTTTATGGTTTACATAGGTTATCCATTTGTAGTTGCAATTTTAAGAGTCCTAAAATAGTCAGCCAATAGCTGTGGGCCCTGTATGCACATGTGTCTATGTGTCCAGAAGAAGAGTTTGTTGGTAGATCCTGAACAGATTCAAACATTGTGAAGATTATGCCTTCCAATAAGCATTTAGGACGGAAGGTTTGCACCCGTTGGAGTACACAATTCTGGAAAGTCTTTATTTGACCAGATGTGGAAGGCAGTAATCTATAGCATAAATGCCATGGGAAGATGCAATTGCTCATTACACCAGTGTCATAAGTTTGCTGATGCCATGCTATACAATGTCAAGGTAAAAGCATGTTCTAAAATACTTGTGATTTTGTGGAGGGAAATACTGGGATCAGCAAGTTGACAGAGCAAGAATAATTTTTGGTATATTTGTAAAGGTCACTTGTCTTAGGATTATACCTAGAGCAGTGGACATGTGCCTCCATGTGTCTTGGTGGAAGGTCCACCAGGCTATTAACTATTGCAACAGATTTCTTGGTTAGAACTGCCACATCAGCTAACATATACACAACATCTTACCACTGTAAAATTATGGAGCATCCATCTGCCTGTCCAGCACTAAAAAACATTCTACACAACTATGTTCCCAGTTGGTCATTGTTATCCAGTGAACAAAAACTCCTGTCTGTCTACAGACCTAACAAATCTGCTAGCCATTGTCCGTCCTCATACTAGGTTGCTATGGCCTGGTACTTTTTCCCTGTATCCATCAGGTTTATACCCTCCCTCCCTTCTTTCAAAAACACTCTGAAAGACTTCCTAGCTAAAATATGGCTGTTCTCCAGCTCAAAACCAGGATCAACTATCCCCCTAAATGTGAACAAGTACCTTTTTATTCCTTATACCTCCTTACTCTCACTTCTTCACCTACTTCCTTATTGCTATCTAATTCTCTTCTTTGACTTTCTCTCTAAATATACCATGAGCCTGTTTTTCCCTCACTTCATATTGTAATTCCCATTTGTATTAGACTAACTTAGCTTTATTTTCTCTACAAACTGTCTAAAAATTCTCTAAATATTCTATGATTGTCATATACCTTGTATCAATTCTTAATCAATGTTTTAATATTATGTCTAATTTGTTATAATTATTTAAATTGCAGATTTTTTTTTTGTTTGTTTTATTTTTAAAGATTTGCAGAATTATTGTTCTTAAAATGTTTTGCAATAATTTGGAGCTTTTCTCCCTAGACATCCACTGAAAATGGGCTTCTATCCTGCCTGACTTTCCCAGTAATCAAATGACAATAAACAAATGTCTGTTTGGTTGTATTGGTCATAGACACCTAAGCAGATATTATCATCATCAATTTATTGGTAGATATTAGACAAGTAGTTTGCGCATTGTTACCAGAAGCAAACTCTGTACCTTGTATCTGTGAGGTAAAGATCTAAACCATTATGCCAACCTGTACCTGGTAGTTACATACTGTTTTAAGTACTTCAGTTATCTAACCATGTCTTGATAGCAGTAGAGGTAGGTTATATTTATGGTACTTCTTGCATGGGCCCCCCAGCATAGATTCTGCTGAGACATGGTTGTGGCATGTGTACTATGCTCACTTCAATGTGTCTTTTGTTGCCTGAATTATTCACAGGGCAGTGAACTACTAAGGTGACACCTGTAGAAGATGAGACACAATAACAGGCTGATGTTAGCAGTTGTGTTAGAGGATGATAATTATGATGATACAAATATATATCATTCACAACCTAATGAATGAGTAGCTTGCCTGTCTCCATTCTGGGTTTGATTACACTCCCCATACATGCTAGTGATGTGACATCACCTACCCATAAACATAAATTTGTACAGGCAAAGTGCTCACCATCCATTGCAGGGGAAGAATTCCTATGGCCCCCTCTGTACTTGTGACAACAGCTTTGCATACTGCAGCTGAAGTGTGTATACAACTATTTTGCAGCCTCAGAGGTGTGCCCAATGCCATCACATGTTACAGATTGCCATGTAGAGTTAAGTAGCACTTGGAATCAATTAACATATATGCTGTGGCATAATCCAGACAACATTTGTTGCAACCCCGTAAGATGTTATACGTTACGTGGCATCAATATGGACTCAGAGGCCAGGGCACAGTAATGATTAGTTAGTAGGACTAGGACAGTGCTTCCATGCTCATTTCCACACAATCACTGCATTCATTGGCAGTGCTGTCCAAGGTCATTGTGATATGTACACAGGTTAGAAATGTGGACGGGGGGCATCATGAGATACATAGTTCTCATCTGCCACTGCATGTGTATAATATTGTCACTCCTTGTTGTGGGAAGGTGCATTTCTCACCCTTCATTGGCAGGATATCTGTTGTGCAGACCGCATTCATTTTATAGTCCTACAGTTGCATGCCATTGCTGTCAGGGGAGGGCAAAAGTCCTGGTGCAATTAGCTAGTAGCTATAAATCATGTAATGCAGTGGCACATAAACACATCACAGGAGAAAACTGTGTATAATACAGAAAACATTTCACTTTAGGATGCCTGCTTCTGTATCAGGTTATGGTCAGATTGTGTGACCATCCCCAAGCCTATCACAGAAGGAAATTATATATATAACACAGAATACCAGTTACCTCAAGACCTCATGTGACATGCTCCCCTCCCAGAGTGTGTGTGTATGTGTCTGTGTGTGTACAGATATAAATGTGTTATCATGCCCTTAGTCACCTGTGCACATGAAGATGAATGTTATCCTCACAGTTTTTCCTCCTATAAGGTAAACATAGGAATGTCTAATGAACAATGAGATTTAACCATTCATTGGCCATCACAGCAAGAAATTTAAACTCTCATACATCATGCTTGAAATTCCTAACACTGCACTATTTTTGTGTGTGCTTGTCAGGGTTCATATAGCTTTACTAGATACTGCTGTTTCACCTATGATGCATTGTACTGTGAGTTTTTATTGTCTGAGGATGGTTGTGTGGCTGCCAGTTATTGTTGTTCCAACACACTCTTGTTGGATGATGATGTTGATGTACTTTCTCTTCTGACTGCAGGTGCACGCAGTTTGACTATACTAGTATTCTGGAGCTGCACTGCCTGTCTCCTCCTCACCATATTATGAAGTGTGTAGCAAGTAAGGACATCCTATATGCTGTGGCAAGATCATATTAGAGTACCATCCTCAGACATGCTGAGATAGCAGAAGTGGGTATTGAGTAAGCATAACACACACACACACACACACACACACACACACACACACACACACACACACACACACACACCCACACACACACACTCTATGTTGCGGATAGTGTGTGCGAGTGTGTGTGTGTGTGTGTGTGTGTGTGTGTGTGTGTGTGTGTGTGTGTGTGTGTGTGTGTGTGAGAACTTGCACTGTGCTGTTTCAGAGCTTGGCCATTCTCTTTGTATTCTGTATGGTGTCATAAGCCAGGACTCCTTTGGGAATCCATCAAAAGTGTATGAACATGGTGGGCACACTTGCTACATAAATGTATGGACATTAGACACATGCCTGCACTTATTAACTAGATGACCCTGTAGAATGTCAGTATATAGGAAGTACTATAACTGAGATGTGTGTCAGATTTGTCAATAATGCAAACTGCTTGGTTGATGTACTGACATATTGGTTATGATCCCATGTATGTCACACACTATCTGGCAGTTCATGTAATAGTAGCTTTCCTCTATACAAGCATTTATGATTGCAAGTCAGTTGGAGCTTTTGTTGCTTTATTTGAGTGCAATCAATGACATGCAGTACCTCAGAGAGGTATTGTAAAAGTACCACACCGGACAAACACTTGTTTGTGTCTAGCTCTGAGTACCTGTGTATGTGGTCTGGTGGACCTGCAGAATGCAGTGGAACAGAGTATTAGGAAAATAACAGAGCTTGACAACAGCCCAAGCAATGGAGATTGATCCTTCTTGATGCTGAAATAAAATAACAAATAAAAAATTATAGTCTACAGTATATATATATATATATATATATATATATATATATATATATATATATATATATATATGACTACATCTATATTGGATTAACAGCTTTTGGCAGATAAATGCTGTTCAGTTAGTGAGGAATGCAGTGTTTGAAAGTGCTAATATACATTTGGAGACATTACACCATCATAATTTTTCTGCAAAAACAATGTGTTAACATTTCAAAACAGTAGAAGAGAACAGACCTTTTTGAGATTGGTTGGTTATTAGAATTAACCTATGTATGCAGTGTAATACAGGAACTATTGTGATTGGACAGAGGGTCATGAAAGTTAATACTAAGTGGGGCTTAACTAATTGGATATTAAAAAAGTCCTTGGGCCAATAAGAAGGATCGAAAAATAGACCTATCAGGAGTGTAGAGTGGTTATTTGTGACCAATGAGGATGAGTAAGGAACTAGGTTATTGATGAAGGCAAGTGCAAAGTAGATTGGAGGGCTTTCTGTTTAAGGCACCAATGACAGTCTTAGTGAGGGACGGAGTTGGTTGTGCGAGTTATGGGAACAATGTAGCATTCGCAAAGATGCTGATTGAGTTGTTTTTGCCAGTCTTGGGAGTTAAAAAAATGGTTAGCTGGTTGGTACGCTAGTTAATCATTTAAATCTTTCTATCAAAGTGAACTTAACATTTTTTTAAAAAAACACCCACCTTGACCAGTCCTTTCCACTTGGATGCATGCATAATGTAAAAGTAAAAGAAACTTTACTAAACTACCTATTCACCTGTATGAGTTCCAACTAGAATGGTGTCCAGTGGACTGTGCCCACTAATGTAAGCAATGGAGAGCTCTAATGTGTAAAGTCTACTCAGTTACTTAATGGGGGGCTGAGTATTTGGAGAAAAAAGTAGCACGTGTTTTAAAAACTTCAAACAGGCTTTTGCATCAGTGTTTGCTCATTGCATCCACCACAAATCAATTAGCCCTACAATAAAGATGGAAGTAAATTGGCTAAAAACAATACACCTTATAGGGGGGGCTTGTAAAGTTTAGGATAATTCAGGATGTCCCAGCCACTGTAGGACCTTTGCAAGGGTGTCTGTTAAGTGTATCTCTCAAACTATTCCTTGGAAAAAAGTGCCACTTTAAATTCATTTACTTTTACATTTACGTGCACCCCTTCCTATTTTTACAAGAGTATGCAAGTGGAAGGGAATAGCTGAGGTAGGTGTTGTTACAAAACCTGTTAGAGTTCACTTTGAGTGCCTAGGGCCCTTATAAGCCTAGTTGTGCAACACAAACCTGACACAAAAATTTGACTTATATAGAGGGTGATTTACTCACTTCCTTTGTCCATCACATACATAGACAACATCCCGGGGTGAATTTCGAATTAGCCATCAATTGGTCCAGGCTGCACTTTAAGGGAGTTATGAAGGAGCTCTGTCTCATGTGGATGGGGAGACTGTTCCAGACAATGAGAATCCTCTGAAAAACATAGCTTTCTCTCCAACATGTGCTATTTATGTCACAAGCAAAATTTAGGCCTTTGGATCTAGTAGTTCTGATGCTGTTTGTTTTGTGGATGTGCAAAAGATTCATCAAAACAGATTTCAGAGCTACCTTGTATGCCAGGTAATGATTACCTACATCTGCACAATACTGAGTAAAGAGACAGGAATTTAAGACAATCAGCACAGGAGATTGTGTTTACTCCCTGTACTCTTTTTGTAAGGAGCCTTTGTGGACATTCCATTTGCTGCATGCGTCTGGTCAGGTACATACCAAAAGGAGCATTATCCTCTATGAAGTACAGTGGTATGATGTCCTCTTTGGACCTATATGCCATGTCCTTACTTATAAGTTGAGCAGTATAGAAGGATTTTATTACTTCCTTGGGCACGTGTTGGTTGAAGGCTAGGTTACTATCCACATGAGTTTCCAGATCCCTGACTAATGAATCAACTTTTATGGTTATTTTATTGATGACATAGTTACCTGGGGTGGTCAACTTCCCAAAATATATTATAATACATTTCTTGGTATTGAGTTTTAAGCCATGGTTTTGGCTCCAAACATCTGTCTGTGTTAATCCTTCCCAAAAGATGTTCTTATCCTGGAATAATTCAATGACTGCTCAGAGTTTGCAATCATCTGTGAACTTAGTCATCCAGAGGTCTTTGATACTGGATTTGACATCTGAGCAGTTGATGCCAAAGAGAAGTGGGCACAACACAGATTCCTGAAGGACTCCACTGGTTAGTGGCCTCTTTGTAGAGGTGGCCACACTGATCCAAACCTTTTGTGTCCTATCAATTCACCAGCTAGTTATCCAGCATGTTATAAAGGGTCTTTTGCCTAGTTCCATAAGGTTGTTGACAATGGCCAAGTGGGATATTGAATCAAATGATTTAGGCAGATCTAAGTAGGCAGTATGCACTGCTTTCTCTTCATCTGTTGACTTACTTACCTTTTCAAAGAAACCCACCAGCTTCAGTAAGCATGACATCCTTAGACAAAATAAAACTAGGATGGATCCAGTGTCTGGAGGTCTCCTGTGTCCTTGTTACTAATTTCTATGATAATTCTTTCCATGGCTTTGCAAATAAGACTAATCAGACTAATGGGACTGTAGTTTCTAGGATCTTTTGAAAGTCTTCCATTTATTTATTTATTTATTTATTTATTTATTTATTTATTTATTTACATTTGTTGACTGGGAGTGTCCGACTGGATGTAGGTCCATTTTCAGCAGAGGCCCTAGGAGAAAAGCTTCACAGTTAAAATATACAAACAGTAGTTACATTGGATTTACATAGCAATTAACAATTTGATCAACATAGCAATTAAAAATTACAAACATAGTTACAGATGAAGAACATAGTACATCAGTAGACAACTAGAATCTTTAACATCTGCGAAATACATAGCAGACATTAACAATTGTAATAATAAAAAAGTTCCTGCTGTATAATAAGTAGTTAGGCTCATTAGCATCCGAGCTTGCTATAATCAAGGTAGTTAGTGGAGTGGAAAGAAAGGTAGTGGGTGGATGGGGTGGGTGATATTAGAGGGGGAGTTGCAAGGGCATAGCCAGCATGTTTTTAGGTATGCTTTTAGTAAAGTTTTGAAGTGGATACATGATGGTACAGAGGTAAATGTGGGTTTGAGCAAGTTACATAATTTGGCTATGGCGCAAGAGAATAGTGCTTCTCCAGAAGAGTTATTAGCTTTAGTGACCTGTAAGTAATTTTTGTTGCTGGATATTAGTGGTCTGGTGTTGCAATAGGGTTGGAGTAGATTCTGGAGGGATGGGACTTTTAGTGGATGGTTTACTAGTTTGTGGGTGAATGTAAGTTGATACCATTGAAGGAGGTGAAGGAGTTCAAGCCAGCCCAGTTCATCAAGTGAGAGACAGCGGTGACCATGGTAGGATGCCACTGTGGTGAATTTGGTGATTTTGTTGTAGCTGGTCTCGAGCTTGTTTAGATCGCATTGCCTTAGGTTGGTAAATATTGGAGAGGCATAAAGTAGGGTGGAGATAAGGTGGGAATTTGCTATTGAAATCTTTGCTGCTTTGGTGAGAAGTTGCTTATTTCTGTATAATGCTTGTAGTTTTTTGTGGACTTTTTTGTGGTCATGGATATGTGAATGTCACATTTTAGTTTATTGTCTATTTCCACTCCTAGCAATTTGGTGTGTTCTGTTGGATGTATACTGGTGTTGTCTTTTGCTGTGATGTTTTGGAGAGGAATGACTGACACTGCCTTCCATTCTTGTGGAACAAAGCGTATTTTAAGACTACAGTTAAGCAGTGATAACAGGGTGCTGACAAATCATATTTTAGACTGTTTAAGAGGCATCCTGGGATGTTATTGGGGCCCATTGAGGTTGTGTTTGTGGCTTTAGTGAGCATAGCTAGTACATGCTCCCTATTTATAGTTGTAGAGGTTATGTTTGAAGGTATTTCTTGGTGGATGGCTGGGGGTGAAAAGGTGGTAAATCTGGAAATGAATTTGTCTGCTAACAGGTTCGCTATATAGCCAGGGTCAGTGAATGTGGTGCCATTAACCATCATTTCAGCACATTGCTGTGTGCTGCCTTTGAGGTTTCAGACATAGGTAAAGAAGATCTTTTGGTTTTCTTTCACCTGGGAAGCTATCTTAACATCAAAGTTGGCTTTGCTTGACCTAATTAGCCCATTTCTTGCTTATTTAGTTAATTGAGAGAGTTTTTTTATCTTTGTGAGAATTATCCTTCCTGATTTTTGCCGTAACGTTTTTACTTTTTTTGCATATCCTGTTTAATTTGGGATGCTACCAGGGTTGTTTGTTTCAGGGATTAGCTCTGGACTTATTTCTGGTAGGTACAGCAGCCTCTGTTCAGTCACTGACATGGTTATACACAGTCATATTTCTCAACCTCTTGCATCAAGAAATCTGGACACAGCCATAAATAATGGCAGGACAAAGGCCCAAAAATAGGGGCACTTTTTAAATATTGCTCTTTCAAACTTTAAAGCTGATAGAATAACAGGTTTTGTATCAACATGAATTTTCTGAAGGGCATAAAGTCTGAAACTCAAATATTTGTCATTATTTTCTGACGTCAACCCTCAATTAATTGCCAGTAACTTGTCAGAAAAGCACAATTTGATGAGAAAAATAACAAAAATATGAGACAAAAATCTGGACATTCTGCAAAAGTCTGTAGAGTTGAGAGGTATGCACAGAGTTTGTGAGAGCAATTCAGCACAGGCTGCTGTGTTCACAGAGTTTGGAGGGGCACTGATTTTTGACAAACCAAAAATCATGGACATACTCTCTTTGCATATATTTTAATATCATTAGCACCTCACTTTACTGCTCTATATGATATTTGGGTTCCATTCCATTGGTCACCGATGTGTTTGGTCGACAGCTGTTAAGCTGACTATATATAATCGATTAAACAGCTGATCATCAGGTGTTCAAGATCAAATAAATCCTGGGGTTGTGGAATATGCCCTTACCCTGTGTTTCTTTGATGGCTGAGTTAGTATACATAATTAGCAGGGTTGAAGATAGTGCAGTGGGGCTAATGTTTTATTTGATTGCTTGTTTTTTTTTTTCATGCCCTAAGGCTGTTTCTCAGCACATGCATAGTTGCTTGTTGACGAACATTATTTCGACATAGAGATGTCAGTATTTAGTGTGTCGATGATGGTGTATTTAATGTATACTAATACCTCCATCTAGCTATATGCCCTCTGTTGCACACTGGAGTCACAGCACTGGAGCACAATATGGCTCATTGAATTGCTGCTCATCTGCTTTAGTCTGAAGAATTAGTGCTCATCTGCTTTAGTCTGCATGTTATTGTTTTTGTGCATGTCATATTGCTTATTATACAATTTGCAATGAATATGGCCTTTTTTAATAATGCTGTTAGAATTACACAATGGGCAGGATTCACAAAGCCTCCGTGTAAGAGTTACAAGGCTTACACGGAGGCTGCACTTAAACGGTGTGACATCAGCATGTCATGCATATGCATGAGGGCATGCTGAATCACACCTAAGGCTAACACGGTCCGTGGAAGACAGTAGGGGGCGTTTCCGTAGGGCGAGCCCTGCAAACGGACACGCCCCCAGAAGAGTAAAAGTCCTGAAAGTAAACTCCCATGACAGAGTCCGTGTAAATGTGAATAAACACAACACAACACATGCCCCCACAGATTATGAACATAAAATTTATAAATAAACATCTTATATATTTTTTTTAAGTTGTAAAGATGTTTGCCCGTGAGTGCGCTTGCTTGCGCGGGCGTGCCCGGCGCTTAGCCACAGCTAGCAGACAGTGGAAAAGCATATAAGAACTAAATATGCAAAGTAAGCCAAGAAGCAATAGTGTAGCGGTAGAGACATCGGCTGAAGAAGAGGCAGTCATGGTTCGAGCCCCCACAACATCAATTTTTATTTTTAGTGAAATAAGCACGAAACAAGTCCCTGACATATATGTACATATATAAAATTATATTTTATGTAAAATGTAATGAAATGGGATGTATTTTGAAGAAATGTGAGATAAAAAAATAAAAAAAAAATGTGAGATGTGCCCATAGCTGAGCTACAGTCTAACAAGTTGAGGATATCTGCCTGTAGGTGAGCAGTGGTTTAACAGTTGTAAAATGAGTGCCCATAGGTGAGCAGCATTTTAACAAGCTGAAATTGTGTGCCCATAGCTGAGCTGAGCGTAATATGCATGCTGACAGCCAAACCACGTGTAAACCGGCGTAACCCGTTTGCGCAGAGCTGCGCACCGCGCCAACAAGCTAACCGACGGGCAACGTTGAACAAGCTGTATCAAAACTGCCTTTACACAGACACACCTCCTAGCCTGTGTAGACAGTCATAAAATATAAAAAGCAATGGCCAGGTTTGAACCCAGGATACCATGCACCATAGTCAAAGTACTGAACCACTAAGCCATGACAGTCGCACTTAGAAATGCAGTAATAGCATATATATAGGAATGAATAGAAAGAGGAGCATGACAAAGCAGGTTTTGTGAAGCTGATACAATTCCAAAATGGCCAATCACAGATAAGTGCAGGAAAAATGGCATATATAAGCCCCATAGGCGGGAATACACAGCATAACCGATTGTAGAACCGACTTGCAGCCAGAATGTCAGGTGTAGGTGAGGGTAGTTGCTTCTGAGCACAGAGGTGGGGCGTTGAGGAGTCCAAACATATGGTTTGGCTCCTCGTCCATAATCATGAGGCCCAACTCATGCAGGGCCAGGTCCTGTGGGGAGCATATAGGGCTGAGGCGTGGGACCAGTTGGCTCATGATCTCACCAGTGCCACAGGAGTACCAAGGACTGGTGAGCAGGTCCGTCACCACCATGCAGACCTGAAGAGATGGAAGCAGGACCAACTGAACCGTTGGATCCAGGAGGCCCGGCAAATGCCCAGCGCCCCACTACTGAGTAAGTTACATGTAATTATTTATGTAAGAAATTAACCTAGCTGATATTATGGAGATGTGTATTCCAATATTACTTTATTTATATTACAGCTGCAGGTGTCCGTTCTGCGAACCGTCAAGCCTATGGCGATAGGCTGGTGCGGTTGCACCACCAGGCAGGTCAGTAATTCTCTCCCTGTAACTGTAAATAAATATATAAGTATGAGAGTTATCAAAAGAGTGCAGTGTAGTCACTAATTAATAAAATGTGAAAGTAACAGTGTAAGAGGGTTTGCAAGTATTGCTTGATTACAAAAGTGTGATGCAGCCTGTAATCCAAACATAAAAATGAAACAAGTCTGAAATAAAGATGTCCCATCTGTAATATAATAGTACATAACCTGCAGCAGGCTGAAAAGTACAGCTGCAGAAGCTGAGTAAAACACGTGTGAAATATATCCCTGTTGAAATACAGAAACATGACATAAGTGAGACTGTTGGAAAGGATTGTTATAACTACAGGTAAAACATGTCAATAAAGCCTAGAATTAAGTACCATCCTGAATTGTAAAAATAAAACAAGTGAAAGAGTGTGAGAAAGAGGTATGAATCCACCAATAAAGTAGTAATAAATCCTGAATAAAGTATACTGCAGTCAGACGAGTGCAAAACAAAAACTGAATGAAATATGTAAGGAGAAAATAACACTCTGGACACAGAAATAAATATAAAGTTAGCGCTTTCGTTTATAAAATATATAAACTTCTTCAGACAAAAGTATACAGGAAATAAACCATTTAAATAAGCATTCAAGAAGTGACATCATTTCCCATTCAAAGAAAAAAGTCACAATAAAAGTCCCATTAAACATCAAAATAAAAGACATGCCTCAAAATAAGATATCCAACTACACAATAGACCAATTGAACAAAACTTTAAATAAAATCCTAAACACTACAAATATATGCATAAAATAGATATATAGAAGTTAGAATATTTAAATAATTGACTACAAAAATACAATAATAAATGTTATCTACATAAAGACTTCAATTTCAAAACACTCATGATAGAAATAGTGTCATTCAGTACAGGTGAAACTGAAGCGTTCAACTTAAGTTGCCATAAAAGTTCTTTCTCCTCAAGTTGTATACTTTTGTCTGAAGAAGTTTATATATTTTATATACGAAAGCGCTAACTTTATATTTATTTCTGTGTCCAGAGTGGTATTTTCTCCTTACATATTATATACTGCAGTCAGTACAGAATGAAATGAATGTGACAGGCAGAACCAAACAGTAACATGTGTTGAAAACGGTACTGCAGCTGGAATGTGTGTCCCAAAATCTGGATATGTTGCTCTCAGTCTGCAATATGCACATAGTATGGTTGTCTGAAATACCAAACATCCACAGTTGTCTGTAGCTATATAAAGCAAATGTAGCAGGATGATGTAGCTGAACAGAGCCAGATATGAATGTGTATGAATAAAAATGAAATGTATATTGATGTAGCAGTAACATTCTAATCACCAACCTGAAGTAGTTATCACATAGGAAACTGTAGGTAGAACTGTAGTGTGTATATATCTGTAGCTAGTAGAAATGTACAGCATATGTATTGGTATTTGAAGTTTTTTAATTCAATTTTCTTCACCCTACCCTATAACCACATGTAATCCATTCCACGTGAAATTGGTATGTGCTATCACAATTAACACCCCTGGACATTTGTCCTGTTGGTTCATACATATTTGCATGCACGTTGATGCATCTGCCCTGTTCATACATCCAAACCTGATGGTCTGTTGCCATCAATCAACCCTGCATGTTGTTGGGATTGTGTATTGCTGTTCAAATTATGCATGTGTTATGCCTGCTGTTCACTGGCTTGAATATATGGGTGTTTGGTTAATGGGAATACTAATGCATGCTGTTACAACTAATTGTGAATGGTATTGTACATTACTAACCCAAACTGTCATAACATAATGCAAAACATAGGACGACAGGGAAGGCGGGTTCCAGCAGACCCACCTCTCCCTCCTCAGCTGGTGAGTGCACCTGGCAGTAGTGCCCAGGCCGGACCCTCCTCTGGTGGCCCTGTGACACCTGTGGGAGAAAGCACTGCAGGGGATGGGGCTCGTCCCCCCTCTGCAAGCGTGGCCGGAGGAGAACATCCACTCACCCTCCGTAGTGTCCGGACTGTGGTGCATAGGGAGATCCGGCACGCTGTGCTTGGGCCCCTACGCCAGCTTGAGGCACGGGTGGCACAACTCACTGGCATGCCTGGCCTACACAGCCCCCAGCACAGCCCCGTCCAGGGCAGTGAAGGCACAGTGGCAACTGCCCATGAGTAGGGATCTCAATTCCACTGTTGCATCTGTGGGCTCATGGGCTCGAGATATCCAAACATCCGTCCCTGTCAATTGTATAACCCCCCACATGCGTCATACACCACCCCTGTACGCATCTTGTTTGTCTTGTCTGTTAACTTACCCAACCTACCTCCCTAGCTATACCGACT
Organism: Protopterus annectens; assembly: GCF_019279795.1. NCBI lineage: Eukaryota > Metazoa > Chordata > Ceratodontiformes > Protopteridae > Protopterus > Protopterus annectens. Next base: position 1,997,221,162 of record NC_056728.1, on the reverse strand, counting down.
TCCTGTACCTGACATACCACTCTCACCTGAAAAAAAAAAAGGGCACTCTGTACCCACAAAAAAATTATGCCCCATACATAGCTGCCCATTTTGCACACATGTCTGATGGACATGTAAACTTTCAATTACAATTGGCTGTACAAGTATTATTGTTGTCCTTACACCTCTCTCAGGGGTGGAAGTTTGAAATGTCACACCAAATTACAAACATATGCACAGCTGTTGCTGATGAAGAAATGGGCAGCTATGGGCCTTTCCTACATCCTCCTGCAAAACCCGAGCTTGTTTCCCTACCATCCTACCCTCTTTGTGACCCCTTTTTCACCACTTTCCTGTCTCCCCATTTTCATTTCTTTCAAAGAAATTAGCGTGGGTGTGCGCAAGAGTAAGCACTTTTAAGCAGTTGTAAGCAGGTATGCGCGGAGCTAAACGCCAGTGCGCATGCGTGAGCTCCACGCAAACCAGCACTAACCCGCTTACAACTGCTTAAAAGTGCCTTAGTCACTCTGAATGACAAGGCCTGTAGTCTGCTCAAAAGCAAAATAAAATCCCACTGTCAGTCCCGAACCCAGGACCTTGGAAACAGTAGTCTGCATGACTTACCACTAAGCCATGACTGCTATATAACAAAATTGTGCTACAATAAATATATCATGCAATAGTAGGAATGAATGTAAAGGGAATATAGGATGTGTAGTACACAAAGCATGTCATGTATATTTACTGTCAAATGTAGTGGATTTCTATAATAGTAGTGTGTGAACAGAAACAGCCATGCTAGTTGGTAGCTAGTAGGTAATATTGTCACTGTAGCACCTTGCAAGCCACACACATACTCACAGCAGGATAATCACTGCCCATACCCCACAACCTCTTACAGCAAGACATCTGGATTAAGTAATAAAAAATGTGGAGCAAAGGCCCAAAAACAGGGACACATTTCAAATATTGCTCCGACAAACTTAGACAGTTGAGAGAGTAACAGGTTTTGCATTATTTTGGATTTTTGGAAGGGTACGAAGTCTGAAACTGAAATGTTTGTCACTATAGTCTGACTTGAGCCCTGAGTCATTTGCCAGAAAAAGCTGTTTTATGAGATATGGACCAAAATATGAGGCAAAAATGTGGACATCCTGCAAAGATCTGTACACTTGAGAGGTATGACACTGCCATATTTGAATAGTTAAGAGCCTAGACATAGCAACAGTGACTGAGTTACAGGGATGCCCCACAGACTCCCTGTGAAATGTACAAACAGTAGGCAGAAAGGTGTTACAAGACATGCAATGGTAACTATGAAGTACTGAAAGTATGCACCACTTGCACGGCAGAAATAGTGTAGTAATACATATGCTCATGCTAACCCCCAGTCACAACTGCAGAATAACAGACAATTTAATGGGTGTACCCCACTGATATGTACCATTCCATGAGGCAGATAAAAGATGCACCTGAGAGTCTCTGGGGCCTGCTCAGCAGCATACTCAAATACCCTAATAGATGTCAAGGCCCACACCATGGCCAGACCACACTGCATGCAGTAACACCCTATCAGATATAGCAAGCATTCCAAGGTGTGAATGTACATGGAAAATAGGAAAGCCACAGCAACACACTACAGTCAAGACACCTAGCAGGCATACAAGTAGTGAATGTAAAGGGCAAATATTGAAGCCATAGCAACAAAGTGCAAGAGCCACTGCTATATACCAGTTACACCACATGTCCCACAGGAAAGCACACACACCCACATCAACAGTAGTAGTAGTCTTAGGTGTCAGTACAGGAAACTGGAGAAATGAATAGAAAAATGTTAATCTACAACACAGCTAGAAATATGAGAGGGATACTAACCTTTACACTCATAGAACAGTGTCCACAGCATACCAGCATGGTCCCTGACCTTAAAATCTGAAAGGGCTATGCCTATCTCACACACCTTTTTATATCACTGTCCTGAAATCACAGTGAGAACTGCAATCAGTACACAACTGGCTGCATGCAATTAGCAAATGCTGGCTAACAATTGGTGCAGAGGCCATCACATGGACATATGCAGATACCTACAAAAGCATGCTGTACTCCCAGTCCACACATGCAATACTTTCATTGCACCCTCTGGAGGTAGAGACAGAGAGAGAGAGAGAGAGAGAGAGAGAGAGAAAACACAAACAAAAACACTTATTAACAAAACCTACTAGAAAGCTGTCATCTGTCAACTGGAGCAGAAGCAGGACACTGATCCAAAAGGCAACGCAAGCAGCTGTGACAAACACAGGTAATGTAAAGTAATACTTTAAAAGTCTATATACTGTGAACCCTCCATATGTGTCACTGGTATGTATCTATATGTATATGAAGATGTGCATAGGCAGGGGACATACAGCAACTATCAGTGAAGGCTGTACATACATATGTATGTGAGGGCATCTATGCGTACATATCAATGTAGGTTGAATGTAGGTTGTAGTGCAATGTACAATGTAGGTTTCACAGTTATGTATGTTTAGCGGTATGTTAGTGTGTGTATACAGTTTTGTAAATAAACATGTTGATATACCTATCTATCATATGGATACGTATGTATGTCAATATATGTATGTATGTATATATATATATATATATATATATATATATATATATATATATATATATAATATGCATATATGTATACATAGATAGAGAGGGATGTAGGAATACATAGACAGATGTAGATAGATAGATAGAATATGTACAAACATATATATGTAATACACACATACAGATATAGATATATGTAGATACATATACATAGACAGACAGATCTGACTATCTACAGATATGACTGTATATGACTATCTCACACTCCCCCTGTCCCACCCCCTCTGTCACTCTCACCCCCTCTCTGTCACACTCCCCCCCCCATATCTATAGCAATATATGTACATCGATATATATGTGTATATGTATACAGACATATATATATATATATATATATATATATATATATATATATAGAGAGAGAGAGAGAGAGAGATATTCTGAGTGAGGCACATGTGTACAGATGTATTGCAACAGGTGCCTGGTGGCAAAGGCATGGAGTGAACACCAGTGTCGAAACTGGAGTACCATACCCCATTTCAAATCACCTACACCAGTAACCACCAGATATGTGATTGACTGCCCACCACTTCATGTGTCAGGGGTGAACAGGGTCATAAACGTGTACAATAGGCCCCCCAATGATAGTCACAGTGGCACACTATTCCTGGAATACCTGTACATGATATGCGTCAGCAGACATGGTGTGTTAGCTATGGACATGTAGGTCAGTGTACCCCTCCACACCACACAATGTCTGCCATGGTATGTACCTCACATGACAGCTACAGATATGGAGAAGGACACAGTGACATGTACGACACTGTGACAATGCACTCAAACCCATTACCAATGCACAGTGACTGACAACACCACAGAGTGCACACATACTACCCACATAGAGGTTACCACTCCTGGATTTACATACTTAAGTCACACCCATGACAGATGTCCAACAACCATAGTAACACCTCAAACCATCCACAACCTAAATGACCACAGTGTGTCATCCTTGACACCGCAGTAGAGAGCACATGGCAGAGGTACAGGTTCCTACCCACAGATAAGACATACCTGCAATAAACCACACAACATTAAGAAGCATGAGTACATGTCACACATACCCCTGCTGAATGTTAGTCAGATAGGTAATATGCCATATGAGTCACCCTGTGTAACTGTTTGACAGGAGCAGGTACCATTACATCACATGTGTCACAAGGGTCAGGGTAGCAGAACAGTATGCTGCTGTAGTCCCAGGGGCAATAGCATATTGTATTGTATTGTATTGTATTGTATTGTATTGTGTTGTATTGTATTGGTATGTAGAGGTGCCTCCTTTGTAGAGTGGAACCACTGCTGCTGTACGCCAGTGTACAGGTACATATCCTGTAGTCAGGCTAGTGTTACATAGCACTTCTATATGTGGGTTTAGCTCCTCCTGGAGTTCATGTAGCATGCAACCGGGGATCCCATCAGGTCCCATTGATGCTGTGTTTTTTTGCTTTTCTGAGGGTGGCTCTCACCTGGACATCTGTGATGACAGGGAGGTTACATTCAGCTGGGATAACTATGTCTTTGTTTGGGGGAGAGGAAGGGGGGAAAATTGCACTGAACCTGTTTGCCATAATGTTGACAATATCTGTGGGTTCAGTGAATTATTTGTTGTTGTGTACTAACTATGAGCATATTGGAGGGCTTCTGACCAGGCTTCTAACATAACTGAAGAAGGCCTTGTGGTTATCTGTAGTGTCCCTGGTGATTTCCCTCTCAAAGTTGCCCATGGATGTGTGTATGAGAGAACATAGCTCTTTACTAGTGCTGATCAGACATGCCTTCCCTTTATGGAATTATGCTCTGTCTTGCAGTAGCTTCCATCTTTTGTTATACAATCTGTTTATGGCTGGGGTCCACCAGACAGGATGCTTTCCCTTTGTGGAGAGTGTCTTGGTCTTATATGGGATTGCATGATCCATGCATTCTCGGAGATGTCTGTAGAAATCATTTGTGAAGGAGTCAGCATTGTGGGTTGTGGCTTCCACTGGCCCAGTGGGCTTAAAGGATACCATCTCAGTCTTAAGAAGTGTAAAGTTTGTGTTTTAAATGTTATTCACTGTAGTCGTCTGTGCTGGTGGTGGAAGTGGGATATGTATATCCAGGGCGATTAGTTTGTGGTCAGATCACAGTAGTTGATGATGTTCCCCATACAGTATCTCGATACAAACCCCCAGAGTGAGGAGGTGCTTTGGACCTGAATCAGTGTGCTGACTGCTGGGGTTTGGTAGTATGTCATATGGAGTGTGCCAGGTACTGTTGCACAGTTGTTGGCTGAGCACTGATACCTGGCCATTTACATGTGTATCCAATAATAGACAGACAGATGCTATATATGGGAGATATGTTGTATCACAACAGTCGAGTAGCATGTGTAGTATGTGTGCCAAATTCTGCTGACATATTTTGCTGATATCATTTTATTTTCTTTTTCAGGACCATGGTTCACCAGCGCAATCTGGCATACTCTGCAGCCGAGGATGAGGAAATACACCAGAGCCTGGTGCGGGATTTTGCAATACTCTTTTCCCGCACCAGCCAGAATCAGCAGGAGAGGGCTGCACTGTGGCAAGACCTGGTCCGTCGGGTAAATGACATAGGCATGCATAATAGGACATATGAGCAGGTATGACATCACTGCAGTGATTTAATCAGAAATGTCCGTCAGCGTGCGTCGGATATCCACAGGCAACAGGTTGCCACAGGTGGTGGGGTGGCTACACATCCCCCACTCACCAGACTGGAGAGACTACTCCTAAGTGTTGTGGCTCCAGCCCACCAACAACAACAACAGCAGCAGACCTGCATTATGATGGAGGCTGGAGCCACACAGCACCATGACTATGAGCGTGCAGGTAATATGCCATATGTACAGTTGACTGTTGTGTACACTGGTAGTTAATGCATGTGTGAGGTGTGTCCTTGGTTTGTAGCTGTCATCATAGTATATAATGTGCAAGTGTGATATTCTCAATATCAGCAGCTGACCTGTGAAAGGCAACTATTGTACTACTGACCTGTATCATACTCAGTAACAATGGCACAGTTTTGCCCACTGACATTAATTTCCTCACTTCTACAGGTCCCTCCGATGTAACAGCAATGCAGCCTATCCATGCTGATGAGTGTGTATTAACAATACCTTTAATAGTCTTGATAATAATAGTAATATTAGGCTCAATCAGTAGTGCTCTGTGTATGCATGCAGGTATGTCTGTGTCTGTGTGTTGATATCTCGCATACTGAGTAGTGTGCAAGTGTGTGCGTGTGTGCGTGTGTGCATGTGTGCATGTGTGCACGTGTGCATGTGTGCATGTGTGCACATGTGCATGTGTGCACCTGTGCATGTGTGCATGTGTGCACCTGTGCATGTGTGCATGTGTGCACCTGTGCATGTGTGCATGTGTACATGTGCACCTGTGCATGTGTGCATGTGTGCATGTGTGCACCTGTGCATGTGTGCATGTGTGCATGTGTGCACCTGTGCATGTGTGCATGTGTGCATGTGTGCACCTGTGCATGTGTGCACCTGTGCATGTGTGCATGTGTGCATCACTGGTAACATTGTGTAGACATTGTAAACTGTGTTTCCCTTTTCCCTCCCACAGGTTCTAGTGCTGCTCTGGTGTCATGCAGCAGGGAACCTGAATCAGATGCCACGGGTAGTGATAATGATGATATTTGTGTAATGGCACAGGAAGGTGTGCCAGGGTCCGTCATTGGTCAGCCAATTGACAGTACACAGCTGTCAACCCCATCAATGCGCACAGTCATCCTGCCAATACATCCTTTGTCACCAATGTCCCTAGGTGATGGACAGGATACAGTGGGAATTGACCAGGGTAATGTGGTATCTGTGGCACATGCTTCCCCACACAGCAGCCATGGGCATGGCCCTGAGATGGTACCACACAGACAGATGTCCAGGGGTTCTCGTGGGAGCATCCGTAGGCGTACTGCCCCTGTCAGACGTGCCCACAGAGGTCTTACAACCTCAGCTATGTTTCGGGCTGTCATGCAGGCACAGTCACGTATGGAATGGTACACCAGACAGGGTCTGAGGGAGCTGACAGCATGTCGCACAGCCATGAGTGACAGTATGCGTGACATTGCGGCTGCCATCCGTAATTTCACCGATGTCATAGACAGACATTGTGGGGCCATATTTGATCAGTTCCACAACTACATGTCCATGATCCAGGGCAATGGTGGACGGTTGAGGCATCGACGTGGGCGTATGCCAGCAACAGCAGCAGCTGGCAGTCGTCGCAGATGACAACAGGGCCGCGGCCACCCCCATAGTGCCAGCAGCATCCCCAGCAATGCTGGGTCTGTGCTGTCATCAGACCGCCCCAGGAGACCACGTGCACGTGGCTCTGGACAGGCCCAACAAGGATCTGTGTCCAGTCAATGAACACCTGCTTCTGATGACAGTACCCAGTCTGGATTAGTACCGGATACGGTCCGTAGCACCCCTGCAAGGCACAGGTACCGTGTCCATGGCCAGAGACACTTATCTGCATGACCTGGGAGGTACAGTCTGTGGCTGTTCACAAACACCGGTATATGTCAGCCATGAGGTGGAACTGTGTGCATCCATACACACATGCGAATTGACAACACCTAGGGCTACCGCATACATGCACACACTGCATCAACATTGCCCCACCTTGTACTGCTGTCCCTCACCAACACACATACACATACATGTCAATTGGTGGTATCAGTGGCAGACTCAGGCATACCAAGTTCACACCCTGTGCATATGATGAAACTGTGCCACCTCCTGCAATCTGTAACATCAGTGCAGGTACAGGTTAACATGTTGCTGATGCACAGGGTGACTACATAGATGTGTAGTAATAGTATCATGTTGTTAACAGTACAGTGTGCTGATATAATTGTGGGTATATCCCAGCATGCCTGATGCAGTAAGGGTATGATTGTCTTGTACTGTTTTCTACACCCATGGTAAGTACCATAGTGTATCATCTGCACATGTTTGCATACTGGTGGTAAGGATGTCAACAGAAGGCCACATACATAGGTAGCACAGGGGATAAGGTAATGAAAGTATTGATATGCAATGATGGACATGTAAACTGAAAGTGGCATGTTGCCCACACTGGACTCTGCAATGCGGATGTTTGAGGATGTTGATATGTGTGCAGTACTACACGACTGGTACAGGACACACAGGAGCACCCTAGCACTGCAAGCTCACACCTCATACCATGCTAGACAGCCCCAACACACAAAACTAACTTTCACAGGAGGGAGAGTCCCCATAAATGTCAGGGATACTTTGGTGGCATGACAGGTAGCATACATCCTACTAAGTATGGAACCACTGAGTGAAGGCTCAGTGTCTGTTATTTGACATGTGTATTAGTGCAGGTATGAGCACCTGGGTTTCCGTCCGGTTATTGTACATCTTGAAGGTACATGGTCTGTACACTTGTGTGCGCTGAGACTGGACCCTGGCCATCTGACCTGTGTATTTCCATGTACATGTGTATAGTGCCTGCATATTTGTACTGTTACCTACTGGAAGTGGTACAGCTTGTTTGTTGTACAATGGACTACATGCAGCCCTGCTTACAGTAGCTTTGTTTGCATGCATGTTTGCTTGCAGTTACCCTGGAACACTGATTCCACCTGCAATGCAGATTTACGGAGCTTCTGTGGATTCCTAGTGACATCTGCATAGCTTACTATATGTATGTCCATGTCTCACTTGACAGAAAGTCACTGTTTGTCCTGTTCGCATTTACGTTGCCTGTGACACATTGCATATGACTTACCTTGCATTTGACCACGTGAGCAGTCATATATGCCAGCGCTAACTAATCACAGGCACTACACCCTCACATACTCACCTTCTGTACCTTGTTCCCCATTGGCCCTATGTGCTGTTAATCACCATGGCAATCACAATACTATGGTAGCATGTGCAAAGGTTACTTGTCAGTCACCTCTATGGTACAGTTGTGGAATATGTGAGTCATGTGGCAATGTCACAGCTGCCACATGTACACAGTCAACCCTCTCCCCTACCCATGAATGTAGAACACATGTGTGAGATGCAACCACATAGCCAAACTGGGGACTAAGCACGCTGAACCCAGTACTGGCATAACCTGTCAGGTGGCATGAAATACTACAGTGACTACAATACCAGTCTGATGTAGACCTACACTGACAGCAATCCAAACACATGAACACAATGGGGCATTCTTGGAGCCTCAGAATAGCATCCTGCCTGAACAGCAGACACCTCTGCAGCTGGCACACAGGCATACGTTAAGCTGGAACACAGCACTTGCAACACATAGCACACAAATCCTGTGTGCCAAACAGTCACAGCCTGTATGGCTAGACAACACACCTACTACAGTTGTGTTAGGTACCTTTATTGTCCGGTACAGTGAGGTCCCGATCACCAGGCTGGACAAGGTGAAGGTCCCAGTGATATGCCCGTGGGGCTATGGTCCACCACATAACACAAGCATACAGGTCAGTCAGAGGCATGAACACATATGACTCAGTCATTGTCCGTGCCACTATGGCTGACCTGTGATGTACCTCCCTAGACTACATGATAGGGAACATAGAAGGGCTCTCTGAGCATGTGGCACAGGCTGGTATGACCCTGACCTTGGTTGGCATCATACCCTCACCAAGAATGCTGAAGTATTACTGAATGCTGATGAATTACTGTAGCTACAACACCCTAGCTGAAAGGTTCCTAGCATGTAGTCACTGCATTGCTATGGAACAACTTGTTACCACTTCCACAACAGGTGAAAACATGCAGCACCTGTTCATCAACAACATGTAGACTATATGCCCCAGACCAGATGTGTATCCCTCGCTGCTAGGATGATACCATATACAACTCACACTGTATATACACATACCACATGCAGCACCCGCACAGAAAACCACAGTCATAATGTTATCCAGTGCAAATACCATGTATTCACATGTGGCAGGCGTCAGACATGGGAACTATTGAAGATCACAGGTATATATGTGTATTTGGCACACACATACATCATATGTGTGCATTGCCATTACTGGCTTAATCTATGTCATGCATTATTGTGAACAACAACCCACACACATGGGCAGTCTGTGTGACAAAAACACACATGGCATTTGTGGAATTCAAAGCCATAACTAACTGTGCTATGACAGTAGTGAGAGACGCAGTAGCAGAACATGCTATTTGCATTACTGGGAGATTTGCCCTCTTCTGCTGTACTTGTAGGCTGCTGACATCATCTCTGTTTAGAGATTGGAATATGCAGCAGCTGGTGTGTTGTACTGGTTGCCAAAAGGGTCAGTTCTTTCACACATGTAATTGCACACACCCTACTTCTATCCCCCCACACACACTTGCAGGATTCAAACCCCTACCTAACTATGTTAGGACATTAGTACAAGACACAGTAGCCGAGCGCGCTATTTGCATTCCTGGGAGGTTTCTCTTCTCCGGCTATACTTATAGGGTGCTGACATCATCAGTGTTTAGAAAGAGGAATGTGCATCATGTAGTGTGTTCTCCTATTTACCAAAAGGGACAATTTTTTCATACAGAATTGCACACACACTAACCCCCCTACACACACACTGAGTATTTGCAGGATTTAAACCCCTACCTAACTATGTTGTGACACTCAAATTGTACGCATTAGCAGAGCTCGCTATTCGCATTATTGGGAGGTTTTCTTTCTCCAGCTGTACTTATAGGGTGCTGACATCATCAGTGTTTAGAAAGGGGAATGTGCATCCTGTAGTGTGTTCTCCTAGTTGCCAAAGGGGACATTTTTCTCACACAGAATTGCACACACACTAACCCCCTCACCCAAACATTTGCAGGATTCAAACCCCTACCTAACTATGTTATGACACTTGAGACGGATGCATTAGCAGAGCGTGCTATTCGCATTACTGGTAGTTTTTTCTTCTCCGGCTGTACTTATAGGGTGCTGACATCATCAGTGTTTAGAAAGGGGAATGTGCATCCTGTAGTGTGTTCTCTTATTTGCCAAAAGGGACATTTCTCTCATACAGAATTACACACACACTAACCCCCCTCACCCAAACACACACACTGAGCATTTACAGGATTCAAATCCCTACCTAACTATGTTATGACACTCGAGACGGATGTATTAGCAGAGAGCGCTATTCGCATTACTGGGAGGTTTCCCTTCTCTGGCTGTACTTATAGGGTGCTGACATCATCAGTGGGGGAATGTGCATCCTGTAGTGTGTTCTCCTACTTGCCAAAAGGGACATTTCTCTCACACAGAATTGCACACACACCAACCCCGCTCACCCACACACACACACACTGAGCATTTGCAGAATTCAAACCCCTACCTAACTATATTATGACACTTGAGGGAGACGCATTAGCAGAGCACACTATCCGAATTACTGGGCACCTGTTCTGCACTTGCAGTATTTATAGGGTGCTGACATCATTATTTATACAGAGGTATGTACATCTATTACTACCTGTCAGGTGGGGGATAGCATATATATGCATTTGCAGCCACCTATTTAGGGTCAGATATGCACATCAGCACTGGCAGGTTATGTTTTATACCATGCTTTGTGACCACAGGACCTGTAACACACAACACAACCAGTTCAGACCACCCTCCCACATCCAGGACACACACTTTGCTTCCCTGGGAACAGTGCCAAGATATGAAGGTGTTCACATACACCATTCCAGTTGTTAACGTCAGGTACAGGTATATTGTGTGTGGGAACTACTCAGGCCTCTACAACATTACCCTACAGCCACTACAATTTGTGAGTCCATGTGCTATGGCAGGACCACTCACCACAGCCGCAAGGGGGAATACATATTGCACCTGACCATCTGCAACATGGGTACTCACTGTTCCACACCAGAAGTAGACCACCATTGTTGATATCTGACCATACCCACCTTTCCCTGGACATCCATATCCCATCCCCACCCCCAGGCAAGGTTGTCACTGCAAACAAAGTGTATTTATCAAAAGCAGCCTTTGCACTTGTGAAGACTGGGGTGGAAGACTTCAAAGGACCCATTCTGGGAGACTATACAGGCCACTCTGCATAATCCTTGACAATTGCATTCTATGAGCATGTGGAAGGTTTGCATTGTTCATGCTATCCCAAATATACCCATGACTCCTCCACAACAGGACACCTGTCAGGTGTACACCAGCCATATATGAGCTGTCCAACAGACGGAGTGAGCTAATACATTGCAGAGCAGTAGCCCACAGAGGGAGGACATCTCTGAACAGTACTGGCACGACACTTCAATCCCTCATAATCATCACGACAAAGTGTTGACAGTGAAATTGTCCAGACACTGCAGATAAGGCTCCCCTCAGTCTGTTATTGACACCCACTTACTGTTAGAGGTCCTCACCAACCCTCTTCCAGCAAACACCAGCCACATGGATGTGGCATAGCAAATTCAACCCCTGGGATCTCCACTGTGTCCCTGCTTGACAGAGGCACAGCACACTAGCCTCAAATGGTGCCTTATGTGACCTACTTTACAGTGGCACAGTAGCCTACTGTACTGGGGAGGCAGATGCCAAGCACACTCTGGCTAAGCTTTCATTCCCTAGGGCAAACAGCCTAGTATTGACCTCTACACCCATATGTTTAATTGTCAGATGCACAATATTTGTTGCTGATAGACTGTTTGCAGGTCTTTATTGCCATAGCATTCCCGGTTTCTATGAACAACTTGTGTATCTCTGGAAGATGTTTGAATATGAGAGGGATCCACTATATCACTTATGTCTCTGTAGTCATTTAACTTTGTGCACTGGGTAGATTGCTGTAATGTGGTTGGTTCCTGGAATAACAAGTACAAATACCAGATATGTGTGGCCAACTGCTAAACTGAGATATGGCCTAAGTGTGTGAGCATGCCCAGTTCAGGCTTTCCATGGCATGTTGTCTGACATATGTCTCATTTATCAAAGTGTGCGAGCATGCCCAGTGTGAGCTTTCCATATGTTAAAATCTGCAGTCCACCACATTTGTGGATGAGTGCGAACTTCAACAATATCTCACGTTTATGGTTGTGTGTTGGGTGTCATGTTGTGTACTTACTGGCCAACTGCTTTGTGTCTGAACACAACAGGGATTATACTGTGCCTGCAGGGTTTGCATGGGATACTTTGCATACAGTTGTCAACATCCTTTCATACTGACCAAACACTGTAGTACCGTATAGTGTACTGGTTCAGTACTTTCACTGTGGTGGACAGCATCCTGGGCTTTAGTCCTATCACTGCTTTACATTTTCATAGTGAGCACGACAGACTGGTTAGGGGCCAGTTGTGCACATATGACCATGTTGCATTATGTTCAGATATGGACTACTTAAACCAGGCTTGTCCAACATTGGTAGTGTATTCCACAACATAGGTGGACATTGGCAAACACTAGCGATGTGCCCTAGACTATTTCTAATGCTAGTCAGAGAGTGTGTTTGTCCTTCAACACACATTGTAACTGGAGTTTGCCTTGACATATGTCATGGTTAGTATCCTGTGCCACCGTCTACCCGTGACATAACAGTGATACCCAGGGTAAACCTCCCATCTCCCATCCACTCATCAAGATTCCTCTTGAGGAGAGTCGATGAGTGACTCTCTGGCTAACCTGTACTGGGAGTTTACTCAAGAGTGGGGGTGGCTTCTGTGTTATGGATCAATCAGTACAGCATGTCCCATGTATGTCAGTGCTGGGGTTCAGGTCTCTCATGTGCATAGCTCACTGCCATTCAGATTGTACAAGGTGCAGCATGTTCATTGATTCCAGCTTGGACATGGCTTTATACATCAGGCACAGCTTGCCTCTGGGTGGGCAGTATGGCACTGTGTGGAGCTGCAGTTTGTTTAATCAAGCAACACATGGCATCTGTTCGAGCTATTTGATACTCCTGGTGAGGTACTTTTGGGGTCTTTCAAGTTGATGGAGGTGTCTGCTGAGGTACATCCCACAGGGGCCATTGCACTCAATTGTGAGGCTGATGAAGGATGACTGCAGAGCCACAATGACCTCCCCTGATCTAGATCTGACTACCTTCATGGTTAGGTGGGTATATGGTATGTTTCTGTAAACACTACAGCCACATGCTTGTCCAATGCAAGATATCTATCAACTTGTGTCCCCAGGTCTCTTATTACATCTTAAGTACTTAATGGGTTAACACATATGTGGTAATTGGTGGGCAATTACTGTATATCCACAGGGGTTGACTATACACTTTTCTGCAATTAGTTGCTGACATGGCTATGGCTCCAGTTGTCTGTTTCTATGTGGCCCTTTTGTGGGATGCTTGTGTCAGCTGGAGGGTCAGATATGGTGGCCAGTTTGTAGTCCTCTGCAAACTTGTTCAGACACAGTCCTTCCATGTTGGTCTGTACCTATGGGACATATATACCAAACAAGAGAGGTCCCAGGAACGAGCCTTGTGGGATGGCAGCTGTATCTGATTTGTAGTCTGACATGGCTGCAGCATTTCTGACCATATCAGTTCTGTCCTTGGTCTGGTTTGCAACCCCTCTACTGACATAGGGGTTTATATTTAAGCTGGTGAGCTTATCTATAATGAACACGTGGGGTATTGTATGGAAGCCTTTTGCAAGGTCCAGCTAGGCTGTGTGGACCACATTCCCCTCATCAATGGCCTTAATGACTGTTTCAAATGAGTCAAACATGTTTAAGGGGCAGGATCTGCACTTAAGAAAGCCACACTGGGTAGGGTTCAGTGTCAGTAGGTCCCCAATATCTTTATGTCTGAGGTACATGCTGATCCTTTCCATAACTTTGCAGACCAAGCTTGTCAGGATTCTGGGGTGGTAGTTTGCAGTATCCATTCAGGCAACACCTTTGTGGAGAAGGACCACTGTTGTTGTACACTGCTCTTTGGGTATATATCCTGTGGTAAGGCTGACATTGAGCAGTAGTGTTATTTGGCATTCCATTCTTCTTGGAGTCCATGTTGGACTCAGCCCAGGACACCATCTCGTACCATTGATGCTGTGTGTTTTGCTTTGTAGATTCTGGCTGTTACCTCAGCATCTGCAATGTCAGGGGGCCATCACTCTGCTGGGATAGATACTTGGCATTTTAGGGGGGTGGGGGTTTGCACTGCACCTGTCAGGTTGGATGTTGGCAATGTGTGTGTGTTTGATATATTGTTTGTAATATTTGAGTGATTCAGAGCATATCTGTGAATTCCCAACAAGGTTCCTACCATCAGTTAAGAAAGCCTTGTGATTATCCTTAGTGTCCTGTACAATTTGTATCTTCATAGGTTCATAGGTTCATACTAGGCTATCCGCCCTAGGGCATTTATAAGCCTAGCCAGAGTGTGTGTGGCTTTCGCCACCCCTTGCTATGTGAATATTATGGCCATTTAGGATTTACTTTACTGTGCCTCTGTCTGGACATGACACAGTGAAGACCCCCAGTGTACATCTACGATCACCCATCCACTTGGCAAGATTCCTGTTGAAGAGATTCAGTGAGGGGCTCTGCCTAACATGGAGTGGGATTCCGTTCCAGGGTGTAGGGAGCCTCTGGGTTATGTATCTGTCCCTCCAGCACATCCTATTTCATTATGTGTTGAGGTTGACATCTCTTGCTCTCACAGCTCTGATGGATTTGGGTTTTCTGGGGTGGAGCATGTCCATTAATCCTGTGTTGGACATGGCCTTGTACAACAGGCATACAACACCTCTGCGTAGGCAGTATGTGACTGCATACAGCTGGGGTGTCTACAGCCAGGCAGCATATGACATATATTTGAGACCCTTTATCCTCTTGGTGAGGTACCTTTGAGGTCTTTCCAACTGCTGCAGGTGTTGGGTAAGGTACATCCCAAATGAGGCATTGTACTAAATTATGGGCCTGATAAGAGAACAGTATAGGGGCACAATGACCTCTGTTGACATAGATGTGAATCCTTTCATGATAAGGTGGCCAATATAGAAGGTCTTCCTAGCCACATCGGCAATGTGAGTGTCACATGACAGGTTACTGTCCACTTGTGTCCCTAGGTCCCTGATTACTCCTTCCATACGTAATGGATTACCACCTATGTGGTAATTTGTGAGTACCTTGTTTGGTATTGGGTGAGACATTCATACTGTCCAGTGTCTTCAGGAAGGCTGAGTGGGGTTCCTGTGTGTGAGAGAGTGTGGTCTGTAGCATGCTACAGACTGTACAGCTGTTTTGCCTACGGTTAGTTGCACATGGGTGGTCTCCGATGCTTCGTGCATTGTCAGTTACCTGGACATGTTGGTATCTTTGCTGAATATGGATACTCCCCCTCCTTTTATGGTTTGGTCCAGGTTTTGGGGCCATAACGCATGATATGATGTATAACCTGGTAGTGCTGCTGTGCTCTCAGGTGCCTTGCTGCAGGTTTCTGTCACTGCACGGACATCGATGTTCCCCATACTGGGGAGGGCCTCAGGAGCATGCATGTTGAGGTTTAGATGTCTGGCATTGGGCAGCATTACCCTTATGTTTCTTTCCACTTATGTTTTCTAGGGAGGTGGGTTAGTCTTTTCAGCCTTGCCTACAAAAGGCTCTATGGAGGTGGCAAGAGCCTTAGCCAATATCCAGACGCCCAGGGGTAACAGGTGCAAGCCATCCCTGGCAAAGCAGCGTGGCTTGTCAAGCGTAGCATCCCTAGCAGACAGACATTGGATCCCCTTGGAATGACACCAGTAATTGTGCCACTTGTTAAAGCTGATCATTCTGTGTTTGTACTGTGGCATCATTCTTGGTGAGGGTAGGATGCTGCACAAGATCAGTGTCATACCGGCCTGGACTACATAATCGGAGAGCTCATCTATGTCTCTTTTCATGTAGTCCGCGGAGGTACGTCTCAGGTTATTCACACCAGCATGGACAATGACTGCATCATATTTGTACTTGCTTTGGGGTGACCTGTGTACTTGTGTTATGTGGCGTATTGTAGCAGCCTACAGGCAGCTTACTGTACCCTTTCCCTTGTTCAGTCTGGTGAGCGGGACAGCAGTGTGTCTGACTATGGAGTCACCTATTACAACTGTATCAGGCATGTTATTTCTCCTTCTGGCCTGTGACTGTTTGGCACATCAGCTTTGTGTACTATGTGTTGCATGTGCTATGTTTGGAGGTAGTGGTTGCTTGGGTGTCTGCTTTGGAAGCCTCTGTTGATGTGGTGTGTTTGTAATTAGAGCCTCCAGGAATGTTTTTCTGTGTTTATGTCTTTGGTTTGCAGTTGTGATAGGCCTATGTAGACTGGGTTTGTGGTGTGTGTGGTTACCTTCTCCTCCTGACTAGTTTTGACAGTACTGAGTTGAGAGAGCCCAGCCTCCAGTTTGGATAAATGGTTGCATCTCTCACATATATTTGTATTTCTTGGGGGGAGGAGAGGGTTGTCTGTGTACATGGGGCAGGTGTAACATTGCCTCAAGATACACAGATTCAACTTGTTGCAGCTGGCCTTAGTGGATTGTATGAGTGGACATATTTTATTGCCATAATGCAGATCAGAGATTACTTCCCTTTTTAGGTTTGCTCTATCATGTAGTAGCTTCCTCATTCTCTTGCATGGTTTGGTAATGGCTGGGGTCCACCGCGCCAGATGCCTGCGTGTATGGCATTGTGTCTTGGTTTTATTTGGGATTGCATAATCCATGCATTCCTGGCAGTGTTCATGGAATGCCTGTATAACGGGTTCTGAGGTGTGGCCCATATTTTGCACATGCACAGGGCCTTTAATGGATTCCACATCAGTTTGGAGGAGTGCAACATTTGCTTTACACATGTTTTTCACTGTGGTTTTCTGGCCAGGGACTGTGGTCAGGATGTGTATATCCAGTATGATTACTCTATGGTCTGATCTTACCAGTGAGGGATACACTTCTCATCTTGCCATCCAGTACCCATGTTGCTGATTATCACATCCAGTATGCTTACCCCTCTTGTGGGAGTGGTACGTTGTTCCTGAGCATTTTGGTTTATGGATTCTAGGAACCTTTGTCCTAGGGTGTTGGAGCTAGAATAATGCTCCCAGTCTATGTTTGGGTATTTTCAGTCACCCAATGTAATGTGGTTTGGAGAGCTTGATATATTCATGTATTCCAACATAGGCCAAGTGCAGTTCCTGGTGTTAGGATGGTAGTCTGTAGCAGGCTATAAACTGGGAGGCAGTTTTAGCCACTGTTACTTGACCATGGCTAGTCCATGCTGCTTCTTGTTGTGGTACCAACATGGGGGTGTGGTTATCCTTGACAATTATTGCTAGTCACCCTCCTTTTGTAGCTTGTTCCATGTTTTGCGGCTGTACAGCACAGTATGAGGTGTAACCTAGTAGTGTTAGGGTGCTGTTGTGAGCCTTGACCCAGTTTTCTGTTACAGAACAGATATTAACATTCTCCATGCTGGGGGAGTTTAGACTGCATGCATCTTGCTGTTTAGACTTCTGGCATTGGGTAGCATTACATCTAGGTTCTTATCCCTTGTGATACCTATGGAGGTGGGTTTGTGTTTTGAGCCTTACCTATTCAAGGCACACTGGGGGTAACAACAGCCTTTGCTAGTATAAGGCCAGGACTGATAAATGCATGCCACCCCTAGCAGGTGGAGCATCATGTCGGGCTCAGCATGTCATCCCAGGCTGGCACACATTGGATCCCCTTTGACTAACAGCAATACTTCAGCCAATTATTGCAATTGATCATCTCATCTTCATATTGTGGCATCATGCTTGGTGAGGGTAGGATGTTAGTCAGGGTCATCAAGTTTGCATATACTACATGGTGTTACATTGCTTAACACATGAGATCTGAAGAAGCGTACAGTGTGTACGAGAAAGCGCTCATCTTCCTTGTTTTTGTATCAATAAAGAAGAATTCTTTTGCTGCATCACCGTGGGGTTCCTCATCCTTGTGTTTCGAAAACTTCTGTTTAATTAAGCTTTAGAGGTGAGGATCTTTGGAGGTTATTGCTGGGATCGTGACATATACTATGTTGGTTCTGTGTGTGAGGCGTGGCCTGCACAGCTCAACAATTTGCTGCAGGAGGTCTCGGTCCACTCTATAGCGCTCCACTATCTCCAGCTCATGCAACGCCTGGTAGGTGACCCTGGGCCTGTACACTGTTCTCCGTCTCCACACTGTGGGTTGTCTGGCAGCATTTGCATTGTCACCACCCTCAGCAAGTCACCTATGTCTCCTTATGACAGCTATGGCAGCCCCTAGCATTTCTGCTCTGAGTGAAGCTTTTTTAGTTTCACTTCTAATAGCTTACTCCTGTCTTGCAGTGTCTCTTGAGAGAAACATCCTGCACTGCTGTTTGCAGAGTTTTAAGTGCTGGGCTGGGCTAGTATTCTGCCTGTGTAATTGCCTGCTTCTAATTGTTTTCACCTGCTAGCTCCAGCAGTATTCCCTGTTAGCTTCCTACTATTTCTGTTGCTTCCTTTTTCCTTTCTGTTTCCTCAGGGGGGAGCAACACGCATACCAGTGGAAACACACTCACAGTGGCTTACACACGCGCACACATGCTTACACAGTTTAGAATCTACTTATTCGGGTTAAAACGCACGCACACCAGTGCAAACTGTCTTACAAGTCTGCCAACAGGCTCCCACATGCTCAGTCTGCCTTACATGCGCACACGGCCCTACTCGCGCCACCTGGCATGCACACGTGCGCATACACGCCCATCAAGAAACTTTGGTGTTAGCTACAGTGTACACCTTCCATTTCTTGACTTTCCCATGCTTATCTTGTGGCACTCCTCTTTCCATGATATGTGTCTGACATCTGTCACGTAACACTGTCCTCCAATGAACTGCATTTCCTTCTGCCATTCCCCCTGTGATGTCACCTATCTCCTACTCTGTTCCTCCCCCTTATGTAACTCTTACACTACTCGGAATGTGCTCATTTGCTATGTGACAGTGGGATTCAGTATCCTAACACTCATTTACATAAGATTGCCTACTAATGCTTAGTTACATGTCTTAGACTCAGCTTCCCCCCTTAGCAACCACTAAACGGTGGCCATGTTGTTTTTGGTCTGCTGGTCCCTGCATTATAAATCCATGTATTGCAAAAGCCCACATTTGTGAGTTTATAACCTTCATTTTTATGTTTTATATAGCGCAGCCCATTTGCGCGGGGCTGCGCTGCGTTTAAACATCGGCGATCGGCGAAAAAAAAAAATATGATAAAAAAGTAATTTTTTTGCAGAAACGTACTCAGTTGTCAACTGAGTACATTTCTGCAGCTAACACGACTCTTACACGGGCTGGTTTCAGCTTTATAGATCGCTAATCTACCTCATTTGCATGCCTTTCGGCTGCAAGTGAGGTGATTAGCATATCCACGCCCAGTCCGTGTAAGAGACGTTTTAGCTGGTCTCTTACACGGAATTTCGGGCTGTTCCTGGATCGCAAGGGCTGCATGGAGTCTTACACTACTCTTAGACTCCGTGCAAGCCTTCGTGAATCCTGCCCAATATGTTGTCATTTCTGTAATTTTACAAAACAAACTATGAAATGTATCCAAGTGATATGGGAAAATCTTTTAAAAATGCAACACTGAAATGGACATCCATGGTGTGGACTTGTAATTATGCGGATAATTTGTTTCATGTGCCAGCATATCAGCATAACTGAGCAGCAAGGAGCTCATTAGGGAGAGAGTAAGAGGGAACATGTGTAGTGTCAGTGGATATCCCTCACACACCATACAGGTTATTGGCTGAATTTATTAGAAAACATATTCTTGAAGACAGTAGCAGTTTACTGTTTGCTAACAAGTATGGTGTATAACTTGGAAAATGTCTGTGATGCCACACAACTAAGTTCTAACGTATACTTTAACACTTGTACTTTTTTGCTGAATATTTTGGACTCAAAGCATCACTTTCTCCCAGTTAAGATGACTTAAGATCACATACTTTTAGCCAGTTTATTCAGTCTTTAAGGGATATTTAACATCAGATTTTTACAGCTATTTCCTATTTCTAGATAGAAATGGAGAAAAGAAGAAAATGTCGTTGTAACTACTGCAGTTGCCATTATACATCAGAAATATTCTGTGACAGTTTTCTAAGTGCACAATCTAAAAATGCAATCTTGATTGTCAGACCCATATCAAATATAGATAGGTTTGATAGAAGTAAGGCATTTGAAATAAGACTTCATAACAATTCTATGAAATTCTGACACAAAAATATGTCTCTGAAAAAGCAATATGAATGTGAACTAACAATGCAAAAGCTTGACTTATGTTATCTGAAAAATGTTTCACTATCCCATTCCCAGAGTAAATTGTCTTTCCTGGAGGGCTACAAATATCCAAAGTAATTTACTCACTTATAAGCTGAAGATTATTGCATATTTCAGAACCTTGTATAACCTTTAGGAATCTGTATTTATAAATGAATGGAGAAAAGAAAGATTTGCACAAGCAAATATGCTGGAATGATACTTGTATAATAACAATGCATTGTTTCACTTGTTCTAGTGACAGAGAGGGATGAAACATGTGTCCCAGGCAACTCATGGCCAGGGCATGGGACTATAAGCGATCTGGTCACAAAGGAGCAATTTCCAAACTTATAACAGCAATGAAATCAGTGTCTCTTCAAGGGCTTCAATGAAGTTCACTGAAATCTATTTGCTGGATCCGCAAAGAAAGAAGCATGTGTTTATCCGTGAAAGAGGGGAATTGCAGCTCCAGGGATCAACTCATGGAAAGCCAAAGCAGCTGAGAATGAGAATAGTGAAAGAGAAGGAGGAAAGCAAAAAATATGCAGGCATTGAGAGGTAAAACCTGCAAATGGTCAAAAAAGGGTTAGCACATGCTCTCTGTTACTGTATTCAGTTACTAAGTCACACATGGCTAAACTGTATTTTCTTTAGTAAGGTGAGATTGGAGGACGAAGTATATTATATCACAGGTTATACATGACCACAGTTCAGTAAATAATTTCTGCAGTTAAATCTTTATAACAAATACATGAGAGAAAAGTAAAGTGATAACAGGGATAGCAGTATACGTCAGAGGATGCATGTCATAACAAATATGAACTTCAGGATCAGGGATCAAATTTAAAGATTGGGCAGATATGTGTACTCAGAGTAAGGATAAAAATTAGCTATGTGAGCATTATTTTGAAAACCTTGATGAATATTATGGAAGATACAGTAGACTCTCTCTTATCCGGTCTCTCTGGGACTGGGCCTTAGGCTGGATAAATGAATGGCTGGTTTTATTTCACATTTGTTTACCAGTAAAGTCTGACTTGGAATGAAGGTAATTTTCAGCAGAGGCCCAGGGAAAAGCACTCCAGATGCATGTCCTTGAAACATGGGAGGAAACTGGAGTACCCGGAGGAAACCTACACGAACACAGGGAGGACATGCAGACTCTGCACAGAAGGAACCCCATCTGAAATGCAAACCAGAGAGCCTCTTGCTGGGAGGTAACAACGCTAATGCTGCACCACTGAACCATCCAGATAACTGTTCTGGTTAATCAGAAAAAACACACAAAATAGTATTTAAAGGTTATAAATTAGCTAGAATAACAGGATTTGTGTTAGTATGCATTTTCCTAACGTATATGAAGTCTAAAACTCAAAGGTCTGTCATTATTTAGCCCAGAGGAGGTGGAAGTACTGTTCTTTTCTGTTGTCTTTTGCTAGAGCTATGGCAGAAATTTGATGGCCGATTAAAGAGGAGGCTGGTTAAACAGAGGCCGGATAAGAGGGAGTCTACTGTATGCTAGTTGTGGGAATATATGAAGTTAAAAGGAAAAGGGTAAATGAAATGTTGATAATCATAGTGGGATGCATACTAAAAGATAAGGCTGAAGGTTGAATAGGTGTATGCAATGTGGCTAAAGCATTTGACAATATGGATCATAGGCACGTATTGATTATACTGAAAGAATATGATTCAGGAAAACAAAAAAGAAGGATAATAAAAGCAGTCTATAAACATTCATATATTTTGGATGAATAGATGAAAAAAAACAAAAGAGGTGTAACACAAGGCTGTTAATTGAGTTTGTAGTTGGTTGTTATGGTTATGAATGGAGTAATACAGACCTGTCGACAAGAACTGGAGGAGTCTAAGTGGGAGACAGAGGAAGGGATAAAAATCCCTGTAATGTTTGCATATACTGATAATTTAGTGTAGATAACTAACAAACAGATGGTGGATGAACAAAATAATTATTAGAAAAGAAAAGTTACTGCGAAAAATATGGGTACAGCTAAATAAACAATAAAGTAAAGATAATACACAAAAATTCAAGAATTCCACCAGTAGACTAACCACACTAGTAGCCAGGAACCAAAACTGAGTACAAAAGAAAAGCACCACAGTGGAAACACAACAGTCGCAGTTCATAATATCCAAAGGTAAAGAAGGCAGCAAACAGCAGGCAGCAGGTAAAATAAATCCAAGTTTAATGCATATATAAACTGGTAAGCACTTTTGCTATGAAATCATAGCTTCTTTAGACCCATTAGGTCTTAGAATAAAACTTGAACTTAGAATATGATAAAAAATGACAAAGAATTGAAAAATTTAGGTGAATAGGTTCACAATGCAGAGGAAGAATTATTTTATTAATCCCCGGGAGAAAATGGGAGATGAGCTGAAAACAGCCCTAAGACAAAAACAAAGAAGTCTGAGTACTTTTAGAGGCAAGAAATTTTTTGTTGCAATTATTATGGATATGCTACCTATGGAAGTTAGCACAAAATACAAAGTAGTGGACAAAAGAGCGTGTAATATTTATAACGTGGAAGAAACATCAAACCATTATTTATTTTTTTTTTTTTACTTTAAAAAATATAAGATTTTGTAATCAGTTCAAAGACACCTATGACTGAGAAATTTTGGGTAATATTAATATGGATATGATTTTGAATGGGAAATTTAATCTTGGAAGTTAGGCAGAAAATGGAATAAGGGAAATATGTTGCTTCTGGAAAGGAAGAGGTAAAGAACTTTTCCAAAATAAAAGAAAAGAATTTGAGGAAGCAGTGAGGGAAATAGAAATGTGGTGATGAAATGCAGTATACATGTCAAGAGGGATATAAAGTGTAAATGTAATGCACTGAGTATACAGTAAATGAAACTTCTGTTAAATAAAGCAACTTCTGCTATTTTCCAAGTGCCATGGGATCTTTTACAGTCATGTACTGCCTCAATAAGTCAGGCAGATGGGAACACAGTTTATTCTCACATCCAAAAGATGACATACTCGGGAAAGTAGCAATGCCCTTTCTCTGCATCACAGTGTCAGGATTCAAAATGAATTCAAGTACGTGATGTGGTACTAGAAAACACAGACTTATGATCTGCTGAATCTTTGATTGAAACCAAAAGTTTAACTAAAAAGACATTGAAATTAAACCAAAGCTTCACCTTGCACACCACCTTACTTATGTGTTTGCTAACCCTAAGCCTAACTCTACACATAATGTTAATTCACTAAAAATCCTTTTTCTAACAGAACTAGTGCACAAGACCAAAGCAATCAAAACATATACAACACCAAATTTCCAAAAATGTAAATTTATCCCCTTAACTAATCTTTACTTCAACCTCAGTATGTGAAAACCTGTACATACACACTAACCACTATGTCCTTTTCAAACTTTCACTTTTCTGTGCACTCTAGAAATGAGCATTCAGTCATTTTTGCATTCCCTCATTTGACAGTTTATTCATTTGTGCATTCTTTCTTTTTTACACCCACGAAAACTTTACAGTTAAATGTGCATTCACTTTTTAACTGTAGCCATACATACATATATATCTGTTGCTTTGAGCTTTATATATATATATATATATATATATATATATATATATATATATATATACATACACACACACATATATATGACTACAACAAAATGTTTATCAGAGCTGCTCAAGTAACAGAGGGAAGATTGAGTTAGATGAGCCTTCAACCAAAGTATGAGCAGCTGTTGTAAGCATTGACTGTGAATGAGCACTAAGTTAGCTGTCATGAAACACTGAGCATAGATGGTAGTACTAAGGTGCTTATCTATTGTTGGAACACAAGGCAGCAGATAATGTTGGTTGGGAGGAAGGAAGATTAGAATGCCAAATGGTATAGTGTAAGAGTGATAGTAGGACAACAGAAGCAGACAGAAGACTGCAAAGAAGGCTGATGGCCAAAAGTGAGATGCAGAACAAAATGGAGAAGATGGTGTGAGACAAACACACCTATTCAATCTGAAAAACTTACCTTAGAAAATGTGAAACTCGGGCAAGATAAATGGGATATCGGAAAGTAGCACACTGTGTCAACCTACAGCAGTCCTGATATCATCAGAGTTTTATCAGTGCACCTGTGTTCTAATGTAATTGTCATGGAAACGAAAGCACCTGTACAGTCCTGAATGGATATAAACCATCATCTCTGTCTGATTACACAGTACATAGCACTTTCTTAACAAGGTGAGTCACAGAAGTATTCTGTCTGAAGGTTCCAGGGTATCACATTGAAGGTGATTATTAATCATTTGCAGACTGGAAAAAGAAAGACAGATGTCCAGGGATTTGAAGCCATCACCTCTCTCAGTGTATTTTTATACACTATCTGTAGAGAATATTATAAGGTGAACCATAGATGCAGTGGCACTGAAGATGTCAGGGAACACATATCAGATGAATGGTACACATTTACAGACTGGAAGACGAAACAAAACAAGACAGGCTTCAAGGGATTTAAAGCTATTACTCTGTGTCCACTTCGACATTTTACTAAACACTGCATTAATATTGTAAGGCATAAAAGCAGTCAAAATGAGAGTCTTACGGAAACAAGTATCAAGTAAATGTGACAAGTTTGAAGACAACAAGCATAAAAAGGCAGGCCTTAAAGGATTTTAACCCTTTACTCTCGTCAGTGATATTCTACAAAATATTGAATTAACACTGCACAGTTGAATCAGCCACACTGAAATGGTCAAGGAAACACATCATGTAATACATTTGCAGAAATAGAAAACAGGCCTCAAGAGACTTGAGATCATTACCCATACTGCATTAGCATGGAGAGTCACTGAAGATCCTGAAGTTGCCAGGGAAATCTATATTAGAAGAATGTTATACATTTGCAGGAAAAGGGGTCTTATGGATTATAACCCATTAGCCTATGCAGTAATGTTTTACCAAACAACACATTGCAATTACAAGAGGAGTCACAGCAGCAGTTGCACTGGGTATCAGGTAAACATATACCAAATGAGTGTTACACATAAGCAGTCTGGAAGCAGAAAGTTAAAAGGCAAACATACAACCTGGAGGTGATTTGATCTCACATGACTGCGCACTGACACTCTACCAATCAAACTGAACCATGGAAGTTGTCAAACTCAGGATATCAATATAACCATATTTCTCAGTTTAAAAGTGCCATACAACAAATCTAAGTTCATTTGCACATAAAATGGCAGCCAAGGTTGATACACATATGACATGGCAGAGACTCAACTTCATTGTTTCTATACATTGGGCAGTACTATTTCTCATCTGTTGTACATGGGTATCAGGAGTGTTCTTTGTGACCTATCACACACAGTACAGCTATAAAAGAAAAGTAATTTAAAAGCCTTTTTGCACATGTGCATGGTGTATTTATCTATTGTTTTCATGAGTTTTAATGTAGGAAATCTGAGTATAGGAAAGAAAGGAAAACAAGAAACAAACAGATGGTAGAACAGAAGGTTAACAAATAAGAAATGAGTAGGATGGAGGTGCGTTAGGAGGCAAATACTTTTTTTAATGAAAAGAAGGGAAAGATGTGGAAGGAAGGAAGGAAGGAGGGAAGGAAAATAAGAGGGCAGTGAGAGGGTGAGGTTATGTAGTGAGGAGAACAGATGTGACTGACAGGGTGTGGGGTAGCAAATTGGGGGAGAGGTAACCCAATCAGATTAAAGACAATGATGTGGGGAGGACTGTAAAACCAACAGAGGTGGGCATGAACACAAAAGGGAAAGGAGCTACAGGTTAGGGAACAGGGCTGAATGTCCGTAGCTGCAGTGTCTGCCAAATGCAGTCCAGTAGGAGATTACTCATCACCCTTGGGTCCTGGCTGGAGCCAGATCTGAGCAAAGACATGACATAACAAGTCACAGGTGCATAGTATCCATGTGGCTGATGTGGGCATCCCACCTCCTGTAAATAATATTCCCACAGATCTGTCAGGTGCTGATGAGTGACAAAGGTGTCACTTCCACTAACACTGTTGCCAGTAGCACATCTGTACCAACATCTATTGCAGAGCTATCTGATGCAGGTCAGGCAGGTAAAGCAGGAAATGCAGAGGCATTTGTGGAAATATGGGAACCAGGTGTGTTAATTGCTTCTTCTTCTGGTGGTGATGCTGCTGCTGACACCTGTAGGGGTGACAGGTGCTGCCAGTGGGATGGGAGCAAGTCGTGGTGCTGCTGCATACAATAGTAAAAGAAATGGAGAGAAAAAATAATAAACAAAATAAATCTTTGTAAGAGAAAGAACATTAACAAAAATAATGGAGAAATGAAGTACAAATACTATAAAAGTATACAATGATTACAATGCTGATACTGATACAATTACACATAATAACATAAATTCTTTGTCTTGAAAATACTCACTTATTATACATACCTGTTATGTACACATTCATATTGGACCTGAGCCTGCAGCCATTATCAAGTGCAGTTGGACAGACAGAGGAATAACGTACTGAGCTATACAGACAATAAAACAGGCACTTGCATTCAGGTATGCAGTACTGATGTCTGAGACTAATGCATATTTATCTAAAATTAAATCTAAGTCTTTATCTATAGCTTTCTCTCTCTCTCTCTCTATATATATATATATATATATATATATATATGAAACATGCTGCATAGATAGATATTCTTCTCACAGGTGAAAGGCACAAGAACAATTCCCATGTTATATTGCAGCATGTCCACATGAGTAATACTGATGATATTACATTTTTGGACCATGTAATAATGTAGGTATACTTATGAGAAAGAAAAGAAGCCAAAATATTTGACAGGATAACACAAATAGAACAATTAAATAGAGCAAGTCAAATTGTTACCTTTTAGCTAATGCAGTAATGACAGGTGGTACTGATATGAGAGCGATACATTTTTTAGTGAATCCCTGCAAATGCTAATACTGAAAGCAATTCATTATAATGCATGCATACTCACCATGGTGTTTTCTGAGGTGCTTTGGTCTGCTTCTTTGCAGTTCCCTACTCCTTTAAATCTTTTCCTGTGTGACAAATATAATAATAGCAAATGGAGTAACACTGATGGATGGCATGAAGCCAGTTTAAAGGCTAATCTAAAGTAACAGCTGTACTTATACAGGTGGTGTTAGCAGCCTAACTAAAACCTACCATCAGCATAGAAGGTCAGGACTGTGTAGCCTCATGTCACTATAATGGTGACAGCACTGTTCACATGTGCATGAGATACCATTTGCCAGCTGATAGCCTTCTTCAAACCATTCCAGGATTCAGCCCTATACTTTGGCCCACAGTAGCCTTACTGCAGGTGTTTCTGCTTGTAATCCTTGAGGAGGAAATGCAAAAGGATTTTTGTTTCTCCCATGCAGAACTTCTTTACTCTGAAAGGAACACCACCCTCTGCTTATCCAGCCATGGTGCCTTATATTGAAAAATCTCAGGAAAAATGATAGAGAATTGGTACCCAAGCAACTCTCACATGTTCCATTAGGCATCAATATGCACCTAATTTGCACAATGGATGGCAACATCAGAAAATATAGGGCCTGAGATGTTATGTATCTAATGGCACTTAAAGGCGGAAAGAATGGCAGTCACCATGATAGTGTACGCTGTTCGAAAAATGTCATCGACAGCATCTTCTTATCCAGGTGGTTACAAATATAATGACACATAAGTACGTCCTTAAAGACACTGGCTGCTCATAGCCATGCAGTGCTGACTGAAGGGACCTACAAGTGTGCACAGTGTTGTGCTAAAATCTCCATGAGGACTAGCAGGTGTGCTCACCAAACACATTCTGTGATTTGGAAACAAAAATGAGGTGAATCCTAATTAGCATAATCAATGCACCCAAAGTGGTTATTCTACATGATATAATGATGATGAGGAACCCAGAGCTACATCACACTATGGAAGAAAATACTGCTGAAGTAGTTTGATTCCTACTAAGGCTGCTTTTGGTGAAATCTGCTTTAAGTGCTTTTTCTTACAAATCCATTCTTTTGTTCAACAGTTGATTTCAACTCATGTTTATTCTAATGAATAAAAAGGAAGTAATTTAGTCATTACTTTTAAATATGATGGTCCTAAGTGTTTTAAGGGGTACGTTACATGTTTACTGAATGTAGTAGCCAGGAGTATTTATTAAGGTAGGTGGGAGTTATATCCCTAAGCTCGTATTTGGAGTACTGTTCATACTATTTTAGTGTTGTGTGTTTTGCGCATGTGTCAGTAGCATTGAGCTTAGTAACAGTGCCATTGTAATGGCCACATACTCTGGTTCAGTTCCACTTATCACCTTCTCTTGTGGAGAATATGTGCTTAGTATACATACAGGTCTGAGATTTATTTAAAGATAGTGAATACAAGGATATAGATATCTAACTCTCAGGCATAAATACAGCATACCATATAGCCTTTTAGGATATACAGGACCAATACTATTAACTCTACTGTTTTTCATACCAAGTAGGAAAGTCTAAAATACAGAGTACACAGAAAACTGAGCAATGCATTTTATATGAGCAGAGACATATGGCCGATTTTAAATAAAACGTGGGTGCAATTATGCAGTCAATAGCATGTATCATGGCTGACCAAATAATTTGGCCAAACCACTTCATGTGGTCTGCTCATCATGCAATTTAATTTATAAAAAAGTTTTTTGAATCTGGTCCAATGATATTTTAGACATAAATGTATTGGTATTGGTAGATTGGTTGTCACATGATTATTTTTAATTAAAAAAAATGCATATTTGTCAATTAAACTTTAATGTAATAAATTCTTACATGATGAAGGAGAACAGTGTTTATTTTTGTGTGAAATATGGGAATGCTTATCTTTTTTTTTAATTAATTCAACTAATTTACTTATATTTCTTATTCAGGTTTACATAGAAGGCCTGTTAAAGAGTTACATATATTACTTGCTATTTACATGCATAGCTTAGATCTGATGAAGCTCTGAAGGAGAGTGAAAGCACTTATCTTTTGTTTTTACTTAACAAACTATCGGTTAAACAACACTGCCAGCTTAAATCCTGTTTTCTTGTTTTCAATAAGAATGCAAGGTGATTTTTTTAACCTGGATCTTACGTTAGCATTTATGACAACAGTATGTTTTAACATTGCATATGCTGCTACTGTTCCTCTACAACTAGTTTCCTTTTTTGGTGTATATATACATATATATATATATCACTGAAAGCTCAAAACACTGAAACTCAAAACACTGAAACCAAAACACTGAAACTTCAAAATCTTGAAAACTCAAAAGACTGAAAACACATATCATACATATACTGACTTTAAACAACATAAATCATAACACTTTCCACCAAGTGCGCCCCTCACACCTCCTGCTACATATATATATCAACTCCAAGATTGCACTTCACTACACTAAGTGCAATCTTGGAGTTGATATATTTAAGTAGAAGGGGGTGTGGGGTGTATGGGGGCTTGCCCCCTGCTTACACTTGGTGGAATGTGCTATAATTTATGTTGTTTAAACTCAGCACATGTATGATATGTGCTTTTAGTGTTTTGAGTTTCAGTGTTTTGAGTTTTCAGTGTTTTGAAGTTTCAGTGTTTTGGTCTTCTATATTATGAAGTTTTCTCATTTTCAGTGTTTTGAGTTTTCAATGTTATGAAGTGAATCTGTGTGTGTGTGTGTGTGTGTGTGTGTGTGTGTGTGTGTGTGTGTGTGTGTGTGTGTGTGTATGTGTATATATATATATATATATATATATATATATATATATATATATATATATATATAAATATATATATATATATATATATATATATATATATATATATATATATCATACATTCCATATATCCAAAAACTTGTAAGGGTATATCTTTAATTAAGATTTTTAATAATTAACACTACAGGTTCCTAATTAAGAAGTTCACTGGCTTAATAACCTTAAGCTATCAGAAAAGACTATGAGTATTGTCCCTGCATCCAGTGTTTTATAGACTGTTGAGGGGACATCTATAGCTTGCCTTTTGAGCCAATAGACTCACAGTGGTCCTGGATTTTTTTGTATCTCCACAAATCATATAGTCCCATAAATACAAGGACAAGGGATCTAAAGCTTCACCAGCAAATAAATACAACAAGGCATGGACTGGAGATTGGTTCATTATACCATACATCCCATTCCTTTGGAATTGATTCCTGCTGCAAATTACGCAGTGTAATACAATATCTTCCATCAGATAAAATTGGATGAACTAATGTGTTTCTTCCTGAAATGCAGTGAGACTCCTCACTGGCTACACACGTTTTATGTCTTCTTATTGTTTCAGTATAGTTCTTCATGTATGCTTATCTAATATATCATGTTGCAGCATCTATACAGTGCATAAAATAGGAAACACCAAATTCTATCCTGGCAATTCAGATTTCTAATATATGTGTAAAAATGACACATCGCTTATCTTCTTTAGGACTGCTGATCTCAAGGGATGAGCTCCGATATTTAATTTCATCACTTAAATTATCATTATCAATAAGGCATATTCTACAACTTTTAAAAAGTTAAAACATTAAATGTATTTTTTTATTTAGTTTCCACTGGCTACCCCAAGAGAAATATGTTAAATATCCATAGGAAACATTTACAAAGGTTGTCATTTTACCTAATATGAAGGAACGGCTATGCAAGTAAAACTGAAGACAGTCCGAAATACAAAAATGAAAAAAAAATAAAAACCTCCCACATCATCTGAACATTTTATTAAGCCACACAATTCATAAGTGATGTCTCAACATAAACAAGAAAATGTGACAAAGACTGCAATTCCACAGATATGGAGATGCAAAAACAGACAAGGTTACCTTGGACGTAAAGAAAGTTTCATTTACAAATTACTAGAAGTAAGGAAATTATGGAAGATACAGTAATGCAAAATGAGGCAGACTGAAGATCAAGGTGAATGAGTTTCTGATAAAAGGGATAGATAAGGTAGAGTCCATGATATGAAAGCTGAATATGACTAAGATCACAGTGACTCCAGTTTTGCTACACCTGTTCAGGATCCCTCCCCTCTCCGCATCCACCAGAATATTAGACTATGATAGCACATGCTTGTTAAAAGCCAGCTAGAGGTATGATATAGAGTGGATGAAGGTCAGAATGATAACAGACCATCTACATTTGCCATTTACACATTGATATTTAATGTAGCTCTCTGGATAAGGGGAATTGCTTGGAATGAAGCAGACTGTGGTTTAGTGTAGGTAAAGAAAATTTAATTTCTGAAGTTGAAATATAAAACAAGAAGGAACTCTTGTTATATATTGTAAGGAGAGGTTAACAAGGTGGAGGATCTGAAATGGGAAAGTGTTATTATCTGATTGATAATGAAACAAAGAATAATGAAGTATGGTTTTACAGAGGAAGACAATGGAGAAATGGAAGGTCTCCAGGATATTGGATTGTATGATAAATGAAGACAGAGTAAATGCTGAAGCTATGTTCGGATAATTTCAAAAGATGAAGATGGCAGTATGGAGGAGAAAAAGAAGAAAGTTAAAGTTAGATAACAATAAGAGAGAAGGAGAATGAGACCTCGAATGTGACGAAGGGAGGAAACACAAATACATCTAGTGTTACATCACAGGTCAATGGATAGTGTTCTGGAAGACAACAGAGCCTTTATTACTGAAGTGGTGAGAAAGAAATAAAGTAGGCCAATTGTTAGGCTTTTCCTGTCCAGATGAGGACAAAGGAGGAAGTAATGCAATATAATAGATTATTTTTTTTAAAGTAGCAGTGTAGTAGCTTAAAAATACATTGCATTTTGTTACTTAATTTCAAACCATAACATATTGGAGAGTAAAACATCATTGTGCAAAATCCTAAATAAAAATCAACATTGACATCATTCCTTAATAGTAGTGAAATCTGTACAGGACTGGAACCTAAAATTTACCTTTTCATATGTTTCATAGCCTCATTCGGATGCATCTAGGGTTTTGTAGTGGAGAAGATGTAAGCATTGTGATAGATTTGCAGAAGTCTGTTGCCTTCCCTGAATTAATATAAAACTGAAATGGAAAACTGACAGTATTAACTGAATCTGAGACAAGTAAAATCTTCTTCTTCTTTTGGATTTTTCCCGGTTAGGGGTTGCCACAATGGATCACCTGTCCACTCATGACTGGCAGTAGAGTTTTATGGTGTCGAGTTGCCAGCCCTGTGCCCAGCATTCTACAGAAGGCACGATCTGAGACAAGTAAAATAATAAAATAATATATGTATACTCAAGCACAACAACAGTGACAATAAAACACCTTTATGTTAAAGTTAAATACTTTTTTCTCACAACAGTCTTAGTAAGGGGATTTTCTAAAAAAAGAAATATATAAGCCAATCACAATCATTAAATTCCATGCATCACATCAAATGATAAGTAAAACCAATTGTGCTTTAGTGGAATTTTTTGAAATGCACATACCAAAATCAAAGATACAAAAGGTACCTTAAATAGTTTCTATATACCTGAAAGAGAAAAATTAAATGCTAAAGTTTTAAAAAAAAAAGGGGGGGGGAAAAAAAAAAAAAAAATTTTTAAAAATTTAAAAAAAAAATAAAACCCCCAAAAAGGGGGGAAAAAACAAAAACCCGGAACCAAGGTTTTTTTTTGGGGGAAAAAATTTTTTTTAACTGAAAAAAAAATAAAGAAAAAACCCCCCCCAAAAAAAAAAAATTTTTCAAAAATTTTTTTTAAATTTTTTTTAAAAAAAATTTTTTTCCATTTTTTTTTTCCCTTCCTTTTAAAAAAAAAAAGGGGGAAAAAAAAAAAAAAAAGGGTTTTTTTTAAAAAAAATTTTTTTGGAATAAAACCAAAAATTTTGGGGGGTTTTACCCTTTTGGGGGGGGTTTTTTGGGGGGGCCCCCTTTTTTTAAAGGGGCCCCCCTTTTTTTAAAAACGGGGAAAAAAGGGCATTTAAAATTAAAAAAAATTTCCCCCTTTTTTTTTTTAAAAAACCCCCCCCTTTTTTCCACTAAAGACGGAAAAATTTTTTTTTTCCCCCCCTTTTTTTCCCCCCCCAAAAGGGGGCCCCCAAAAAATTTAAAAAAAAAAATTTTTTTTTGGGGCCCAAAATTAAAAAATTTTTTTAAAATTTTTCCCAAAAACCCCCCCAAAATTTTCCAAAAAAAAAAAAAAACCCCAACCCAAAAACCCCTCAAAACAAAAAAAAAATTTTTTTTTTTTTGGGGGGAAAACTTTAAAAAAGAAAAAAGGTCCTTTATTTTTTTTTAAAAAAAAAACCCCCCAAAAAAAAAATTTTTTAACCCTTTTAAAAAAAAAAAAATTTTTTTTTGGGTTTTTAGGGGGAAAATATATTTTTGGGGAAAAAAAATTTTTTTTCCCGGGGGGGTTTTCCCGAAAAAATTAAAAAAAAAAAATTTTTTTTTTTTTAAAAAAATTTTTTTCCAAAAAACCCCCTTTTAAAAAAATTTTTTTGGGGGTCTAATTTAAAAAAATTTTTAAAAAAAATTTTTTTTTAAAAAAAAAAAGGGGGGTTTTTTTTGGCCCCCCCAAAAAAATTCTTTTAAAATTTAAAAAATTTTTTTTTTTTGGGAATTGAAAAAAAAAAAAAAAGGGGGGAAAATTTTTTAAAAAAGGGGGTGGGGGCCCCCCTTTTGGGTTTTTAACGGGGGGGAAAAAAAAAAAACCCCCTTAAATTTTCCCCCCTTTTAAAAAAATTTTTTGGGGAATAAAATTTGGGGGTTTTTGAAAAAACCCCTTTAAAAAAGGGCCCCTTTTTTTTTTTTTTTCCCCCTTTTTAAAAAAGGGGGGTTTTTTTTTTTTAAATAAAAAAAAATTTGAAATGGGGGGGTTTTTTTGGGGGGGGGTTTTCCCCCTTTTTAAAAAGGAAATTTTTAAGAAATTGGGGGTTTTTTTTTTTCCCAAAAAAAATTTTTTTGCTGATTGGAAAAATTTTTTTTTTTTTTAAAAATTTTTAAAAATTTTTTTTGGGAAAAACCCCACAAAAAGGACACCCCAAAAAAACCCCTTAAATTTTTTTAAAATTTTTTTAAAGGGAAAACCCCCCCCAAATTTTTTTAACCCCCCTTTAAAAGGTTTTTTTCCGCCCCCAAAAACCCCCAAAAAAAAAAAAATTTTTTTTTTTTCCCCCCTTTTTAAAGGGGAAAAAAAACCCCCCCTTTTTTTTTTTCCCCCCCCTTTTTTTAAAAAAAAGGGGTTAATTTTTTCCCGGGGAAAAAAAGGGGGGTTTAAAAATTTTTTTAAAATTTTTTTTTTTTTGGGGGGGAAAAAAAAAAAAATTTAGCCCCCGGGGGAAAAATTTTTTTTAAAATTTTGGAATTTTTTAAAACCCCCAAAATTTTTTTTAAAATTTTTTAAAAAAAAAAAAATTTTTTTTGGGGTTTTTTTTTTTTTTTTAAAAAAAGATTTTTTCCCCAAAAAAGATTTTTTTTAATTTGTTTTTTAAAAAATTTTTTGGCAAAAAATTTTTTTAAAGGTTAAAAAAAAAAGGGGGGCCCAAAAAAAAAGGGGGGAAAATTA
This sequence comes from Protopterus annectens, assembly GCF_019279795.1. Classification (NCBI taxonomy): domain Eukaryota; kingdom Metazoa; phylum Chordata; order Ceratodontiformes; family Protopteridae; genus Protopterus; species Protopterus annectens. The sequence goes on along the minus strand of NC_056728.1, from coordinate 1,997,185,614 downwards.
AAATTTTAAAAAAAATTTTTTTTTTTGAAAAAATTTTTTTCCTTTTTTTAAAAAAACAATTTTTTTTTTTAAAATTTTTTTTAAATTTTCCAAAAATTTTTAAAATTAAAAAAAAAAAAAAAAAAAAAATTTTTTTTCCCCCAACAAAAACCCCCCCCCCCCCCAAAAAAAAAACCCCCAAAAACCCCCCCCCCCCCCAAAAAAAAAAAAAATTTTTTTTTTAAAATTTAAAGGTTAAAAAAAATTTTGGGAAAGGTAAAAAGGGGGGGTTTTTGGGAAATTTTTTTTTTCCCCCAAAAAAAAATTTTTGGGGGGTTTTTTTTTTTTGGGGGGGTTTAAAAAAACCCTTTTTTTTTTTTTTTTTTTAACTTTTTTTTTTCCCCCTTTCCCCCCCCAAAAAAACCCCCCAAAAAAACCCTTTTCCCCCTTTTTTTTTTTTTTGGGGGGGACCCCTTTTTTTTTTTTAAAACCCTTTCCTTTTTTTTTGGGGGCCCCCCCCTTCCCCCTTTTTCCCCATTTTTTAAAACCCCTTTTTTTCCAGTTTAAATTTTTTTTTTTCCCCCCCCTTTTCCAAAATTTTTTCCCCTTTAAAAAAAAAACCCTTTCCTTTTCCCTTTTTTTGGGGGAAATTTTTTTTTTAAGAATTTTTAAAAAAAAAATTTTTTGGGGGTTTTCCCAAAAAAAAAGGGGGCCCCCCCCTTTTTTTTTAAAAATCAATTTTTTGGGGGGGTTTTTTTTTTTTTTTCCCCCCAAATTTTTTTCCCCCCTTTTTTTTCCCCCCCCCTTTTTTTTTCCAATTTAAAAAGGGGTTTTTTGGGGGTTTAAAAACCCCCCCCTTTTTAACATTTTTTTTTTTGGGCAAGGGGGAAAACCACCCTTTTTTTGGGTTTTTTTTTTTTTAAATTTTAAAAAGGGGGGGGGTTTTTTTTTTTTTTCCCCCATGGGGGGGGCCCCCCCCAAAAAAAAAAAAAAGGTTTTTTTAAAAATTTTTTAAAAATTTTTAAAGGGAAACCCTTCCCCCCCGGGTTTTTTTTTTAAATAAATTTTAATTTAAAAAAAACTTTAAAAAAATTTTTTAAAAAGGGAAGGCCAAACCCCCTTTTTTTTTTAAAAATTTTTTGGGTTTTAAAAAAAAAATTTTGGGAAAAACCCCCAAAAAATTTTTGGGGGGCCCCCCCTTTTTTTGGCTTTTTGGGGCCCCCCCCAAAACCAAAAAATTTTTTGGGGGGATTTTTTCCCGGAAATTTGGGGGGGCCCATTTTTTTTTCCGGGGGGGTTTTTGGGGGAAATTTTTTTTTAAAAAATTTTTAAAAATTTTTTGGGGGGGGCCCCCCCCCCCCCGGGGGTTTTTTTTTTGGGGGTTTGGGAAACCTAAAAGGGGGGCCCCCCTTTTCGGGATGGGAATTTTTTTGGGGGGTTTTTCCTTAATTTTAAAAGGGTATTTTTTGGGGGTTTTTTTTTGGGGGAATTTTGGGGAAAAAAAAAACCCAAAAGGCCAAAAAAAAAAAAAAGGGGAAAACCTTTTTTTTTTTTTTTTAAAACCAAGGTTTTTTTTAAAACCCCCCAAAACCAGGGGGTTTGTTTTTTTTTTGGGGGTTTTGGGGGAAAAAAAAAGGGGGGGGGGGGAAAAAAAGGGGCCCCTTTTTTTAAAAAAATTCCAAAAAAAATTTTGAAAAAGGGGGTTTTCCTTTTTTCCCCCAAAAAAGGGGGGGTTGGGTTTTTTTCCCCCCGCCCCTTTTTTTTTTGGGGTTTTCTTTTTTAAGGGTTTTTTTGGGGTTGGGGGCCCCCCTTTTTTTTTTTTAAAAAAAAAATTTTTTTAAAAAAACCCCCCCCAGGGGGTTTTTTGTGGGGGTCTTTTTTTTGGGGGGAAAAAAAAAAAATTTTTTTTTTGGGGGCCCCAAAAAAAAAAAATTTAAAAAAAAGGGTTTTTTTAAAAAAAAAATTTTTTTTAAAAAAAACCCCCCCCAAAAAATTGTTTTTTTAAAAATTTTTTAAAACCCAAAAATTTTAAAAAAAAAAACCCCGGAACCCCTTTTCCCTTTTTCCTTTTTTTTTTGGAAATTTTTTTTTTTTGGTAAACCAAATTTTTTTTTTAAAAATTTTTTTTTGGGGGGGGGGGAAAAAAAATTTTTTTTTTAAAAAAATTTTCCAAAAAATTTTTTTTTTGGGGAAAAAGGGGGTTGGGTGGGGGAAAGGGTTTCCCCCCCTTTTTTTGGTTGGGTTTTCCAAAAAGTTTTTTTAAAAATTTTTTTTTTCCAAAAAAATTTTGGGCCCCCAAAAACCCCCAACCCCCCGGGGGCCCCGGGAGGGGGGTTTTTTTTGGGCCCCCCCAAAAAAGGGGGGGGTTTTTTTGGGGGGTTAAAAGGGTCAAAGGGGTTTTTTTTTTAAAACCCCGGGGAAAGGGGGGCCCCCCAAAAAAGGGGGGGGTTTTTCCCCGGGGGGTTTTGGGGGGGTTTTTTGGGGGTTTTGGGGGGGGGGTTTTTTGGGGGGGGGAAAAAGGGGAAAGGGTTTTAAAAAATTTTAGGGGGGGGTTTTTCGGGTTTTGGGGAAATTAAAAAAAGGGGGGGGGGGTTTTTTTGGGGGGGGGGAATTTTTAAGGGGAAACCCCCCCTTTTTTTTCCCCTTTTTTTGTGGGGCTTTTCCCCTTGGGAAATTTTTTTTTGGTTTGGGTTTTTTTTTGGGGGGCCCCCGGGGTTTTTTTTTTTTGGCTTTTTGGGGTGTGTTAATTTTTTTTTAAATTTTTTTTTTTTTTTTTTTTAAAAAATTTTTTTTTTATTTTTTTTTTTAAAAAATTATTTTTTTTTTTTTTTTTTTTGGGGTTTTTTAAAAATTTAAAACCAAAAATTTGGAAAATTTTTTTTAAAAATTTTTTTTTTCTAAAAAAAAATTTTTTTTTTTTTCCCAAACCACCATTTTTTTTTTTGGGGGTTTTTTTTTGGTTTTTTTTTTTTTTTTTAAAACCAAATTTTTTTTTTCCCCAAAAAATTTTTTGGGGGGGTTTTTTTTTTTTGAAAAAAAAAGGGGTTTTTTTCCTTTTGTTTTTTTGGTTTTTTTTAAAAGGGGTTTTTTAAAAAAAGGGGGGGTTTTTTGGGGTTTTAAAAATTCCTTTTTTTTTTAAAAAAAAAAAAAATTTTTTTAAAAAATTTTTAAATTTTTAAAAAAAAAATTTAAAAATTTTTTTTAAAAAAAAAATTTTTTTAAAACCTTTTTTTTTAAATTCCTTTTTAATTTTTTTTAAGGGGAAAAATTTTTTTTTTTTTTTAAACAAAAAAATTTAAACCCCGGGGGGGTTTTTTTTTGGGGCTTTTGGGGTTTTTTTTTTTTTTTAAAAGGGGGGTTTTAAAAAAACCCCCCCTTTTTTGGGAAAAAAAAATTTTTTTTCCCTTGAAAAAAAAATTTTCCCCCGGCGCTGTACAACAATTCATTGTCTTTTTTTTCCCCCTTTTTTTTTTTTTCTTTTTTTTTTTAAATTTTTTTGGGAAAAGGGGTTTTTTTTTTTTCCTTTTTAATTTAAAAATTATTTTTAAAAAAAAAAAGTTTTTTTTTTTAAAAAAAAAATTTTTTTTAAATTCCAAAAAATTTAAAAATTTTTTTCCAAAAAAAAAAATTTTAAAAAAAATTTTTTTCCCCTTCTTTTAAAACAAAAATTTTTTTTTTTTTAAAATTTTTTCCCCAATTTTTGTTTTTTTTTTAAAAAAAAAAAAAAAAAAAAAACCCCTTTTTAAAAAAGAAAAAAAATCCCCAAAAAAAAAAAAATTTAAAACCCCCAAAAAAAAAAAAAAAAAGAAATTTTAAAAAAATTTTTTCCCCCAAACAAACAACCCCCCCCCCCAAAAAAAAAAAAAAAAAACCCCCCAAAAAAAGGGGAAAAATTTTGGGGTTTTTTTTTTAAAAAAAAATTTTTTTAAAAAAAATTTTTTTTAAAAAAAAAATTTTTTTTTTTCCCCTTTTATTTTTTTTGGGGGGGGGGAAAAAACCCCCCCTTAAAAAACCCCCAAAACCCGCTTTTTTCCCCAAAAAAAATTTTTTTTTGGTTTTTAAAAAGGGGCCCGGGGTTTTTTTTTTTTATTTTAAATTTTTTGAAAGGGGGGAGGTTTTTTTTTTGGGGGGGTTTTTTTTTTAAATTTTTGGGGGGGGTTTTTTTAAAATTTTTTTTTTAATTGGAAAAAAAAAAGGGGGGGGGGGGGGGTTTTGGGTTTTTTCCCCCGGGGGTTTTTTTTTTAAAAAGGGGGTTTTTTTTGGGGGGATTGGGGGTTTTTTTTTTTTGGTTTTTTAAAACCATTCCCTTTTTTTTAAATTTTTAAAAGGGTTTTTTTTTTTGGGGGGCCCCCCCAAAAAAAAGGGGGGTTTGGGGGGGCCCCCTTTTTTTTTTGGGTTTCCCTTTTTTTAAAAAAAAAAAAACCTTTTTTTGGGTTTAATTTTCCCAAAAGGGGGGGCCCCCCCCAAAAACCCCTTTCACCTTTTTTTTTCCCCATTTTGGGGGGGGAAAATTTCCGGGAAATTTTTTTGGGTTTTTTGGGGTTTTGGTTTTAAAGGGGAAAGGGGGAAAAAACCCCCGGGGGGGAAATTAATTTTTTTAAATTTTGGGGGGTTTTTTTTTTTTTTTTTTTAAAAATTTAAAAGGGGAAAAAAGGGGGAAAAAAAATTTTTTCCCAAATTTCAAAATTTTTGGTTTGGGGGTTTTTTTCCGGGGTTTTTCAGGAAAAAATTTTTCCCCTTTTAAAAAAAATTTTTTTTTTTTTTTTAAAGGGGGGGGGGGGGAAATTATTTGGGGAAAACCTTTTCCCCCCTTTTTTTGGGGGGTTTTAAAAAATTTTTTAAACCCAAATTTTTAAAACCCCTTTTTGGGGGCCTTTTTAAAACCTTTTTTTTTTTTTAAAATTCTCCCCTTTAAAAATTTTTTTTGGGGCCCCGGGTTTTTAAAATTTTTTTCCCCCCCCCCCTTTTTTTTTTAAAAATTTTTTTTTTTTTTTTTACAAAGGGGGGTTTTTTTTTTTTTGGGAAAACCGGGGGGGGGCCCCTGGATTCCTTTTTTTTGGGGGTTTTTTTTTCCCCCTTTTTAAAAAATTTTTTTTTTAAACCCCCTTTTGGGGGAAAAGGGGGAATTTTTTGGGGGTTTTTTGGGGTTTTGGGTTTTAAAATTTTTAAATTTTTGGGGGGGTTTTTTTCCCTTTTTTGGAAAAAAATTTTTGGGGGGGTTTTTTTTTTGGGTTTTTTTTTTCCCGGGGGTTTTTTTTTTCCCTTTTTTGGGGGGAAAAAATTTTTTTTTTTTTAAAAATTTTTTTTTTTAATAATTTTTTTTTTGGGGGCCCAAAAATTTTTTTTTTTTTTTTTTTTTTTGGGGAAAAAAAAACCCCCTGGAAGGGGGGATAAATTTTTAAAGGTTTTTTTTTTTGGGCCCCAAAGGGGTTTTCCCCCCCGGGGGGGGGTTTAAAATTTTTTTTTCCTTTTAAGGGGGGGGTGGATTTAAATTTTTTAATTAAATTTTTTTTTTAAAAATTTTTTGGGGGGCCCCAAAATTTTTAATTCCCCTTTTTTTTTTTCCCGGGGGGGTTTTTGGGGGCCCCCCGGGTTTTTTTTTTTGAAAGGGTTTTTTTTAAAAAAAAAAAAAAAAAAAGGGGGGGAAAACCCCCCTTTTGGGTTTTGGGGGCCCCCCTTTTTTCCCCGGAAAAAAAGGGGGGGGTTTTGGGGGGGGCTTTTAAAAAAATTTTAAACCCCCTTTTTTGGGAAACCCGGGGGGTTTTGGGGGGGGAGGGTTTTTTTTCCCTTTTTGGGGGAAACCCCCCCTTTTTTTTTTGGGGTTTTTTTATTTAAAAAGGGGGTTTTTAAATTTTTTGGGGGGGGGGGTTTTGGGGGTTTTTTTCCTTTCCCCCGGGGGGGGGCCCCCCCCCAAGGGTTTTGGCCCTTTAATTTTTTTTTTTTAAAAAATTATTTTTTAAAATTTTTCCCCTTTTTTTTTTTTAAAAAATTTTTTTTTTTTCCAATACCTAAAAAAATTTTTTTAAAAAAAATTTTTCAAAATTTCCCCTTTTTTTTTTTTAAAAAAAGGGTTTTAAATTTTAATTTTTTTTGGGTTTTTGGGAAGGGAAAAAAAATTAAATTTTAAAAGGGGGGAAAATTTTTTTTTTTTCCCTTTTTAAAAGGAAAACCCCCCCCCCAAAAAAAAAAAAAAAAAATTTTTTTTGGGCCCAAGGGGGGGGCCTTTTTGGAAAACCCCCCCTTTTTTTTTTTTTGGGATTCCCAATTAAAAGGGTAAAAAGGGGGGAAAAAAAAAAATTTTTTTTTCACAACCCCGGGAAAAAAATTTTTTTTTAAAAAAAAAAATTTTTTTTTTCCCCAAAAAAAATTTTTTTTTCAAATTTTTTTTTTCCCCCCTTGGGAAAAAAAAAAATGGGAAAACCCCAAAAAAAAATTTTTAAAAAGGGGAAATTTTTTTTTAAAACCCCCCCCGGGGGGGTTTTAAAAACCCCCGGGGGTTTTTTAAAAAAAAGGGCCCCTTTTTTTTTCCTTGGGGCCCCCCCCCAAAAAAAATTAAAAAACCCCCTTTTTTGGGGGCCCCCAAAATTGGGGGCCAAAAAAATTTTTTTTTTTTAAAACCCAAAAAATGGGGTTTTTTAAAAAAATTTTTTTTTGGGTTTTTTTTTGGGCCTTATTTTGGGGGGGGTTTTTGGGGGAAAAGGGGTTCCCCTTTGGGGGAAATTTTTTTGGGCCCCCGGGGGAAAAAAAAACCCCCCCCCTTTTTGGAAACTGTTTAAGGAAAAAAACCCCCTTTTAAAAAAATTTTTTTTTTTATTTAAAAACCCCAAAAAAAAGGGGGTTTTCCCCCCCCCCCTTTTTAAAATTTGGGGGGGGGTTTTTTCCCCCCTTTTTCCCCCTTTTTTGGTTTTTTTGGGAAAAATTTGTGCTGGAAACAACCACAATTTCTTTACCTATATTTTTGTTATACATCCTAGTTATTAACTGAGGATAGAATGATTATCCATTTTAGAAAGCACTCATATTTTCTGCACACAGTTTCAGCAAGAAAAACAATTGTATAAATCATATACATTTTGATTCTTAATCACAAAAGGAGCAGGAACTCATTATTTTGTTGCCATTCAGCTAGAAGATACAATTGATGTATATCACAAGTTTCATTTCTAAGATACTTCAGCAGTGTGGGTAAAGAAGAAACAAGGGATAGCCTAGAGAAATGACATGGAGAAGATATAGGAGTCAATATCAGAAAAGAGAGCACAGCTAGAATTTGTTATTAGTAAATACTGTACACAAGAGAATGGGTGACATGTACATCACCACTCTGACTGGAGAATTAATGTTCTAGCAAATAATGTGGAAACTTCTCTGTGTGGAAGACCTAAGATTCCCTAGAGTTCCTTAGAGTTCCATGAATATCCCAAGTAGTAACAGGTGGTAGAAATACTTTCTTTAAAAACTTTCCAGAGTACAAATCCACTAATGAAAGTAAGGAAGCACAAGCTAGTTCAAGGCAAATCTTCTTTATTAAAAACACACAAACAAGTGATCCAAAAAGTAGTTGAAAAAAAAACAGAATAAAGTGTAGAATTTAACCTATGCTGCAGTAATGCTGGGTGCCTGGCATTCTTCCAGTATTGTGATTGGTCCTTTGAGAGAGAGTATGGCACTGAATCTGTTGCCAGTATGTTGGCAATATTTGTTGGCTAAGTATGAGGTACTATTGAGCCAGCAGATTGCCAACATACTGTGAATCAGTGCATTACCTCTCTTAAAGGACCAATCACAAGAATGCAACATTACTAACAGTAAAAGCTGCATTGTCCAAGGCCAAGAATAAATCTTTCATGGGACCCGATAATATATCTGGTTGTATTCTACATGAACTACAAAGTGAACTGGCACCACACCTGTGTGCCCTGTTCAATCACAGCCTCACCTCAGGCTTTGACCCTACCAAATGGTGCACTGCTACAGTCACCCCTCTCCATAAAGGGGGAGCGACTACAGACCCTGGGAATTATCTCTCCATTAGCCTGATGAGTCTGATATGTAAAGCTATGGAGCGCATCATTATGGACCTGATTAACAAAGATATAGGAAATTCCCAAACTCTATATCCTACACAATTTGGCTTAGTGAAAGGGAGATCATGCTTGCTAAACCCGGTTGACTTGTTTGAGTCAGTCACCAGGGCTGTGAATGAAGGTGAGGCAGTGTATACAGCCTACCTTGATCTGGCCAAGGCCTTTGATATCATTCTTCACTCAAGACATATTGACTCACCAAACTAGGCATCAACCCTTATATCACTAGGTGGGTTGCAAATTGGCTCACAGATAGAACACACAGTGTGAAAGTAGCAGACTTCAAGTCAGACTACCAACCAGTCATGAGTGGAGTCTCACAGAGATTGGTCCTGGTTCCTCTATTGTTCAGCATCTACATCTCAGAAGTCCAGGCCAACACAAAGGAATTCTGACTGACCAAGTCCGCAGATGACTGCAAGCTGGGAGCCATTATTAACTCCCCAAGTGATGCAGACATCCTACAGAAAGGCCTCACTGAGACCAATGAATGATGTCAAAACCATGGCCTTAAGCTTAATGGCAAAAAATGTGTCATGATCCCCTTTGGTAAAAACTCAGTTCCCACTAATTATGACTTTGATAGGTGCCCACTGAACACTGAAGGCATTTTAAGAGATCTGGGAATGCAGGTTGACAGTAACCTCTCCTTCGACCACAACATTTCCACTGTGGTCAGAAAGTCCTTCTGTGTGGCACATCTCATTACCAAAGGTTTTGCAGCCAGAAAGAAAGAGGTCAACGTCTTTATCTACTCTTCCCTCATTAGACTAGTCGTCAAGTATAATGCTCCATTTGGCATGTACCTCGCTAGACACCTGCAACAACTGGAGAGGCCACAGAAGTACCTCACAGAGAGGATCCTAGGCATTAAACATATGTCCTACATGGACAGAATCAAATGACTCCAGCTATTCTCTGTCTCATATCGCCTACTTAGAGTCGATCTCTGCATGACTAAAAAAGCCATGTCTGACCCACCTCTGTTAGAAATGCTACATCTAAAGAAATCCCAATCCCTCTGCACCACATGCTCCAGACACCTCAACTTCATTAGCACAATTGGCAGAACATGCTGGAGGTACAGGTTCCTTACCCAGAGACTGCCTATGCACTGGGATAGACTTCCCATACATGTCAAGCAGAGCACCTCGTCAAAAAAAAAAAAAAGGAAAAAATTTAAGGAAATTTTCCCCAAAACCTTTTTTTTTAAATTTTCCAAAAACACAAATTTTTGGGGGCTTTAGTGGGAAAGGGAGATCCATTGGGGCTTTTTGCCTTAAAACCCCTTTGACTGTTTGAATTTTCCCAAGCCCCCCCCCCCCCCCCCCCCCCCCCCCCCCCCCCCCCCCCCCCCCCCCCCCCCCCCCCCCCCCCCCCCCCCCCCTCCCCCCCCCCCCCCCCCCCCCCCCCCCCCCCCCCCCCCCCCCCCCCCCCCCCCCCCCCCCCCCCCCCCCCCCCCCCCCCCCCCCCCCCCCCAAAAAAAAAAAAAAAAAAAAAAAAAAAAAAAAAAAAAAAAAAAAAAGAAAAGAAAAAAAAAAAAAAAGAAAAAAAAAAAAAAAAAAAAAAAAAAAAAAGAAAAAAAAAAAAAAAGAAAAAAAAAAAAAAAAAAAATAAAAAAAAAAAAAAAAAAAAAAAAAAAAAAAAAAAAAAAAAAAAAAAGAAAAAAAAAAAAAAAAAAAAAAAAAAAAAAAAAAAAAAAAAAAAAACCAAAAAGGGGGGCTGTTTGAATGAAAGGAAGGAGTGAAAATTACATAAAAAACCCAAGGGGATATCTTTCCCCGGGGGAAATTTTGGTAAAAAGGAAATTTATTAAATTAGGTGGGTTCAAAAGGGGTAAACAGATAAAAAAGGTGGAAAATTTAAGTAAACTAAAAGTCAAGGGGAAAGGTTCAGTTGGGCCTCCCCAAAAATTTTTCGGCATTACTTCGGTCCACCCAAAAGGTTTTTGTGCCGTTAGGCAGCTGAAGGCCAATTAACCATGGGGAGCATTTGGGAAATGTTTAAACCAGGCCTTTTAACGGGAAAAAGTTTTTTTTTAAAAAACTGTTTAATATGTTTGTTCCCCCTGAACCACTGGGGGTTTTTTTTGCGGTTTTGACAGGTCCCCCTTTGAAAACAAAAAAAAAAGGGGAACCAAAAAATTTTTGGGGAAAAAGAAAGAGGAATTTTACTTTTTAAGTTAGCGGGTAAAACCCTTTTTGGATGAGGCAATTCAAAAAGGGAAGAAAAGTACCCCGGGCCCGGGTTTAAAAACTTGCCAAACAGGCAGTAAAAGGATGTTTCTTTTAAGGGGACCTGAAAGACAAAAGGTTAATTATAAAATGAAAACTGAAAAACTGAACTAGACAAAATTTAGGGGCGCCATGCTGGTCATTTAATGAGCCCCTTAGGCACTTGCAAAAGGGGGTAAAGCAAAAGGGTGCCAAGAAAACTTGAGGAGAAGAAAGTTCACCCGGGGTCCCCTCCAGGGTTACTTGATAAAATTTGAATAAATTGGAAAAGGATCCCACAAATTGGATTTAAAAAAAGGCCATTACACCCCAGAACCAAAAGAGGGGAACCCACCCAGGGGAAAAAAAAAGGTTTTTATTTTTTCCCTTAAAGAATTTAAACGGTTACCTTCCAGGAGCCAAATGGTGATATGATGGGGTTTCCAGGCCCCCAAACCCGGGCCCGCAAAAGTTTCCTGGTTGCAATCCCCCAAATTGGGCCAATGAATGAAATAATTTTGCCCGGAAGGGGTGGGCCCTTACCCAAAATGATAAAGGCAAAGTATTTTCCAAAAAAGGGGCCTTCCCCCTGGGTTCTTTTGGTGCATCCCCAAGGAAAATTGGGGGCCTTGGGGAACCATTTTTTTTTGGCCCATTTTGGCCCCCCCCAAGAAATTTGTTAAAAAAAAAACCAAGGAAAACCAAAATGGGGTTTATAAATACTGGAATGAAAATTTTGGGGCCCACAAAAAACCAACGGCCCCCGGGAGGGGTTGGCTAAGGGGGCTGAGTCTGGACAAAAAACTTTGTAAAAACTGATGCAAATATTTTTAATCTAATTATGCAAAAGCTGGGGACCCTGATAAAATTCCCCCAAAAAAAAATGGAAAAACCAGGGGGGGTGAAAGAAAACTTTGGGATGAGCTGCGGAAACGGGTAAAATGTCCCCTTTGGGAGGAAAAAAGAAAGGGAATGACCCCCTGTTGGCCTCACCAAAGGCGGGGGGAGGGCCCAAGGCGTAACATGTCCCCTGAAAGGTGGCCAAAACCCTGACCATTAGGTTGGGAAAATTTTTTAACAAGGGGGTTTAATGAAAAAAAAGTTTCTGAATTTTAAAATTTTCCCCGGGGAAGAATGTAATTTTTGCTTTTTAACCCAGAAAACGAAAAAAAAAGGGCAAAAAAAAATTTAAACTACCCCAAATACTGGGGAGTACGGGTCAATTGAAAAAGGCTTAAAGGGGGGGTAGAAAGGGGGAACAAAAGGAAAACCACACCCCGGGTTTTCCAAAACAAAACGGGAGGAACCCTTAATAAAGGGGCTAAAACTAACCCAGTTTTTGGGGGCCTCCCAAGCTGTCTTAAAAAAACTGGCGCCTTGCGGGGGTTGAAATCAAGGCCCCCAAAAAACCCACATTAAGACAGAAGAGGGGGAACCCCATTATCCCGGGGTTCCAACAGTGTGGACAAATTTAAGAATCCCCAAAAAAGGGGAAACCGTACCACCCCAAAGAAAAACAAGGGGAAACCCCGGGGAAACCAAGGGTATGGGGGCCAAAAACAGAAAGGTATTGGCCAAACGGGAAAAAAAGGGGGAATAAGGGGAATCACCTGGGTATCAAATTCCGGGACCCAGTCCCTGGGGAAAACCCCAAAAGGGGAAAAAAATTTTGGGGAAGAAATATGCACCCCTTCCAAAATAGGGAATCCCAAAAAGGTTGGGTGCAATAGGGCCCCCCTAAAAGAACCGGTAATAAAAACCCAATTCCCCTAAAAACTGCCAGGAATGTTGGTTTGCCCAAAATTTAAAAAAGGGGTTTGCCTCCCTGGGGAACCACCATAAAAAAACATCGGTTTTGAGGAAGTTTCCCAACTTTTGAATGGGGCAAACAGGAACAAGGGGGAAGGGGTTAATCACGGGCCGTGGCAGGGCAAAAAAGCCACACATAAAAATCCATAAGGGCCACCACAAAAAAGTTGAATCTGTGTTTCCTGAGGCCTGTTACACCGGGGGCCCCAAAAGTACACCCCCCAACTAAAACCCAAATTTTTAAAAATTATGTGAAAAAAGTTTTGAAAAACCATCCAAAACCAAACTGGGGCCAAAGCCCCCAAACCATTCCCCAAAACAAGCGTAAGGGGGGAAACCCCCAACACAAACACCAGTCCCAATAACCCCCTTATCCCCAATGAAACCAAACCTAAACAAAAGAAAACTTTCCCCCGGGAAGGAAAATTACCAAACACCCCACCCCAAACCGGGGCCCTTAAACCCAGGAAAATTTAAACCCCAGCCTAAAACCCCTGGGGCCCCCTGCAACACCTACCCCCCAAGCTTGCCAAACATACAAAAAGGAGAAACAAAAATTGCCTAAATACAGTTGTAAAGGGGACCCTTTTAGTCAGACACACTGTTCCCCCCCGGGGACGGGGCCCCCAAGGAAAGGGTACGGAAAGGCTGTTGAAAAGGTGCCCAATATGGCCAAAAACAAATTTTCCCAAGGTACCCAAAGGGGAAAGAAAAAAAAGGATGCAGCAAGTCCATGCGGTTAAATCCCCCTTGGAAAATTTTAAATTTTCCCTGAAAACAGAAAAGGGGCAAGGGCTACAAAGCCACCCTAACACTACCGGTTCACCCCCTACCCTTCCCAAGAAAAAGGGAAAAAGTACAAAAGGAAATGACAGCAAGAAGTGGCCACACCCCTGGGGGTCCACCAAAAAAAGGGACCAAGGGCTGCCGGGGAAGTCAGGGGTTTAAAAGCCCCCAGTTTTCCGGGGAAGGCTTGCCCCAAACCCGGGCACCTGGTTTTGGGGAAATAAGGTTTCCAACCTCCAAACCCTTTTTGGGGCTAAAAAATACCCAAAAAAGGGGGGAAAACATAAGTGGAAAAACATGGGGAATAAAAAAACCAAAAATCCCCAAAAAGGTCCCACCCCAAAATGCATCTGGAGGAAATCCCCGGGGTATGGAGGAAATAAAATGTTTCCCAGGTGCCCAAGAAACCCGGGAAACCTCCTGCCCACACCCTCCGGGAAAACCACATTTTAAAAAACCCTGGAAACAAAACATTAAAAGGAGGTGGAATCCAAAAATTTCGGGGAAAAAGGGACACCCAAACCTTTTCCGGGAACCTGAAAAATCCCAAAGGCTTGGATTAAGGGCAACCAAAATTAAAACAAGACCTGTAAATCTGGCAGGGTACAACCAAAAAAACCTCAAAAAGGGCCCCCACCCGTCCTTGAAGAACACGGGACAGTATTGGAATTCCCCCCAAATCCCAAACAAGGACCACAAATTAACTGGGGGAAACCTTAGGAAGGGAAGGAAGAAACCGGGGCCCCCCAACCCCCCCAACTAAAAATAATTTTAAGGTGAAAACCCACCTTTCCAAAATGGGGCTGGAAGCTTCAATTTTGCCCCCTATCAGGAAAAGGAACCACACACCCAAAAAAACCAGTCCCCATAGCCTTTTATCAAAACCCAAACCAAACAATCCCATTGGGAGGCCCCTTACCGACACCCAGGGGTTAAAAGCCCCCTCAAAACCTCCCAAAAAAAAGGGCCTCAAAATAGCAACCCCTGGTGTAAACACCCCGGGCCGAAGGAGAAACAACTGCCTAACAGGGAATTGATCCTTTTGAAAGGCCCAAGCCCAACAAAAAGGGAAAGGGACATGCTCCACCCCAAAAATAAAAACCATAACGGAAGTAGAGGTAAACCTCCAAAAATGAAATAGGATTTTTGCTGGTGGGAAATCCCTAATGACCTCCCAACCCGGGAAAAAACCAAATCCCACCCCTGTTAGGCCAGGCCCCTCCCCTTGACACCCCCCTTAAAAAGGAATTTGCCAAAAAAAAGGAAATGTTTGTAAGAAGGGGGGCCCTTACGGGTGTCATTCCAAAGGGGACCAAAAAGCTTTTTTGGGGGTTTAATTTACAACCCAAGGGGGTGGCCCCACCACCCTGGCTTAAAGGTAACCTTTGCCCCTAAGGGTGGAAGGGCCAAAAGATAAACCCAAACCCTAGAAAACAAAGGGGAAGGGAAACAAAAGGGGAAATCCCAACCCTTTCAAAAATTGAGGGTAGGCCCCCCCAGTTGGGAACACGTTTGTCTGTCAACAAAATCCAAACACACCCCACATACCATTAACCCTACAGGTGCATCCCCAACCCCCCGGAACAAAACATGGGAGGGTGGCCCCTGAAAAGCAATCTAGGTAACGAAAAATCAAAAAGGCAAAACACCCAGGAAACAAGGGTAGGAAGAGGGTGTGGGGGCTTAGTGCAACAGGCCCCCTCCAAAAGAAAAGCCAAAACCCACTACGTTAATGCCCCACCTTACCAAAAAGGTCCCCAAAAATTCCCAAAAAAGGGTGGTCCTTTTAAAAAGGGTTGGGCCGGGGAAAATGGAAAAACCTGAAATACACCCCAGAATTGGGGGAAGCTGGTTTTTTGACACCATGGAAAGGTTTCACATTACCCAAAAAAAGGTTTTGGGGGCCCAAATTTTTTACACACCCAAACCCATTTGGGGCCTCAAGGGGGAGATCCTGCCCCTAACATTTTTAAAAACCTAAAATTAAAAGGGGAAAAAAGGGGCCCAAATTAGGGGGGGCAATGGGGTCCAACCCCCAGTGTTAGTCCCCTTCCCAAAGGGCTTCTTTTAAATCCCCCCGGGTTTTAATGGAAGGCTCCCCCCCAGAAAATAAACCCACATGTAGAGGGGTTGCCCCCCAAACCCAAAAAAAAAAGGGAAGGGTGCGGGTGGGACAGATACAAACCAAAATTAACCCCCTGGAAAAATCCCCCCCAAGGCGGTCCGGGGAACCCCTTAAACGGAATTTGCCCAATGGTAAGGAAACATGGGGACTGTGTAAAATTTTTGCAGAGGACACAAAGCTAAAAACCAAAATTTTCCCCCAAGCTGCAAACCCAACCCCCACAAAAAGGGCCCATGGAAACCAGAAACCCTTGCCATAAGAAAAAATTGTCGGGCAAAGGAAAATTTAAAGGAAATGATGGTAAACCCCCTTTTGGGAATTTTACAGAATGCCCAACCAAAAAATTACCACAAAAACCCATTTTTGAAAACATTAATGAGGAACCCTGGGGAAATATTACCCCGAAATTCCCCCAAACATTGCTGTGGGGTTTTTAACAGAAACTTTACCAAAACCCACCAATTTATGAAGGTTTGCCCGGGTTTTAGTAAAGGGGATAAAATTGGGGGCCCCTCTCCCAAGTCACCTTCCACAGGTCCCCAAAATTGACAAAAAAGGGGCCCCTGGTGGGAAAGGGTCCCTAACAACACCCCAAACCTGAAATTTTCCCCAAAAGGGACCTTACCAAGAATAAAAAAGGGCCTTGCACGGACCCCCAGTTTTCCCTTGTGGCCGGGCCCCTAAACTTTTTTTGACCTTGAAAAAATCTTAAGGCAGTGGGGGCAAGGGGCCAAAATGAGGGCCCTTTGAAAGGGTTTCTTACAAAAACCCAACTTTTCTGATGGTCCCATTAAAAAAACCCCACCCATGGGGGTTGAAACCCCCAAAGGACGGGCAACCCATGGTAAACTTTAAACCTTCCTAAAAAAGGGAATTTTGGATAAAGGGTTTTGGGGATTAGGTTTTTTCCCTGGGTAAAAAACGGGAAATTTTCCAACATTTTTGCAGAGGCACAAACTCCAACATATGCCCAAGGCAAACTCCCAAAAAAGGGTTGAAACAAACAACTTCCAAATACCCATTAGAACAATTGGAAAAACTTAAGGGCCCCCTTTTCGAAAGTGTTTCAAATTTTTAACCCCCTTAGGGTTTTTTGGAATACACTAAAATTTTGTTGGAAAAACCGGGTTTTTAAAGTGTTTACAAAAACAAATAACCCCATTCAAAATGTCAAACTGGTAAAGGCTTTTTGGTTGCCCACCTTATCGGAAATTTGTAAAACCCCGGGGGATGCCCCAAAAACCCCGGGAACCCCTTCCAAAACAAAGCCCCAAAGTCCCTACCGGGGTAAAAACTTACAGATCCAGTGTTGGTTTTGGGGAAAAAATGTTTGACAACTGAAGGGCAAAGTATCCCATGAAAC
Source organism: Protopterus annectens (assembly GCF_019279795.1). Classification (NCBI taxonomy): domain Eukaryota; kingdom Metazoa; phylum Chordata; order Ceratodontiformes; family Protopteridae; genus Protopterus; species Protopterus annectens. Next base: position 1,997,169,252 of record NC_056728.1, on the reverse strand, counting down.
CTGCCCGGGCACGATTAATCCTGTTTGCCCAAACACAAAGAAAATTGAAGTAACCCCAAAACAGGCCCCAAACACACAACCCCAATAAACCGGGGGGATAATTTTTTAAGGGTTCCCCTTCTTTCCAAAAAGGTGGGGGCCAGAATTCCAACATAGGGAAGGGCCCCCACACTGGGGAAGGCCACACTTTCCAACTCCCAGGGGAAGGGAACCTGGGAAAATGTACCCCTTTAGGGGAAATCCTCCAATTTGGAAAAGTTGGAAACATATCTGGTTTTTAAAGGGTTTTAATTCCAAAAGGAACCCAAACCAAAAATTAAAGCATTTCCTGCCCGGGTTGCCCCCACATTTAAAGACTCCCAGAACATACAGATAAGGGGTTTCCCCCCATTGAAAATTTAAAACGATGCAAATTTTCCCCCATCAAACAGGGAATTTTCCTTTGGCAAAAAAGATTGTGCAAAACAGCCAAAAACAACAAAAAAAGGGTGAATTTTAAACAATTAAACAAATGGGGGGGTGAGGCCCAACATAGGTTTTTTCCCTGGGAATGAAAATTTTAAAGCCGGGGAAGGTGTTTGGGCTCCCTCCCCACGGGGAAAAATTTCCCCCTTTCTTAAACAAAAGGTTTTGATTTTTCCGGGCCAACCCTTTTAAGACCCCCAGGAAAAAAGACCCCCAAGAAATGAATGGGGTTTCCCCCCTTAAAAAAATTTCCAAAATCCAAGTTTTTCATAAAAAGGGGTTAGGAAAAAAGGGTTTGAAACCTGCAAAAAAAATTGTGTTTGTTTTGTGAGGGGTTTGGGTGTGGGAAATCCCCTTTTGGCCAACGGGGGCCCCCTACAGGATGCACATTCCCTTTCTAAACACGATGATGTCAGCACCCTATAAGTACAGCAGGAGAAAAAAAAATTCCCAGTAATGGGGGCGCCTGCCCCTTCTCAAGTGTCAAACAAAATTAGGTGGGGGTTTGAATCCTGAAAATGGCAAGTGTGTGTATTGGGGTTGGTGTGTGTAAAGGGGAAAAATGTCCCTTTGGCAACTAAAACAGACTACAGGATGCACATTCCCTTTCTAAACCCCGATGATGTCAGCACCCTATAAGTACAGCAGGAGAAAAAACCCTCCCAGTAATGCAATAGCTTTTGCAAACCGCCCTTCTCAAGTGTCATAACATAGTTAGGTAGGGGTTTGAATCCTGGGGAAGTGTGTTTTTTTTGAGGGGTTTGTGTGTGAGGAAATGCCCCTTTTTGGCAACTAGGGAACAGACTACAGGATGCACATTCCCTTTCTAAACACTGATGATGTCAGCACCTATAAGAAAGCAGGAAAAGGGAAAAACTCCCAGTAATGCAAAAAACTCTGCTAAGGGCCCCTTCTCAAGTGTCATAACATAGTTAGGTGGGGTTTTGTTGAAGGGAAGTGTGTGTTTTTCTGGGGGGGTTAGTGTGTGGGAAATGTCCCTTTTGGCAACTAGGTGAACAGACTACAGGATGCACATTCCCTTTCTAAACACTGATGATGTCAGCACTCTATAAGTAAAAGGGAAAAAAAAAAACTCCCAGTAATGAAAATAGCAGTTTGGGTCCGTCTAAAGTGTCAAAACATAGTTGGGTGGGGGTTTGAATCCTGAAATTTGGCAAGTGTGTTTTTTGGCTGGGGGGGTTAGTTGTGTGAGGACAATGCCCCTTTTTAACTAGGTGAACAGACTACAGGATGCACTTTCCCCCTTTCTAAACACTGTTCAGCAGAAGGCCATGGCTCTGGCAAAATTGTCTTTGCTATGATCCCCCTTTGGGAAATGTTTGGAGGGGGGTGATTATGGTGGCCAGTTTGCAGTCATCTGGGACAGCCACAGTGTCCTGTTGGCCTGTACCTCAATAAATATATACCAAAAAAAGGGGGGCCCCGGACCGAGCCCTGTGGGACAAAACCCCGCCTTTTTGGGGGGTCTGGCATGGCTGCAATGCTAACCATGTGGGTTCTGTCCTTGAGCCACTGTGCAATCCATCTAGTGACATAGGGGCTTAAAAAGCTGGTGAGCTTCTAGAATGCCCAAGTGGGGTATTGTTGTGAAGGTTTTTGCAAGGCCCAGGTAGGCTGTGTGAACCACCTTCCCTGCCAATGGCCTTGGTGACTGTTTCAAAGAAATCCACCGGGTTAAACCTGGTAGTGCTGGTGTGCACTCAGTAGCCCTGAACCAGGCCTCTGTTACTGCACAGATATCGATGTTTTCCATGCCAAGGAGTGTTTTGGGTGCATGCATCTGGAGGTTTAGATTTCCCTTTGGGTAGCATTGCTCTTAGTTTCTTATCCCTTGTGATACCTATGATGGTGGGTTTGTCATTTGAGCCCTGCCTAACATAGGCACTAGGGGGGTAGCAAGAGCCTTTGCCAATATCTGAAAGCCCAGGGGTGACAGGTGCAGGCCCTCCCTAGCAAAGCAGGTAGTTCAACAGAAGATGAATGTGTGAAGGTGTAGTGCCTGTGATTAGTTAGCAGTAGCATATATGGCTGCTCACGTGGACACATGCCAGGAAGGTCATATGCACTGTGTCACAGGCAATGTACATGTGAACAGGACAAACAGTGACATCCTGTCAAGTGGGACATGGACATACATATAGTAAGCTATGCAGATGGCACTAGGAGTCCACAGAAGCTCTATAACTATGCATTGCAGGTGTGATCAGTATTCCAGGGTAATTGCAAGCAAACATGCATGCAAACAAAGCTACAGTAATCAGGGCTGCATGTAGTCCATTGTACAACAAACAAGCTGTACCAGTTCCAGTAGGTAACACTGCAAATATGCATTCACTATGCACATGTACATGGACATACACGGGTCAGATGGCTAGGTTCCAGTCTCAGTGCACACAAGTGTACAGACCATGTACTGTCAGGATGTACAATAACTGGATCATACTGCTCATACCTGCAGTAATACACATGTCAAATTACTCAGTGGTTCCATACTTAGTAGGATGTATGCTACCTGGCCTGCCACCACAGTATCCCTGACATATATGGGGACTCCCCCTCCTGTGACAGTTAGTTATGTGTGTTGGGGCTGTCTAGCATGGTATGAGATGTGAGCATGCAGTGCTAGGGTGCTCCTGTGTGTCCTGTACCAGTCGTGTAGTACTGCACACATATCAACATCCTCAAACATCTGCATTGCAGAGTCCAGTGTGGGCAACATGCCACTTGCAATTTACATGTCCATCATTGTGTTTTTTTTCCTTTTCCCCTGTGCTACCTATGTATGTAGCCTTCTGTTGACATCATTACCACCAGTATGCCAACATGTGCAGATGATACACTATGGTACTTACCATGGGTGTAGACAACAGGACATGACAATCACACACTTACTGCATCAGGCATGCTGTGATATACCCACAATTAATTCAGCACACAGTACTGTTAACAACATGATACTATTACTACACCGGGCCCCCCCAAAAATTTTTCCCCCCTTTTTTTGGGGGGGGTTTTTTGGGGGGAATTGGGCCCCCCCCCCCCAATTTTTTTTTTTAGGGGGGGGGAAAAAAAAGGGGGGGGGTTTTTTTTTTTCCCCCCCCCCTTTTTTTTGTTGGATGGAACCCCCCCCCCTTTTCCCAAATTTTTTTTTGGGGAAACGGTTCCGGGCCCCAAAATTTTTCCCCCCGGGGCCTTTTGGGGGGGGGGGGCCCCCCACCCCCAAAAGGGGAAAACAGGGGTTTTCCCGGGGGCCCTTTTTGGGGGGCCGGCCCGGGGGCCCCCCCCGGGTTTTTAAACAGCCCCCGCGGGGGGGCCCCCGGGGGGGGCCCGGCCCCGGGGGGGTTTTTTTTTCCCCCCCCCGGGGCCCCCCCCCCCCCCAAAAATTTTTTAAGGTTTTTAAAAATTTTTCCCCTGGGGGGGAAAGGGGCCGCCCCCGGGGGGGGCCCCTTTCCCCTTTTTGGGCCCTTTTTTTTTTTTCCCCCCCCCCCTTTTTAAATTTTAAAATTTGGGGGGTTCCCGGGGGCCCCGGGCCCCGGAAAATTTTTTCCTTTTCCCCCCCTTTCCCGGGGGGGGGGGGCCCTTTCCCTTTTTTTTTCCCCCCCCCCCCCCCCCCCCGGGGGGGAAAGGGGTTTCGGGTTTTGGGGGGGGGGGTTTAAACCCCCAACCGGGGAAAGGGGGGCCCCTTTTTCCTTTAAAAAAAAAGGGCCCCACCTTTTTCCCCAAAAAAACCCGGGAAAAAAAAAGGGGGGGGGGAAAAAAAAAAACCCTTTCCCCCCCCCAACCCCCCAACCCCCCAACCCCCAACCCCCAAGGGCCCCCCAACCCCCAACCCCCCACAGGGCCCCACATGCAAGGGAAAAAGCACAGGTGCACACATGCAACCCCAGGGCCCCAACCCCCCACAACCCCCAACCCCTTTCACACATGCACAGCAAAACCCCCCATGGCCCCGGGAATGCCCAAAAAAAAAATTTTTTTGACCCAAAAAAATAAAAACAAAACCCCTTTTTCCCCCAAAAAAAAAAAAAACCCCCCAAAAAATACTATTCCAAAAATTTTAAATTTTTTTTAAAAAACCCGGGAAAAATTTTTTTTTAAAAAAAATTAAAAAAAAATTTTGGGGGGTTTTTTTTAAAAAAAAAACCCCCCCCCCATTCCCCCCCCTTTTTTTTTTAAAAAATTTTTTTTTTTTCGCTTTCCCCCCCTCAAAATTTTTCCCCTTTTCCCGGGGAAAAAAAACCCAAAAAGGCCCCCCTCTTGGGGTTTTGGGGGGGGCCCCCCCCCCAAAATTTTCCCTTTTTTTTTTGGGGACCCCAAAAAAACCCCCTTTTTGGGGGGAAAGTTTTAACCCCCCCCCGGGGGGGGAAATTTTTCCCGGGGCCCCCCAAAAAAGGGGGGGGAAAATTTAAAAACCCCAAGGGCCCCAAATTTTTCCCCCCGGGGGGGGGGGGCCCCCCGGGGGGGGGGGGGAAAAAATTTAAAAACCCAAAAGGCCGGGTTTTTTTTAAAAATTTTTGGGGGGTTTTTTTTAAAAAAATTTTTAAAAAAGGGGGGAAAAAAAGGGGGCCCCCAAAAAAAAAAAAAAACCCCCCCAAAAACCCCCCCCGGGGAAAAAAAGGGGGGTTTTTCACCGGGTTTTTAAAAACCCGGGCCCCCAAAAAAAAAAACCCCCCCCAAAATTTCCCCGGAAAAACCCCCCCCCCCAAAAAATTTTTGTTTAAAAAAAAAACCAAATTTTTTTTAAAAAATGAAATTTTTTTCCCCCCCCCCCAAAAAAAAAGGAAACCCCAAAAATTCCTTTAAACTTTTTAAAAAAGGGCCCCCCCCCCGGGGGGCCCCCCCCCCCGGGAACCCCCCCCCCCCCGAAATTTTTTAAAAAAAAAAAAACCCCCAAATTTTTTAAAAAAAAGGGGGTTTTGGGGACCCCCTTTTTTTTTAAAAAAAAAAGGGGAAGGGAAAAAATTTTTTAAAAAAAACCGAACCCCAAAATTTTTCCCCCTTAAAAAAAAAAAAAAAAAAAAAAAGAACCCCTTTTTTTAAATTTTTTCCCCCCCCCCCCTTTTAAAAAAACCCAAAAAATTTTCCCCCCCCAAAAAAAAAAAAAAGGGGGGGGGGCCCCCCCCCCCCAAAAAAACCCTGGTTTCCCCTTTTCCCCCCCAAAAAAATTTTAAAAAAAAAAAAAACACAAAGGGGGAAAAATGGGTTTTTTTAAAAATTTCCCCCCTTAAAAAAAAAAATTTTTAAAAAACCCAAAAAAAAAATTTTAAAAACCCCCCAAAACCCCCCAAAAGGGGCAAATTTTTTAAAAAAAAAATTTTTTTCTTTTTTTCCCCGGGGGCTTTGGGATATTTTCCCCCCCCCGGGGGGGTGGAAAGGCCCGGGGGGCCCTTTTTTAGGGGGGGTTTTTTTGGGAATTTTTATTTTTTTTTTTTTTGGGGGGAAAAAACCCGGGGTTTTTAGGGTTTGGTTTTTGGGGGGTTTTTTTTACATTGGGTTTTATTTTAAAAAAGGGGGGTTTTTTTTGGGGGGGTTTTTTTGGTTTTTTTTGGGGTTTAAAAATTTTTTTGGGGTTTTAATTTTTTTTGTTTTTTTTTTTGTGGGTTTAAAAAATTTTTTTTTTTGGGGGGGAACCCCTTTTTCCCAATTTTCCCTTTTGGGGCCCTACCATGGGGTTTTTGGGGTTGGGGGGTTTTTTTTAAAAACCCCCTTTTGACCCCCCCAAAAGGGGGGGGCCCCCCCCCGGGTTTTTTGGGGGTTTTAAATTTATTTCCCCTTTTAAAAACCCCCCTTTTAAAAAGGGGTTTTGGGTTTTTTAAAAGTGGGTTTTTTTTAAAATTTTTTTCCCCCCTTTTAAAAAAATTTTTTTTTTTTTTTTTTAAAAAAAAAAAAAAAAAAAAAAAAAAAAAAAAAAAAAAAAAAAAAAAAAAAAAAAAGAAAAAATTTCTTTTTTTTTTTTTTTTTTTTTTTTTTAATTTTTTTTTTTAAGTTTTTTTTTTTTTTTTTTTTTTTTTTTTTTTAAAATTTTTTCGGGGGAGAAAAAATTTTTTTTTTTAAAAATAAAATAATTAAATAAATTTTGTTAATTTTATTATTTTTTTTTGGGGGGGGGGGGGTTTTTTTGGGGTTTTTTTTTAAACCCGTTTTTTTCTTCTTTTTTTACATATATTATATCCTTTTTTTTTAAAAATATTTTTAAAATTTTTTTACATTTTATTATTTACATTTTTTAATTTTTATCCCTATTTTTATATTAAATATTTTTAAAATTTTTTTAAAAAAAAAATTTTTAAAAACATAATTGGCCCTTTTTTAAAAATTTTAAAAAAACAACATTTTTTCCCTTTTCCCACAAAAAAATTTTTTAACCTTAAATGAATTCTTTTTCCCCCCCCCTTTAAAAACATTTAAAAAACCAAAAATTTTTTAAAAAAAAAAAATTTCTTTAATTCCCCCGGTTTTTTTCACTTCTTTCCCGGTTCCCCTTTTTCCCCCCCCTTTTTTTTTTTTTTTTTTGTGTTTAAAAGAATTTTTTTTTTTTTTTTGTTCCCGTCTTTCTCTTCCCTTTCCCCCCCCCTTTTTTTCCCCCCCGGGGGGAAAAAAAATTTTTTTTTTAATTTTTTTTGTTTTCTTTTTCCCTTTTTCCCCCCTTTTTTTCCCCTTTTTTAAAGAAAATTTTTGGGGGCCCCTTTTTTAAAAATAAAAAGGGGGGGGACCCTTTTTTAAAAAAAAGGGGGGGGGGTGGACTTTTTTTTTTTGGGGGGGGGCCCCCGGGGGTGGTTTTGGGAAATTTTTTTTTTTTCCCCCCCCTTTTTTGGACAATGGTTTTTAAATTTTTTTTTTTTTTTTGTTTTTTTTTTTTTCCCCTTTTTTTTTTTCTTGGTTTAAAACCCCCCCAAAACCCCTTTTTTTTGGGGGGTTTTTTTGTTTTTGGGGCTTTCCTTTTTTTGGCCCCCTTTTAAGGGTTTTTTCCCCTTTTTTTTGGGCCCCGGGTTTTGGGGTTTTTTTAGGGTTTTTTTTTGGAAAACCCCCCCAAAGGTTAAACTGTTTTGGGGTTTGGAAAATTTTTTGGGGGGGGAAAAAAAATTTAGGGGGGGTTTTGGGGGGCCCGGTTTTTTTTCTGATGGTTTGGAAATTTTTTTCCCGGGGGCCCCAAAATTTTTTTCTGCCCCTTTTTTTTTTATGGGGGGGTTTTTTTTTTTTTTTTTTTTTTAAAAAAAAAAAAAAAATTTTTTTTTTCCCCCTTTTTTAAATTTTTTTTCCCTTTTTGGGGAAAAAATTTTTTCCCCCCTTTTTTTGGGTTTTTTTTTAAAAAAAAATTTTAAAAATTTAAAATTTTCCGGTTTCCCCCCCCCAAAATTTTTAAATTTACCAACCCTTTTTTGGGGGGGTTTTTTTTGGGGTTTTTTTTCCCCCAAAAAATTTTTTCCCCCCTTTTTTTTTGGGGGGGTTTTTAAGGGGGTTTTTTTTTTTTGTTTTTTTTTTTTCCCAAATTTTTTTTTCCCCCCGGGGGTTTATTTTTATTTTAAAAATTTTTTTTTTTTTTTTTTTAAAAAAAATTTTTTTTTAAAACCCCTTTTTTTTTAAAAATTTTTTTAAAAAAAAAATTTCTTTTTTTTTTTTTTTCCCCCCTTTTTTTTCCTTTCCCGGGTTTTTTTTTTTTTTAAAAAAAAAAGGGGGAATTTTTTTGGGAAGGGGGTTTTTTTTTGGGTTTTTTTTTAAAAAAAATTTTTTTCCCTTAAAGGTTTTCCCCCTTTTTTTTTTTTGGGGGGGGGGGGGAAAGGGCCAAAAAAAGGGAAAAAAGGGAAAATTTTTAACCCCAAAAGGAAAAAAAAAAAAAAAGGGGGGGGGGGGGAAAATTTTTTTAAAAGGGAAAATTCCCCTTTTTTTTTTAAAAAAAAATTTTTTTTTCCCCTTTTTAAATTTTGGGGGGAAAAAAAATTTTTTGGGGGAAAGGTTTTTTTTTTTTTCCCAAAATGGGGGGAAAGGGGGTAATTTTGGGGGGGTTTTTTTGGGGGAAAAAAAAAAAAAAAAGGGGGTTTAATGGGGGGAAAAAGGGGGGGGGGGGGAAAAAAGCCCCCAAAAACCCCAAAGGGGGGAAGGTTTTTTGGGGGGGGGGGGGGGTTTCCCCGGCCCCCCGGGGGGAAAGGGGGGGCGGAAACCCCCCAAAGGCCCCCTTTTCCCCCCTTTGGGGGGAAGGGCGGGGGGCTTTGGGGGCCCCCCCGGGGGGCCCAAAAGGGGGGGGCCCGCCCCCCCCCGGGGGGGGGGCCCCCCCCCTTTTTCCCCCCCCCGGGGGGGGGGGGGCCCCCCCCCAAATTGGGGGGCCCCCCCCCGCCCTTGGAGGGGGGGGGGGGGCCCCCTTTTTTTTTTTTTTGGGGGGGGGGCCCCCCCCCCCTTTTTTTATTTTTCCCCCCCCAAAAAAAAAAAATTAAAAAAAAAAAAAAAAAAACCAAAAAACCCGGGAAAAATTTTAAAGGGCCCTAAATTTATTTTAAAGGGAAAACCCCCAAAAAAAAATTTAAAAAAAAAAAGGGGGGTTTTTTTTTTTAAAAAAAAAAAATGGAATTTTAAAAAAAGGGGGGGGGTTTTAAAATTTTTTCCCCAAAAAATTTTTTGGGGAAAATTTTTTTTTTAAAAAAAAATTTTCCCTTAAAAAATTTTTTTTAAAAATTTTTTTGGGGAAAAAATTTTTTTTTAAATTTTTTTTTTAAACCCCCAAATTTTTTAAAAAAAATTTTTTTGGTTTTAAAAAATTAAAATTTTTGTTTGGGAAAAAAAAAATTTTTTTTTTAAAAACCAAAAAAAAAAATTTTTTTTAAAAAAATTTTTAAAAAATTTAAAAATTTTTCCTTTTTTTAAAAAATTTTTTTGAAAATTTTTTTTTTGGGTTTTTCTTTTTTGGGTTTTTTTCCCTTTTTTTTTTAATTTTTTTTTTTCCCTTTTCCCTTTTTTTTTTTTTTTAAATTTTTTCCCCCCCCTTTTTCATGTTTTAAATTTAAAAATTTTTCCCCCTTATTTTTTTTCAGTTTTTTTTGGGTTTTTTGTTTTTTTTTCGGGGAAAATTTTTTCCCCCCTTTTTTTTTTTTTCGGAAAAATTTTTTTTTTTTTCCCCCTTTTTTTAAAATTTTTATTTTTTTTTTTTTAAAAAAAACCCCCCCCTTTTCTTCGTTTTTTTTATTTTTTAAAATTTTTGGGGTTTTTTTTTTTTTTTTAAAAAATTTTGGGGGGGGGAAAAACCCCCCCCTTAAAAAAAGGGGAAAAAAACCCCCCAAAAAATTTTAATTTTAAAACAAATTAAAAAATTTTTTCCCCTTTTTTTTTTTTTTTGGGGGGGGTTGGGGGCCCCCTTTCCCCGGGGGGGGGGCCCCCCCCTTTTTTGGGCCCGGGGGGGTTTTCCCCCCCCCCCCGGGGGCCGGGGTTTCCCCCCCGGGCCCCCCTTTTGGGGCCCCCGGGGGGGCCGGGGGCCCTTTTTAAAAACCCGGTTCCCCCCCCAAACCCCCCTTTTTGGCCCCCCCCCCCCTTTTTTTTCCCTTGGGAAATTTTTTTTTTCCCCGGGGATTTTTTTTAAATTTTGTAAAATTTTTTGTAAATTTTTTTCCCCCCGGGTTTTTTTTCCCTTTTTTTTTTTTTTTTTCCCCCTTTGGTTTTTTGGGGCCCCCCTTTTTTTTTTTTTGAATTTAAAATTTTTTTTTTTTGGGGGGGTTTTTAAGGGGGGGCTTTGGGGGGGTTTTGGTTTTTTTTCCCGGGGGGCCCCCGGGTTTTTTTTTTCCCCCCCCCTTTTTTCTTTCCCTTTGGGGCCCCTAAAAACCCCCCTTCCCCGGGGAAAAAAAAAAAAACCCCCCCCCCCTCCCCCTTTCCCCCAAGGGACCTTTTTTTTTTTTCCCAAAATTTTTTTTTTTTATTTTAAATTTTTTTTTAAAAAAAAATTTTTTTACATTTTTAAAGGGTTTTTTTGAAAATTTTTAAAAAAAAAAATTTTTTTTTTAAAAAAAAAAAGGGGGGTCCCCAAAAAAAAACCCCCCCCCTTTTTTTTTTTTTTTTTTTTTTTTCCCAATTTTCCCCCCCCAAACCCCAAAAAATTTTGGGAAAAAAAAAAAATTAAAAATTTTAAATTTTAAAAATTTTTTTTTTTTTTTTTTTTTTTTTATTTTTTTTTTTGTTTTTCCTTTTGGGTTTTTTTGGGGCCTTTTTTTCCCCCCTTGGGGGGCCCCCTTTTTTCCCCAAATTTTTTTTGGGGGAAACTTTGGTTTAAAATTTTAAAATTTTAAAAATTTAAATTTTTAAATTTCCCCCGGGGGGAAAAAAAAGGGTTTTTTTTTGCCCCTTTTAAAAATTTTTTTTTTTAAAAAAATTTTTTTCCCCCTTTTAAAAAAAAAAAATTTTTTGTTTTTTTTTTAAAAAAAAAAGAAAAAAAAAATTAAAAATTTTAAAAAAAAAATTTTTTTTATAAAAAAAAAAAAAAATTTAAAAAAAAAAAAAAAAAAATAAAAACCCAAAAATTTTAAAAATATATATATATATATATATATATATATATATATATATATATATTAAATTTTAAAAAAAAAATTAAAAATTTTTAAAAAATTTTAAAAAAAATCAAAAAAAAATTAAAAAAATTTTAAAAACGGGAAAAAAAGGTTTTCCCCAAATGTTTTCCGGTTTTAAAAAAAAATTTTTTCCCCAAAAAAAAATTTTTAAAAAAAAAAAAAACTTCGTATATGCTTTCCCACTGACTGCTAACTGTAGCTGCGCTACGGGCACACCCGCGCAAACGAGCGCACTCACGGTTAAACATCTTTACAATTAAAAAAAATATATAACATGTTCATTTATATTTCTTTTATGTTTATAGTCTGTAGGGGCATGTGTTGTGTTGTGTTTATTCACATTTCCGTGGACTCTGTTGTGGGTGTCTACTTTGGGCACTTTTACACTTCTGGGGCGTGTCCGCTTGCAGGGCTCGGCCTACGGACACGCCCCCTACTGTCTTACATGGACCGTGTTAGACTTAGGTGTGATTCAGCATGCTCTCATGAATATGCAAAGCATGCTGACATCACTCCGTTTAACTGCAGCCTCCGTGTAAGAGTTATAACTCTTACACGGAGGCTTCGTGAATCCTGGGGATTGTATTTTCAAAAAAAAAAAAAAGTTAACACAAGTCTCTAAAATTCCTTCGAAATCTTTTATACCCAACATTCAGAAACATTTTAACATAGATTGCGTTCGTCTGTTAGAACTTCTTCATGTTTTTGTGTCAAGTGGGAAAAACACCTAAAAATTAAAAGTTAAATAATAATATATAACATAAAATTTTGTTGGTCTAAAAGCAATGCATATTATTTAAGAAAATGTAATACAAAAACAAATCCTAAATAAAAACCTAGCAAACACTTGAGGATATATATATATATATATATATATATATATATATATATATATATATATATATATATATATATATATTGAACTAAATGATAAACCTATTATAGAATTTTAAAGTAAAATACACTCAGAAATCTAAATCTATAAAAAATATCTGAAAAAATCTAGTGGAAAAAACAGGCATTCATCACAGCAGTGATATTCTCAAGTGTTTGGAGCTTGGACTGTAATGAAACTAATGGCAACCATTACTTTATGCATGATAAGCAGCATTCTTGCTGTTTACCAAGTGAAAAATTAAAAAATAAAATAAAAAAATATGGAAAAGTGTGTGTGTGTCTGCTTATGTCTGTGCGTGTGAGTATATGTGTGCATAAAGTGAGAGTGAGATTGACTAAATCATTATTTTACACTTGCTAAGCAGTGTTTTTGCTGTTTAGCAAATGCAAAATTAAAAGAAACATGCAGAAAAAAAACAAAGAAATAAAGGTGTGTGTGTGTGTGTGTGTGTGTGTGTGTGTGTGTGTGTGTGTGTGTGTGTGTGTGTGCTTATGATTCTTTCTGCATGTGTAAGGATATACATGTTTGTCTTCATGAAAACAGAAGTGTGTTTGTAAAAGAGGGAGATACAGAGTGAGATCAGTTAAGAAGGGCTAGCAGTAGTTACGAGGTATGCATACTTCTCAATCTCTTAGCTCAACAAATGTGGATAAAGTCTAATATAAAGGAGGACAAAGGCTCAAAAATAGGAACCAGTTTTAACCATTGCTGTCATAAAATTGCAAAATTGCTAGAATAAAAGGATTTGCTTTAACATGCATTTTAAGAAGGAAATGAAGTCTGAAGCGCAAATGTTTAGAGACTTCAATCCTTAATGATTGCCAATAAACTGCAAATTTTATGTGTAAGGAACCAAACAAAATGAAGTAAATATATAAATATGTTTTGAAAATCTTATATTTTGGTTGCAAAATACTTCCTCCAATACCATTTATGTATACTAGAGAAAATTTGAAGCATTAGACAAAGTAACTATTTTATATCAAAAATACAAAGAAAAAGGATAATGTTAGAATAATAAAAAAAATATGTAAAACACAACAGTTTTACAGAGAGCCCCTTCCCTAAGTGCAATAATTCCCTCCAAAGTGTGTGTTACTATGTAAATACCACCCTTCCAGGGGTATAAAGGGCCTCCTCCTGCATTGGGCCTTAGAATACCCCTGGATGGACGTTATGTACACAGTAACACACACTCTGCTGGGCATCATTGATTGTGTAGTTACTGCTGGAGTAGACAGCTAAGTGAACTGCATATGCCTCTTTTTTGATTTAAGTAAGATAAAATGCTTTATTTCCTACCATTGAATTATACTGTTATCTGGCCTTTTTTGAGTTATGTCAAATAATGGAAAGCCAATTAAGTTTTTGCAAAACAGTTCATTACTCAATCATTTTCCTGGTGAATCTGACATAAAGGCTAACAAGATCCTTAAAAAGAATTAGTTCTGTTTTGACAACATGTAGAGTTTATTAATTACTTATTTCAAGATGCATTGACTAAGACAAGTAATAACACTTCTGAGTTATGCATAAGTTTTCTAGCATTATATACGTGCCTATGGAGTTGTACTGGGAGCTGGTTTAGTTTTAGTTTTTATTTAAGTGGATTATATGTCCCAAATGTACTTCTTATGGAAGTCCTTAAAGAGTAAACACACACACGAACACACACAAATACACACATACATACAAACCATCTCTCTATCTCTCTCTCTCTCTCTCACACACACAAACATGGTGCAGAATTGAATACTATGCATGTTGAATGAAGAGCAAGTACTAAAAAAATAAGCATTTAATTGATACAACATTTTATAGTTCTTTCCTGCAAACCTACTTGTCATGGCAATAGTTCATCAAAATTATACATTTACACATGCACTTTTCTTCTCTTTCCCCTATGTTGTAATGCCATGAATTTTGCCATATATTGTAGGAGGTGAGGGTATAGCCCCTAGCTATACCCAAAGCAGAATTTAGTTTTTTTGGAATGCACTTTTAATTTAAGAATATAAAATAATATATAAAATTAAATAAATAAACAAACAGATCTTATATTTTCAGTGAGTTATAGTCCTAAAGAGTTTTGCAATATTGCTTGTATGTCTTTGCATGACTGATATTAATTTTAACTCCGTGTCTTGGACTGTTATGATTTTTGAAACATTTGGTATATTTGGATGAGTTAATGCAGGTAGCTTCACAAGCATGGAGATAACCTATTGTTAGGAGGAGTATGCCGTACTTATACCTGTTCCTTGCTACTGTAATGTCAACAACACCTGTGCACCAATGAGTAAAGGCATTTGGTTATTTAGCTTAACAAACCCCTCTATTTAATTGATTCAATCATTCTTTCTTGCACCAATTTTTATAACCAATAATTACTAAAGGTTATAATGCCTTGTCTACCTCAATTTTGTTCCATACAAACATACATAACTAGCTCTCAAGCAGCCAAATCCAACATAACTATAATAATTTCTAAGCTAATGACTTCTGATATAAAAGATGGTAAAGTGTCAGCAAATCCCTCTTGGTAGTGGTGGCATGGGTTTAACTCACCTAATTATGTGGGCTGGTGCAGAGTGATTACTCAGCAGGGAGGCCCAAGCCATAAGCAACTATATTCATAATGACCACTGGAGGTGTAGCTGCAGCAATTTGAAGTGGTGGCTTTGAAGAAAGCTTTGCGGCATGCTGTCATCAATTTGCCTTGTTTTTCATTCCATTTCTTCTGGACTGGGAAAGCATCGATCTTACAAGGGAGAGGTAAGTGGACACCATTAACTAACCAGAGAGATGCACAACCAGGGATTGTTGGCCAATAAAATAAAGGGGTCCAGAGACAAATGTTTAAACATAGAAAAGAGGGAGTTAAAGGTAGAAAGGTAAGCATTGGCACTGACTAGTGCAGATGTGAAAGGGATGTTTCAGTTACATTAACTTTATATTTTCTGATGCATGTCACAGAAAAGCTTAGCTCATTGGGCAATCTTTTAGTTATTGGTCTGAGAAAAGGACCAACATACATCTAGTTGGGAAAAATTGGGGCTTAATAGTAATAAATGGCAGCTGCACTAGAGAGGACTGCAAGAGATGGCTTTGCTCCAGTTCTAACCTATGCTGCTGAAACAGTGTAAGGTGGACCTGAGATTAAGCCATCCATTGCAGTATAAATTGTGATGAAATCTTAGGGTCTTTCAAGCTGGATAACATGTCTGGACAAAAATCTTGTAAATGGACTACTGTATTAAGTTATGGGCCTAATAATGGAGGAGTAGAGAGTTATAATAATATCCTTGAATCTGGAGGATACACACAAAAACCACAAGATATGAATAAAATAAAAAAACTCAAAATCCGCAGATGGTATGTACGCTTTATTTGTACCAGGCAAGCATCTGGTACCTCGGCATATCGCCTTCAAGGATAGTTAATATGATGCACCAAACGTATTTTTATACCAGGTAAACCATTAATTAATTATTCAGTTATACAAATGACTTCTTCTACATTTTACAGAGACTACACACAATCAAATTACACATCATAAACGTCAAAATATATTACCAATATAAATATATTACTAATATGAATATAAATATTCATACCATAATTTAAAATTAGTCTGCTTTCCAAACTTAATAACCTATACTTTAAGTCACCACCTCTGATGTTACTAGGACTGGCAAGTACACTATAGAAGAAAGTATCATAGTTACCCCCATGAAACCTGCAAAAATGTTCTCCCACTGGACTATTAAAATTCTGATTTCTAATATCCCCCAAATGTTCTAGGATTCTAACTTTTACTGCCCTCTTTGTCTGACCAATATACCATTTGACCGGATCACATCCACACCCAGTTATATATGCAACCTTGCAAGAATTGCAAGAAAATCTATTGTTATTTTCAAATTTCTTACCATTAATTAAAGTACCTGATAGATTTTTAACAAACTTGCAAACCTTACATCTCCCACAAATATACATTCCTACCCTAGTAGTTTCGTTGTCCCAAAGTGGTCTATTTAGCAATCCCTTCATATTAAGGTATCTCACATAGGAAAACCTAATAAATCCAGGAAATAAATCACCCACTATGTAATCTAAACACACAATGTGCCATAGTTCTTGTATCAAATTCCTCATTATATTTGAAAATTGTGAATATTTAGATACAAAGAATAACTCTTTCACTGCACAACTGGTGTTACTCATTTCACCACACAATACCTGATGTACCCCTTCATCCAACAAAACTTTATCATAACCTCTTTGTAATAACCTATCTCTAGTTTCTAAAAGGAATTGCTCTTTATACCCATCTTCAGATGTATTCCCTATGGATACGCCTGAATTCTCCTACTGGGAGCAAATTCAATAAATGTGGGGGGTGCATACTTTCTGCTAACAAAACATTGTTTACTGATGTTACTTTCCTAAATGGTCTAATTTGAATAGTATAATTATTCTCTACATAAAATTCAACATCCAAAAATTGAATCTTAATATTACCCATGGACATGATAAATGTAAGTCCATGAAAATTGCCATTCAATTCTGAAATAAAATCTTCAAATTCTGATGGCCGGCCCTTACAAATAAAAAAGAGATCAGTAAATCTCTTATAACATATTACTTTTGTCTTTCAAAAGTTAGTATTATACATGAACAACTTTTCAAAAAAGCCCATGTATAACACAACATAACTGGGTGCATAAGACGCACCCATTGCTGTTCCTTTCCTCTGTAAATATATCCTATTTTTGGTACTTGAAGAAATTGTGAGTTAAACAAAACTCCAATATCCTGATGACAAAAGCTGTCTTTGGGCCCTCCCCCATCACATCCTGGACTGCTTCCAAACCATACCTATGTTGTATGGATGTATATAAGGAACTCATATCTACTGTAGCCCAATAGTAGTTTGCCTGCCATTTGATATTAGAAACAATTTTACAAAGATCCTGAGTGTTTTTTATATGAGATGATATCCTAGATAAATATTGCTTCAGCACTGAATCTAGAAAAATTGCTACATTATACACAAAACATTACCATCATATAAATGTCTACAAGGTATATTTAACTGAGAAATATTATAAGTAATATTTATATTTATATTAGTAATATATTTATATTGGTAATATACTTTGACATTTATTATGTGTAATTTGATTGTGTGTAGTCTCTTTAAAATGTAGAAGTCATTTGTATAATTGAATAATTAATTAATGGTTTACCTGGTATAAAAAATATGTTTGGTGCATCATATTAACTACCCTTGAAGGCAATATGCCGAGGTACCAGATGAACACCTGGAGGGTACACCCTTGTAATTAGCTAATTTATGTAGAAGGATTGCCTAATGACCATAGATAATGGATAGTTGAAGAGATTTTTTTGTGCTGGGAGCATTGGTGCTCCTGTTTAGCAAACAGTACAATGCTACACTCTTCTTTTTAGCTTCAAACCATGGCCATGGCACCATTTGTTTGTGTGTATTAGTCATTCTTGTAGAATCAGTTTGTGTTCAGAGAAGTTGATGATGGCTACAAGATTACAATTATACGAAAATGTGGCCCATCAAAAGTCTTTGACATCAGCTTTGACATAATAAAATATATAACAATCAAGAGTGACTCCAGTTATAACCCTTGGGGAAATAACTCTGATTATGAACTTTTTGAGAAGACTGTTCCCATAAATAATTTCCTGGGTTCTGTCTGTTAGCAACTGTCCTCTGTGTCAGGTAATGCAAGGATTTCTGTTTATTTTGATTAGTTTATCTATGAGGAATGGTGTCAAATGTTTTGACTAGGTTGAAGTATGCCACGTCAATTGACTTGCTCTTGCTCACAGCCTCAATGACTTTTTCAAGGACTTTTCTTAAGCTAAGTATACAGGATGCAACCTTCACAAACCCAAATACATTTTGCTCAGGGACATTATGCTACCATGTTTCTGTTATGTGGCTCATAATGAACACAAGTGTAGCTGGTTCAAAGAGTGCCCTGGGCCAGTATTATGAACCAGTAGTGCCTCATGTCCTCAGCTGTAAAAGTGAATAGCCAAAAAATCCCCCAAAACTTCACTGTGATAAGCTGATTGCAACCATTGCCTTATTACTGTTAGATCTACTCCCCACCCATAGCTCTTCCATCAAGTGCAAAAAAAGAAAAAAAAAAAAAAACAGATATTCCTGCTACTGTCATATGAACCAGGTGGCCAAATGATCGACAACCCCCACACACACACACCCTAGCTATTCAGGTCCTATTTCTCTGCCCTGTCGCAACCCTGCTTCAACATATTTTATTAAAAAATAATAATAATAATAATAAAATAAATAAATAAATGTCTTCTTTTAAACTATAGCAAACAGTTGATACTGTTTATACAATGCATGCATAGAGTGCTATGGCCCTCATGTTTTAGTTTAAACAAAATAAAAATCTTATTTTTAAATTGTAGCAAACTGCTTGCTACAAATGTATGGTTTACACCCTGCCTGCATGGAGTGCTACAGTGCTCATGGTTTAGTTAAAAAAAAAGATTGTAGCAAACTGCTTATTACAATGTAACAAGTAGTTGATACAGTTTAGACCACGCATGGAGCAGAACAGCACTCAGCTTGGACTGCAAATGCAATATCTGCCTTTAAAAGCTGGTATTGAGTTAAATAGAGATTGGGATTGGTTGACCATACCCCAACACTTTGCACCTGGGGCAGTTGCCCCTTTCACCCAGCCTTAGCTACATTACTGATAATAATGAATGCCATTGCCTTGCAGATAAGTCATGTGGCTCTTATGAGTCCATAGTTTTCTGTATCAGTTGCAGGGCCTCTCTTCTATAAGTGGATAACCACTGCTATTGTCCATCCCTTATGCACCAAACCAGATGTAAGGCTAAGGCGGAGCAAATTATGAACCAGGTCAGTGAGACAATGTTCAAAATTGCAAGGAAGTACTCTGACATGTTATCAGGCTGGATACCATTTCTAAGGCTCCTAGCATAGTTAATAAAGTAGTTTTGATTGTCTTTGATTGTCACACTTAGTCTTGGAAGATTTGATTTTGTATCTAAGTTTTTTGTTTAATTTCTTGAGGTTAATTTTGAGATGCGTAGTTTCTGGTATGACCCTAATGGATGGAAGCTTTTTATTCTTCTTGTTATAAAGTCTGTTTATGCTAAGGTTCTAACAATCATGTTCATTCCTAAACTTGACACTGTATTGGTCATGGATAGGGACTAAAGTAGCAATGCAGGTACTGAGGTAAGAATAGAACCCCTCTGCAAATGGGGCAGTGGTTGTTATAAGTTCCTCATTGTGGCAGCCTGCTCTCAAACCTCCTCAGATCATCATCCAGTTGAAGGAAATTCATCAGAATCTCTAACAATAGTAGCTCTGTGACTATTTTAAACTGGGTTCTAACGTGGAGAACTATATTGTGATGGTTTGACCTAACTAGATGCTGTGTTTGTAATGAACAAATCTAATACATATGATCAGTCTAATTCAAATAACTATCACACTTGACCCCCCCCACCCCTGTAACAACTAAACTTAGAAACTTCTCCAAAGCAGATTATATCCTTCTAAGGGATTGTATAAATAGCATCACTGCACCTCCCACCTCAGATGGAACTGGCAACTATGTCAAGTTCTACACCAATGCTTTTTACAGACATCTGTATAACTGTATTGATGTGGCCATATCTAATAGGATCAAAACAAACTGTTTAAGTAAGAGCAAACCTGCCTGGTGGGCAACTGTCATTAACAGGCTTCACAACAAGAGGAAGAAATTGCTGTCTAAGAGTAAGAGGGAGTGAGCCCTAAACTGGAAACACTCACTCCTCAGCTGAAAAATGCAAATAAGGCTTCTTGTGAAGTCTTCCAAAGCAAACTATGAATTCATACTAGTATCCTCAACTAAGGGCAACCATAAGGAATTCTTTAGTTACATCAGTAGCCTAAAAGGTACAACCTAGATTTGCTCCAAACTGGTAGTTAATGATGCCACATACATTGAGCCTGTGGGCATAGCAAACTTGTTAGCTGGCAGGTTTTGTGAAAACTTCACTCCCTTGTCCCCACCACACATATCCCATGACATTCCTTCCACCTGTCTCCCAGCTTGTAACTCTAGAGAGCAGGGCATATGTGCCCTCTCTAAGGCCAAAAATGTTGCATCTATGTGACTTGGTAATATCCTACATTGGCTACAACAATAACTAGCAACACCATTGTCTAATCTTTTCAATCATAGTCTAAGCACCGGCTTCAACCTAGCTGAATGGAAAATGGCAACCATTATCCCCTTGCATAAAGGTGGTGCTTCCATTGACCCCAGGAACTATAGACCTATTAACCTGACAAGCCTTATATGCAAGGACATGGAGTGAATTATCATGGACTTTATCAACAAAGATACAGATAATCTCTAGACATTTGACCCTACTCAGTTTGGATTTGTCAAAGGGAGACCGTGCCTGTTAAACCTGGTGAATTTCTTCAAAACAGTCACCAGACCCCTGGATGAAGGGAAAGCTGCACATACAGCCTACCTGAAATTGGCCAAGACTTTTGACACTACTCCCCCCTTAGGCATTATTGACAAACTCACACAGCTAGGTATCAACCTTTATACTGTTAGGTAGGTCGCTAACTGGTTCACTGATAGAACCCATACCATCAAAATAGGAGAATTTACCTCCAACAGCAGACCTGTCATAACCAGTGGTGCTCCACAGGGATCAGTCCTGGGACTTCTACTGTTCAAAATTGATTTCTCCAAAGTACGAGCAAAAAAGAAAGGTCTGCAGCTGACAAAATTTGCTGATGACTGCAAATGGGCAGTGGTCATAGTATCCCCAAACAATGTCAACATCCTACAAGAGGATTTTATGCAAACAAATGATTGGTGCCAAAATCACGGTCTTAAACTCAATACAAAAAAAATGTATTATCATCCCTTTGGTAAAAGCAATGTACCAGCTAACTAGCACATCAATAGAAACACCCCAAGCATGCACACACAGGTTGACAGCAACCTTACCTTTGATCACCATGTCTCCACAGTGGTAAGAAGGGCATTCTGCATTGCTCATCTCATAAATAAGGGCATTTTCTCCAGAAAAAAAGAACTTATAACCTCCCTGTACTCTTCTTTCATCAGGCCAATAATTGAGTACAACACCCCTTTTGGTATATACCTTTCCAAGCACCTGTAGCAATTGAAGATCCCACAAAGGTTCCTCACAGGAACAATTCAAGGTCAGCAGCATATGTCCTATGTGGATCAGCTGAAATTGCTGTCACTCTACTCCATTTCATACAGACTACTCAGAAGTGATCTCTGCCTTGTGTATAAGGCAATCTCTGACTCTGCTTTATTGGAAATGGTTCATATCTGTAAGTACAATCGCTCAGGGAGTTACTCACTCAACAGACCTTAACCTGGTATGTGATATTAACAGAACCTGCTGGAGGGACAGCTTTGGATCACAGAGGTTACCACACATGTGGAACAGACTCCCAATTCATGTAAAGCAGACCACTTCTTTGGCCCTCTTCAAGGGCAATCTGGATGATTGGATGGGTAACCATAAAGTCACCTACGAAGGTTCCACCTGTGACTCTCTTGGACAGGGGCAATAGGTGCTCATCATGGAAACAAGGGCAGAACTTGGCTAGGCTTGTAAGGGCCCTATAGCTATTACCTGAGTAACTTCCTATGATCCTATGTTCCTATGATCCCCTCATAGAGGAGTATGTAATTTTCATATGGTAAGTTCAAGTTGATGAAGTCTCATAAGTATTGAACATTAGGGTAAGCATTCCAGTTTATAGACAGATAATTGCTATCCCCAAGAATACTCATATTTGGTGCAATAGTGAGGGACATGAGCTGATTACATATGCTTCAATGGTTGTGTGTGTGTCACAGATGAAGTTATATAGTTGGCCTAGCTGTGATAAGGTGTCATATTTATAGTTATTGGTATGTGAAAAAGGTTCAAGGTCATTATCAAGCCATGTATTTCTAGAAGAGAAAGAGGTGTAAAGGAATATGAATTCTTTTAGTAGAGGGTTTAAATTAGTGATAAGTACTGAGTCATGATAAGGACACTGTTATCACTGCACTGGAACCAAGTTTCAGTAATTAAGTAGATATTGTTTTCTAAAGTCAGGAAGACTTCTAGGAAGAGTAGTTTCAGATTTAGTTTTCTAGATTTTCACTGCAGTATAGTCCGGATTATGTTTTGCTAGTCTGTCAGGTATGGAAGGTTTGCATGCTTAAAAAAGGCAATGTGAAGGTAGAAGAAATCTTTGAAAATAAACAAAATCCATGAGGAGATAAGTGCAGGTCATGCCTAGGGAAGCAGCTTGCACTGTCAATCATCTCATTTCTGGATGACACATATTTGACTCTCTTTGAATGTTAACAGTAGCTAAGCCAATTGCTGAAATCAGTTTTCTGTTTATACTGAAGTATCATGTTCCGTGACTTTAGGGTTCTGCTCAAGTTTAGCTTAATATTGTCCTTGGATTTGTACTCAGAGATACCAAGGTCTGTCTTCATGTAATCCAGGGATGTGTGTCTCAAGTTGCTCACACACACTTGAACAATTATAATGCTGTAGATGCATCTGGGACAAAGTGACTTGTGTGCCCTAGTAACTGGTCATGTCCTAGCTCCTGAGTGCCCTAGTAACTAGTCATGTCCTAGCTCCAGAGCGCCCTAGTAACTAGTCACGTCCTAGCACTTCAGTGCCCTAGTAACTAGTCATGTCCTAGCACTTCACTGCCCTAGTAACTAGTCATATCCTAGCACTTCAGTGCCCTAGTAATTAGTCATGTCCTAGCACTTCAGTGCCCTAGTAACTAGTCATGTCCTAGCTCCTGAGAGGCAGCTCACCTTTAGCCTATCTTTGCTAAGTCTGATGAGTGGACTATCTGTGTGTGTCTCTTTGTGTGGCCACCTATGTCTAAGACACTTCCTCGTGTTTTGGCTGGCCCATGTGGCTTTATTAAATGTCTGGCTCATGAGGCCTTAAGGTTTCAGGTGTACCCGTGTGGTTAGCCGCAATGAGAAGAGTTTGTGATATGGACTGATTAACAGTATAGTATATAGTATGTCAATGTGTTGATGAGGTTTTTGAGGATTAGGTTTTCCCTTTGGAGGTATTTGTAGCTAGTGAGAGACTTCTTAAGTTCCTCAGTCTAAGAAGGCCTGTAGTTAGATAAGTGGCATCAGGCAAAAGGTAGCTGTGGACACTGGAAACCTTCTGTGTACTGTGAATATATTTTGATAATAGGCTAGTCTCCAGCCTAAGCAGGTATCTGACATGTGAACTGTAATGAAGGTTGAAGGAAGTGGTTGCTAGTAAGCATCAAACAGTTAGAAAACTATGTGAAGGGACCTAGTGCTAAAAGACAGGTAACATCAGGGGAGGAGGAAATGTATCATCCCATGATCTCAGAATATGGTTTGTAAATGGTGTGATGGTATATATTTGATTCACCAGAGAGTTTTAAGAATATTAGATTAACTTTGTACTTAACAGAGGGCTTAGCAGTACACAGAAATGTATGCAGACTATGAAGGATAGCAGTATGGTATTAGAGGCAGAGATGGGAGTCTTGTGGATATGGGTACTCTGTGTCACAGACAGTGACCTCTTGTGAAAGGAAGGGGTGGCAACATGAGACTGTGACTGTGGAGGGGGTTGCCACTCTGTGACTGACCTAAGCCAACTCTACTGCACTGATATGGAAGAACTAGGGTCCCCTGTAACAGCAATGTTGGCTAATGAAGGAATAGAATCTGTATGTTGCCTCCTGATGAGGTTTGTTCTATGCCTGGGGGCATACAGTCATCTCCACATTAGATAGTACATGCTGGAGTAAAATAATCCCAGACTTGTATGAGCAGAATTTGTACCCTATTATCCCCCCAATAAGCCAATCCTGAATATGTACCCCATCTGATTACTGAAAACATTGTTGGGCAATGTAGCAGTGGTGGCACTTGCTATCCTCCTAATGCAAGTGGATATGGCAGTAACATGTGCTATCTTTGCTTTCTTGAGATCCACCACACCATCATGTCTGGAGTGCATATTCTCAGTAAGTTGTTGACATTGTTGGATGGTACCCTCCCAGAAGCTACAAACCACACTGTCCATCTCAGCATGGATAGCAACAGATTGGACTTGGATGATAGGCCTGCACAACTTATCGTTGTGCATGAGTGCTATCAGCATATCTGTGGCTGGCTGTGATATGCAACAATGCCAGAACTCCCTGCTAGGCTCTTACTTAGTGAATATGCCCACAGCAGATACAGTACAATGTTACTATGGCCATAGGGGTAGATATGCTGATGCTCTCAGTTAAGGGTGTCTGCCTCTGAGAGGCAAGGTGAATGCTCCTGCTGTATAGTGTATAGCACAGATGTGGGTAAGTCTGCACCAACAAAAGTTGGTGCTGGGCCATCCAGGTGTGAGAAAGACTATGCCTTTGTGTCATGTAACTGTGACTTAATCTGTGTCTCTGCATCATCATCAGATTGTCTCTGCATCATCATCAGAACTTGCACAGGTACTGACATCATCCTATTATTTTGCTACAGCCTGTATTGGTGCCACTGCAATAGTGTATCGGCCTGGAAATATGTTACAAAATTTAATCTAATTTCTATGCTGTATGTGAGGCCTTATGTTGTGTATGCAAACAGAGGTTCATAATAAGCAGATATACATCCACTGTTATACCTGTGTGCCTGAATACCTGACATACCAAGATGAAACCCATGCAATAGTATAATGGCTTGTCTGCCTCTTACATGTACACAACTGCTGCATACACATTCAGTATGTTTTTTAACCTAATACATCTCCCTCAGAGATATCAGATGGTTGGCGACTCCTGCAACTTACATCCACTCCTCAAGGTATAATACCTGTGCCTTTATCATTTCTATGACAGGACAGTAGGAGCTTCTTCTCACCAGTTACGCTTCCACTAACAGGTGGCCTAATCCAGTGGTCTGCATCTCTGACACTATGCTGCATGCCTTCTTGTAGGTTTACCTCATCATGTTAGCGATGCAATTCCAGCCTTGCTGTATTAAGTGATTCCACTTTCAATATGGGCCGGATTCATGAAGGCTTGCACGGAGTCTAAGAGTTGAGTAAGACTCCATGCAGCCAACATGTCTGCCGAGCGATCCAGGAACAGCCGGTAGGGGCGTGAAACAGAGCTCTCAAAACGAGTCCTACATGGACAGGGCTTGGATATGCAAATTACCTCAATTGCAGGCGAAAGCTATGCAAATGAGGTAAATTTGCGATCCAGGAAACCCGAACCTGTCCGAGTAGGAGTAGTGTTCTTTGCAGAAATGTACTCAGTTGACAAGTGAGTACGGTTCTGCAAATAGCAAAATGGAGCCGTGACAGCTCCAAAAAAAAGGATGCATTTACATGAGGAAGCATGCCAATGGCCAAAAATTCAGCCATTGGCAATGTTCAGTGATGCAAAATAAAAATAAAATAACTTTTTTTTTTCATCTCGATCTCCGGGGTTTAAGCGTAGCGCAGCACCTCGCAATTGTGCTGCACCCTAAAAACCAAAAAATCAATAATTAAGATCCACAAATGTGGATTTTATTGCTAATATGAGTTTACAATGCAAGGGAATGGCAGGCTGAAGACAACATGGCCACCGAGTAGAGTTTGCTAAGGGGGGAAGCCCAGTCTAAGAGATGTAACCAAGCATTAGTAGGCAATCCTATGCAAATGAGGGTTAGGATAGTGAATCGCAAGCTTACATAGCAAATGAGCACAGTCAGTGGAGTGTAGGAGTAGGATAAGGGGAGTAACAGAGTAGAAGATAGGTGACATCACGAGGGGGGTATGTATGAAAGAAGTGAAGCTCATTGGAGCAGAGTGGCAAGTGTCAGCTGTCATTTACACATCAATGAAAGAGATGTGTCAACAGGTAGGCTAGGTAAAGGCAAGAAATCAAAGGTGTATGCCGTGGATAACACTAACGTTTCTTGCTGAGCGTGTATGCATGCAGGTGCGTGCCTGTAAACCCGAGTAAGACTGTGTGCATGCATGTAAGCGTGTGTGCACATTTAAGCCGGAGTAAGCATGTATAAGGATGTTGAAATAGGTGTAAGCGCATTTGTGCTGGTGTGTGCGTGTTTTAACAAGAATAAGCAAGTTTTAGTCTGTGTAAGCATGTGTGCGTGCATTTGAGTTGCTGTGCGTGTGTTTGTGCTTGTGTGTGTGGCACTGCCCCCCCCGAGGAAACAGAAAGGAAAAAGGAAGCACAACATATAGTAGGAAGTTACCAGGGAGTACTAGCAGAGCTAGCAGGTGAAAACAATCAGAATCAGGCAATTACACAGGCAGTCACTAGCCCAGCCCAGCCCAGCACTTAAAACTCTGCAAACAACAGTCCATTATGTTTCTCTCAAGAGACACTGCAACACTGCAGTAAGCTAATAGAAGTGAAAACTGAAAAAGCTTTATTGAGACAAAGAAATGTTAGGGGCTGCCATTGCTGATATAAGGCGACATATGCAACATTCTGAGGGTGGTGACAATGCAAATGGACAATCTACAGTGAGGAGGCGGAGAAGAGTGTACAGGCCCAGGGTAACATACCATAGGCTACAAGAGCTGGAGAAAGTGGAGTGCTATAGAGTGGACAGAGACCTCTTGCAGAAAATTGTTGAGCTGTGCAGGCCATGCCTCACACACTGAACCAACAGAGGGGAACCCATCCCAGTGGAAACCAAGGTATGTGTTGGCCTAAGAATATTAGCAACAGGTACCTTCCAGAGACCAACTGGTGATATGATGGGGATATCAGAGGCATCAGCATCCAGGGTACTGCACCAGTTCCTAGATGCCATGTCAGCACATGTCGGTGATCATGTATATTTCCCCACTTCCCGTGAGGTATTGGCCAGCAATATGCGTCTCTTCCAGCAAATAGTGGAATACCCTGAGATACTGGGTGAAATAGACTGCATGCACATATGCATCAAAGCACCAGCCGGTGAGCGGGATAGGGTCTACTACAACCGCAAGGGCTTCCCCTCCATCAACTGCCAGGTCGTGTGTGATGCTCAGGGCATAATACTAAATGTGTGTGCTGGCTGCCCTGGAAGCTGCCATGATTCCCATATCTGGCATCTGACGCAGCTGTACTAGACATTTGCCAATGGGGACATCCCACATGGTCACCTAGTGGGGGATGCTGGCTATGCACTGGAGCTGTGGCTGATGACACCCATCAGAAACGCACACACACCTGAACAGGAATGCCGTAATGAGGCACACGCACAAACACGAACTGTAATTGAGCATGTGTTTGGCCTGCTCAAGTCACAGTTCCGGTGCCTGGACACATCTGGTGGAGCCTTGCAGTACTCACCAACTACATGTACCCAAATTGTCATGGTATGTGCTATGCTACATAATATGATCCTGCAAAAACAGCTGCAGTAGGACCAGCATAGGCCTGGGCCAAACAGCCCCCCACCATTGCCAAGGCCATCACAGGCAGAGCATGACTCAGAGAATGACAACCTGAGCCTGCCCCAGTAGGCAGAAGGAGGCTTGCCCAGTATGCTTTGACCTTGGCAAAGAGGCAACGCATAGCACATACACTGGCTCAGTAGGAACTCTGGAAATGATACCTCTCTCTGACTCACACATATTGTAAATGGGATGCCTAACTTGACACTACCTGTTTTCAAACGTATAGGGAGTGTATTATGTGCATCCAACATAGACAGCCCTGCAGCACCACCTGAGGCATGATTGCCATGTGTTAAGCAATATAAAGCAGTGCTAAACAGCATTTACCACCATGTAGTATATGTAAACAAAATCGCACACACCAACTAGCACAACCATGGTCAATGTTGAGTAATATTGGGCAACATCCAGCAATGTTGTTTAATATTGAGCAATGTCAGACAAGCTTGGTCTAAGTAGGGCATAGCTGAACAAAAGCCAACATGCTCATATTTGCTCTACTGGCCCTTAAACAGTCTGGTCTGCTCAGTATGAACATATAAAGCAGTGATGGGCCTCGAACCCTGTGCACTATTGTCATAGAACTGAACCACTAAACCATGACAGTATTGTAGTGGTCAGCCTGTATGAAGAAATGTTGATAAGTCTATGCAAAGTATCTCATGGAAACCCTGCAGGTACAGCCTAATCCCTGTCGAGTTATGACACAAAGGTGAGTCCTGCAGTAAGAATAGAACTTGTCTTTCAACATACACAGTATAAATGTTAATATTGGTCATGTTCACACACATCAGCAAATGTAGTGGACCTCAGACAGCAACATACTGAAAGGTCACACTGGGCATGCTCACACACTTAATGAGACAAATGTCAGGCAACAAAACACTGAAAGTCCGAACTGGGCATGCTCACACACTTAGGACATGTCTGAGTACAGCAGTGGGCCGCACATATCCGGAAGTTGCATGTGTTTACCCAGGAACCTCTCACTATTCATCAATCTGCCCTGTGCACACAGTTATATGACAACAGACACATATATAAAATAGTGGAACCCTGTCATAATCAAATATGTTCTGCAGATACCTAAGTTGTTCATAGAAAGTGGGAAAGCAAAGACGATAAAAACCTGAAATCGATATCATCAGTAAATATTGTGCATCCCGAACATTATCATAGGTTCAGAGGTTGATACTAGGCTATCTGCCCTAGGGCATGTACAAGCCTAGCCAGAGTGTGTTTGCCTTTCTCAACCCTGTCAGATTAGTACACTGTACCTGTAAATAGTAGGTCACACAAGATAGCCCATTTATGTTTAGTCTATTGTGCCTCTGTCTAGGAGGGACACAGAAGATATCCCAGGGGTAAACATACGATCACCCATCCACTTGTCAAGATGTCTCCTGTAGGTGGTCAGTGGGTGGCTCTGTCTATGCGAAACCAGGATTACATTCTGGAGTGAGTGGAGCCTCTGGGATAAGAAGCTGTCCCTCCAGCATGTCCTATTAACATCTGTGCTGAGGTTTACGCCCCTGGAGTGTGTAGCTCCAAGGGATTTGGATATCCTGAGGTGGAGCATGTCCATTAATTCTGGGTTGGACATTTCCTTAAACAACAGGCACACATCACATCCGAGTAGGCGGTAGGCGACTGAGTAGAGCTGGAGTTACTGTATCCGAACTGTGCAGGGAATCTGTGTGAGTCCCTAGATCGGCTTGTTGAGGAACTTTTGTGGCCATTACAGTTGCTGCAGGTGTCAGGTAAGGTACATCCCAAATGGGGCATTGTAACCAAGCATGGTTGTGATGAGTATAGGGGCACAATGACCTCACTTGATCTAGATGTAAAACCATATGGGATAAGGTGGGCTATATAGAAGGTCTGTCTAACCACATTGGCAATGTGATTGTCAAAGGCTAGAGTACAAACAAGTTGTGTCCCCAAACCCCTAACAACTCCTACCGTATGTAATGGATTACCACCTATGTGGTAAAGTGTGGTCATGTTTTTATTCCCAAAGGGGATGACTATGCATCTAATGGCATTTAGCCGTAAGCCATGGCTCTGGCACCAGTCATCCATCTCTGTGAGACCCTGTTTGAGTATGCATATGCCAGCTGGAGAGTTGATTATGGAACCCAGTTTGCAGTCATCTGCGAACATGGTCAGCCATATTCCTCCTGTGTTAGCCTGTACATCAGAGAAATATATACTGAACAAGAGAGGTTCCAGGACTGAGCCTTGTGGGATGCCACATGTAACTGGTGTATAGTCAGACATGGCACCTGCAATACTGACCTTGTGGGTGCTATCCCTGATCCAGTTAGCAATCCATCCTGTGAGATATGTGTCGATATTGATGCTGGTGAGCCTATGTATAATGGCCGAGTGGGGTATTGTGTTGAAGGGTTTTGCAAGGTCCAGGTAGGCTCTGTGGACAACCTTCCCTACGTCTATGGACCTGGTAACTGTTTAAAGAATACAAACAGATTCAAGAGGCAAGATCTGCCCACAACAAAGCTGAAATGTGTAGGACGCAATGTCTGTAGGTTCCTGATGTCTATGTGTATGAGTTCCATGACAATACGCTCCATAGCTTTGCAGAACAGGCTAGTTAGGCTTATAGGGCAATATTGTCTGGGGTCCATTGTGGCACCACCTCTGTGGAGCGGGACCACTGTTGCTGTATGCCATTCCTTGGGTACATATCCTGTAGTAACTCTGATATTGAACAATGACTTAATGTGAGGGTTACATTCGTCATGAAGCTTGTGTAAGACACAGGCTGGGACACCGTCTGCTCCCATTGATGCTGTGTTGTCTGCTTTGGGGAGGGCAGCACTCACCTGTTCATTTGTGATGTCAGGGAGGTTACACTCTGTTGGGATGGACAGTTGCTCCTTAGGGGGGATGGGGGGGAGACATCTGCACTGAACCTGTTTGCCAGGATGTTGGCAATGTCTGTGGGTTCAGGGTATGTTTAGTCAGTATGCAGTAACTCACAGCATATCAGTGAGTATCCACCCAGGTTCCTGACATAGCTAAAGAAGGCCTTGTGATTGTCCTAAGTATCTGGTGCAATAGTCCGTTAGAAGTAGGCCTTAAATGAATACATGAGTGATTGTAGCTTTCTGCTAGTACAGATCACAGATGCCTTCCCTGTCTGGGATTGTGCTCTATCATGTAGTAGCCTCCTCCTTTTGTTGTATAGCTTATTAATGGCCGGGGTCCACCAGACAGGCCCCCTGCCATTGGAGGAGTGAGTCTTGTTGTTATTTGGGATAGCACAATCCATGCAGTCCACTAGGTGTCCATAGAATGCATTCGTAAAGGATTCAGCGGTCTGAGCCATATTTACCACTGTCCCAGGGTCTTTGAAGGATACCACCTTGGTTTGGAGAAGTGTGACATTTGCTTTTGAGAAGTTCACCAAGATTACCTATGATGGATGTGGGGATGGGATATGGATGTCCAGTGACATAAATGTATGGTCTGACCTTAACAATGAGGGGTATACCTCTGGTGTGGAACACAGAGTCCCCATGTTGGTGATGATCAGGTCTAATATGTCTTCCCCTCTTGTGGGTGTGGTGACCGGTTGTGCCATAGCGTTTGAGTTTACAAATAGTAGCAACTGTTGGGCGAGGTTGTTGGGGCTTCAGTAGTATCCCCAGTCAATGTTTGGGTATTTGAAGTCACCCAATATAATGGTGTTTGGGGAGACCTTCATATTCTCCAGTGTTCCCAGGAAAGCCGAGTGTGGTTCCTGAGTTGGGAAGGGTGGTCTGTACCAGACTACGAACTTTAAGTCAGTTTTGCACACTGTTAGTTGCACATGTATGGTCTGTGATGCTTCGTGCAGTGCTACTAACCTGGAGGTGTGTGTATCTGTGATCTATATGGATACTCCCCCTATTTCTGTTGGCCGTTCTGAGTCTTGTGGTCAGAAAGCATGGTATGAAGTATAACCTGGTAGTGCTGATGTGCATTTGGGAGCCTGAACCAGGTGTCTGTTACTGCACAGATATCGATATTCTCCATACTGAGGAGAGTCCTGAGTGGGAGCATTTTGAGGGTAACACATCTGGTGTTGAGCAGCATTACCCTTAGTTTCTTCTACCCTGTAATGTCTATGGAGGTGGGTCTGTCTTTTGAGCCTCGCTTAAAAAAGGCACTATGGGGGTGGCAAGAGCCTTAGCCAGTATTCGAAAGTCCAGTGGTGACAGGTGCAAGCTGTCCATAGCGAAGCTACATGGCATGTCGAGCATGTCACCCCAGGCTGACAGACACTGGATCCCCTTTGAATGACACCAATATGTTAGCCAACTGTTAAAAGTGATCATTTTGTCTGTATACTGTGACATCATTCTTGGTGAGTGTAAGATGCTACCCAAGGTCAGGGTCATATTGGCCTGGGCTAGATAATCAGAGAGTTCCTCTATGTATCATGTCATGTGGTCCATGGAGGAACATCTGAGGTTATTCGCACCAGCATGGACAATGATGGAGCCATTTCTGTACTTGCTTTGGAGTGACCTGAGTGCATGTGTTATGTGGTGGGTCCTGGCATCCGACAGACAGCTCAAAGTGACCATCCCCTTCTTTGGCCTGGTGAGTGGGACGTCAGTGTGTCTGACAATAAGTGTCACCTATTACAAGTGTATTAGGTGTGTTGTGTAGCCCTAAGGGCAGTGACAATGTGGCACACTGACTTTTTGAACTATGTGATATGTGGGTATTGTAGTGGGGTAGCAGTTGTTAGTGTGTCTGCTTTGGAGGTCTCTGCTGCTTAGGCAGAGTTTATTTAGAGCCTTTGAGTATGTTTATGTGTGATAATGTAGTTTGATTGCTGTCGCTATAGGTCTATGTGAGACTGGATTTGTGGTGTGTGTGGTTACCTTCACCACCTGATAGACTGTGCCAGTCATGGGTCGAGAGAGCTCAGCCTCCTGTATGTCTATATAGTTGCATCTCTCACATATATCTGAGTTTGTTGGGAAGAGCAGAGGGCTGTTGGTGTACATAAGGCAGTTGTGACATTGTGTCAAAATTCCAATATTCACCAGCTGGTCTGGAGAGTAAACACAAAACCAACCCCTGGACATGCCAGGATATTATGATGACATACTCTGTTGACTGATCATAAAGGATCAGTAAGGTGTTAAGTGTATAAAAGAGTATAACAGGGGTTTAGTGCTCAGGTTTGTCGGTGTTTTATAATGAGTAGCTGTGAAGGAGTCCAGACTGAAACATGACACCTCCTTCAGCTATGTCATAAATAGCAATGTACACTCATATATGTCCTGAATCAGGTCCAACTGTACCTGACTGACAATGCCGACATCCTGTCAGACAGGCCCATATGTACATACCCACCTCCCACTGATGAAATGCCCCATCATCATACCAGGAGATATCACATGTAGAATGGGTAAACAGCTCCCCCCAAAGCCAAAAGCATGGCAGCAATTGGATTACATTGTTTCCCTATATGTGTCATGAGTGAACTACAGAACAAACAGACCCTGCACCTGAACAGTCTGTTGAGACTCACCCTCTCCACAGTATCTGAAACCATTGAATGTGTTACAGCAACATATGGCACTCCCCACAAGTGTTGGTGCACAACATACCATGGGAAGTATAGTCCAATAAGCCTATGAAGTCTGATCTGCAAGGCCATGGAGTCCATCATGATTGAAGTCATAAACAGAGCTATTGGGAGCTGGCAAACACACAACCCTACCAACTGTGGTATGTTCATGGGCAGATCATGGTTCCCAAACATGCTAGACTGTTTGCAAGGCAGCCACCCAGGACATACATCACTGAACGGAGCTACACATATCCCACATAGACTTTGAATAGCCCTTTATCAACATCCCAGTCGTATCCACAAACTCAACAATCTGTGCATAAATATGTGTTGTCATATGAAGGAATGGCAATTTGTCCACAGATAGATCACACAAGCTAAGAATTGTGGGGTCCTGTACAAGCTGTTAACACCTGCTGACCCACATGGTTCATTCCTGGGATTGCATAAAACAAAGTGTACACACATTACCATGTCCAGTCTGATGATGTCAGCATCCTACAAATATAGCAGGAGAAAAGGAACCACCAAGGAAAACATATAACGCATTCTGTTAATGTGTATCTCTCTACTGTCATAGCATAGTTAGATAGGGATTTGAAACCTGCAATTGCTTACTGTGTATATTTCCTTTGAGAGGAGTGCCCTTTTTGGAGACTGGGAAAACACATTAAAATAGGTATAATCCTCTTTGGAAAGTCTGATGATGTCAGCATCCTACAAATATAGCAGGAGAAAACAAAACACCCAATAAAGCATGTAGTGCTTTGTGTTAATGGGTATCTTTCTAGTGTCATAACATAGCTAGGTAGGGGTTTGAATCCTGCAATTGCTGATTATGTATTTGGGAGAACGTGTGTTGATTACGTTTGAGAGGAGCGTTCTTTTTGGAGTCTGGAAAAACACATCAAAAGAGGTACATTCTTCTTTGGAAGGTGTGCTGATGTCAGCATCCTACAAATATAGCAGGAGAAAACAAAACACCCAGTAAAGCATATAGTGCATCGTGTTAATGCGTATCTCTCTAGTATCATAACATAGCTAGGTAGGGATTTGAATCCTGCGATTGCTATGTGTGTGATTATCTTTGAGAGGAGTGCTCTTTTTGGAGACTGGGAAAACACATCAAAAGAGGTACATTCCTCTTTGGAAAGTGTGCTGATGTCAGCATCCTACAAATATAGCAGGAGAAAACCAACCACCCAGGCAAGCATGTAGCGCATCGTGTTAATGCATATTTCTCTAGTATCATAACATAGTTAGGTAGGGGTTTGAATCCTGCTGACAGTGTGTATATGTGTGTGAATACCTTTGAGAGGAGTGCTCTTTTTGGAGTCTGGGAAAACACATCAAAAGAGGTACATTCCTCTTTGGAAAGTGTGCTGATGTCAGCAACCTACAAATATAGCAGGAGAAAACAAAACACCCAATAAAGCATGTAGTGCGTCGTGTTAATGCGTATTGTTCTAGTATCATAACATAGCTAAGTAGGGGTTTGAATCCTGAAAATGCTGAGGGTGTGTGTATGAAACTGTTGGTCAATGGAGTGTGGGTTTTGCTTTTACTATGGTATGACATATCAGGATTAAAACAGTATTTGCATTGCACACATCAGGTATCTGTGTGGCAAATAAATATATGTACATGTGACCTCAATTAGTACATAGGTGTGAAGCCTGCATACCACATGAATACATTTGTTTCCTTTGACAGATTGTGCCACTACTTCTCAGATCGTAGGTCACATATGTATGTATGTGACAAGGCCGGCCACTGTAGTGATCTGTGGCCAAGGTCATCTGTGCCACACACACCCATGACAGTTACTATAGAGTAGTGTGAGTGAGGGTACATGCCTGGGGTATATGTCAGACATGGTCATACACAACAACGTCTGGCAATAATGGACAGTCATTATAGGTGTATAACAGCCTTGTGGATATGCATACAGGCCCCTAATGTCTTATGTGATACATCGAGGGACTCCACAATACCTCTGGATATGTGGATACCAAGGGACAGATGACATAACACTTGGCTGTAAGTACACATTGCTACCCGACATACATGTTGGGGTCTACCACCTATGTGGTACTGTTGGGATAGTATGTATAGTAAATGTGGATGACTATGCTATAGTTGGCTTAGAGCTATACAGCATGTGTCGGACAACAGGTATCTGTCTGTATGATACCCTTGTGTAGGATATGTGTCCCATCCAGGGAATGCATTGTAGGCCAATGCATGCATTTACAGATGTGGATGGACATATCCCTAGTGTGTTTGCATGCACCTAAGAGGGCTATATACCAAACAGGTGTGGTCCCAGGAACGGGTGGTGGTCAATACCACTGGTTGCTGTTAGAGTATAGTACTGGAAGGATCCAACTGTTACTGAGTTCCCCACATCTGTGTGTCACTTGTCAGGGCATCATCTAATGATTGGTTATGGTCAAGCTGTTGAGGTTGTGTATACTACTAGAATGCAAAACATTGACAGATATTAACAGTATCACCCACAGCATAGTGTCAAACCATGTCATACACACACGTGAACCCATGTTAGAACATATCTGTAGTAGAATGCATACTGGCCATCGAGAGATACTATGAGATGTTAACAATGTGTAATATAGGGTATGTCACACGTCCCATGTGACCACTATGCATGTGCATTCTGACAGCATGCACCCACCATGTTCACAGATGTACACCTGCTAATCTGTACTGCACACATCACACACATACTGTCCACGCACTGACATATGCTGGCAACACTATACACTTCAGCCACATGACACATGGGCGGACAATACATACTCAGACTTAA
This sequence comes from Protopterus annectens, assembly GCF_019279795.1. NCBI lineage: Eukaryota > Metazoa > Chordata > Ceratodontiformes > Protopteridae > Protopterus > Protopterus annectens. The sequence continues at coordinate 1,997,133,319 of NC_056728.1, read as the reverse complement.
CACTGGTGTAAACAATGCTACATTCACAGTCATAGCTTTGATGCATCATGCCTGCTCAGATATACCTACAAGGATATCATTACACTGTCCTGTTGACAACATGCTAATATTGCTACACTGATATAATGTCACCCTGTGCATCAGCACCATGTTAGCCTGTTCCTGCATCAATGTTACAGATGACAGGAGGCGGCACAGGTGTCATCATATGCACAGGGTGTGTTGTTGGTTTGCCAGAGCCCGACACTGACCCATCCAATCAACATGTATGTGTGTGTGTGCGTGTGTGCGTGTGTGTGTGTGTGTGTGTGTGTGTGTGTGTGTGTGTGTGTGTGTGTGTGTGTGTGTGTGTGTGTGTGTGTGTGTGTGTGTGTGTGTGTGTGTGTGAGGGACAACAATACAGCATGGGCCAATGTTAATGTAATGTGTGTGTGTATGTGTGAGCCTTAGTTGTTTGGTTAATGTGTGTGTGTCTGCATGCACACAGCTCCACCATGTGGCTGCCATATATGGGAGGTTGCGGGACAGCCACAGACTGTACCTGCCAGGCTGTACAGATCATTGTCTCTGGCCACAGACATGGTAGCTGTGCCTGGCAGGGATGCTACGGACAGTATCGGTTACCAACCCTGGCTGGGTACTATCATCAGAGGCAGAGGTATGTCGAGTGGACCCATGTCCCTGCTGGAACTGGCCAGAGCCACATGCACATGGTCTACTAGGACAGTCAATCGACAGGCCAGCTCCAGCATTGCTGGGGCTGGTACTGCCACTACAGGAGCGGCTGTGATCTGTGAACCATCCGCGATGACTGCCAGCCATTGATGTTGCTGGCATACATCCGCGTCAACGTCTCAACCATCATGCACAGTCCTGGCTCATGGAAAACACATTGGGGAGGGCATCTAATGTCTCCCCCCAACGTCTATCAATGACCTCGGTGTAATTCCGGATGGCACCGGCCAGGTCACGGATGCTGTCATCGATAGCGGTGTAATGGGCCCTCTGCACCCTTAGTCCCTGTCTGGTGTACTGTTCCATACGTGCCTGTGCCTGTATTACAGCCTGGAACATACTTGAGGTCGTAAGACCTGTGGGAGCACGTCTGCCAGGGGCATTATGACCAGCGTTGTTCCCACGAGAACCCCTGGACATCCGCCTATGTGGTACCTTTCCAGTAATCCGGTTATGGCTGCTGTGAGGGGATGCAAGTGCCATGGATACCACACTATCCTGGTCAATGCCAACTGTATGCTGTCCCTTGGCTAAGGCCATTGGTGATGAGGGATGTATTGGCAGTATGATTGTGCACATAGATGGGGTGGAAAGCTGTGTACTGTTGATTGACGGACCAACGACAGACCCTGTCAAACCTGCCTGTGCCGCAATACATGTCTCATCATCTCCACTATTTGTGGCAGTGACTTCAGGTTCCCTGCTGCATTCACATTCAGCCAACCCAACCTCAGCACCTGTGAGAGGAAGACAGGAAACACACTTTACAATCTGTGCATGATGTTAGCACACATGAACATGTGCACACATGAACACATGCACACATGCACACATGCACACATGAACACATGCACACATGCACACATGAACACATGCACACATGAATACATGCACACATGCACACATGAACACATGCACACATGAACACATGAACACATGCACACATGCACACATGTACACATGCACACATGAACACATGAACACATGCACACATGTACACATACACTAATCAGTCAAGTTGAGACACAAACACACACCAACAGCAATACGGAACATTAGTGGTTGATAGTGCAGTACAGTATCACAAGCCAAAGAGTCCTATCACACGTGTCAGCATGCAGGATGTGTGTTGCTCAACAGCATGCAGTGCAAGTGTGGAGAGTCCTTGTTGATAACAGTATACATGTCTTTGATGTATGTGTGTTGTTCAATGATTGGCCTCACCTTGGAACACAACATGTACATGGACACAACATTGCTGTGCAAGTCTGGAATGCTTTCCAATGTCCTGTGCACCACCATTCATAGGTATACATACCATGGCCAGATGTACACAACTGTCAGGTGTATAGCAATGAATGCTATGTGTAGAACTGTAGTTACTGTAAAGGGATGTAGTGTAGTACCATGAGCCATCATGAGGCAGCATCATGTGGTCAACCAAGGCCACTAATGTATGTCACACTGGCAACTATCTTGCTGTACCTGACCTGCACCACTTTGGCTACATTAACCATTTCACAGCCAATTGTTACATGGGTATGTAAGGTGTTCAATAGGGAGCATTGCCTCACATGAATGTATTGCGTGTTGAAACGTGTCACACAGCCCCATGATAGTCCTCTACCCTAGGTATAGTATGTGTGCTGTGTTGTTGATATTTGGGATACTGGAGTATGACCTTACAGCAGGTGTCTACATATGCCATGTGTATCAAATTACCACTAACTGCATATGACAATGTGGTGCATGTTGTGTGCTTGTGTATTGACTCTGACTATACAATGTCCACTACAGTGTACCACAATTGGTTGGGATGCTCTGTGTATTGTATGTGTTTGAGGCAGATACCCATGTTACTGGGATGTGCCTAGTCCCACAGAGAACATGCAGAACATGCATTATGTGTAGGTGTTTTACATGTGTATATGGCCTACAGGTCTCTTATGACATGCACATGTTTAATGCTATATTAAATGTAGAACACTCACCAGCATGGGTGTGCTGTCCTGCTATCACACCAGAGGGACCTACAAGGATATGAGACAGTTTGTCAGTGGCAATAACTATGGTATTACTGTTGTGTGTTTGCAATTCCACAGTAGTACAAGAGGTGACACTCACAGGCATACATATTATGTTCCAAATTATCAGTATTGCATGACACCAGGCTCTGCATCTTCTGAATACACAGTACACAGCTGGTAAATGCATGTTCTAATAATTGATCTAACAGTAGTCTACAGATATGCCATGTTACCTGCATGCTCTGTATCCACATGCTGGGTGACTCTGGCCTCCATGATGACGTATGTTTGTTGTACTGCTTGTCCAGGAGCCACCACGCTGAGGAGCACTCTTCCACTCTGATGAGGGGGGGATGTTTTGATGCACCACCACCTGTGGCAAGCTGTTGTCTGTGGACATCAGAGTCATGCTGCTGGACATGTCTGATTAAATCACTGCAGTGATTGTGTACCTGTTCATACGTCCGGTTATGCATGCCTACATCATTCTCCCGATGGACAACATCCTGCCACAGTGCAGTGCATCCATGCTGGTCCTGGATAGATCTGGAAAACAGCAAGTTGTAATGCTGTACCAGGGCATCATAGATGACCTCCTCCTCCTCAGGGGAATAGGCAGGCTTCCTGTTGTGAGACATATTCCTGTAAGACAATAAAACAGTCATTGTGAGCATGTCATGTGGCACACTTAACATGCTAAAGTACAGACATCAATGAAATGTCATATATAGCAACCTATTGGCTGTCAGTAGATACACAGCTGTCATATCACATAGGAATGCTCAGCCCACAACTGCCTGACAGTGCCTGGCACATACTATATTCCAAGACATGTTCTGCACAGCAACAAAGTGGAACCAGTATGTAAGACTATACAACAGTACATGGCACACTCTATGTGACACAATGCACCACCTAGCCACAGGGTGTGTGTATGAAGCTAATGCATGCAGACATTTGTCATCCATTGAAATTAATGTTAAGTACAGTTTAAGTACTATCAGTACACCACTCTACTTGTTGATAGCAGACCCCTCAGTAACAAATGTGCACATTCATCACTATAGGTGGCATACTGCTGTAATACACTACACATGTTGCTAGATATGCACATATATCCTGTGACACACATGCCACCAAGGCCATGTTACAGGCATACCCACACACACATCTGACATACCTACAGGACACATAGGTATGGTAACCCAGAGCCATTTTACCTGCGTAACATACAGTACTGTGTGTCAGCACCTACAAAACCTCATGCCTGATTTTTGTAATGTGTGATGACTACAGATAACAAACAAAACAGTGTGTCCAAGCAATGTGGATGTAAACCATACTGTGCTGTTTGGGCCTACAGCTTCAGGTAGTACTACTGTTCATACAGGATTTGTATTCACTAGTGTTACCAGTCAATAAGCATACATGTACTGCTTAAGCCTACAATGGCACACTCCGGTCAACACCATGGGACTACATCACACCATATGCCTTACTGCTTTTCCTGCCTAGCAATAGCATATGCATCCTTTGCTGGGATTTGAGCTACAACACTACATACCATGGTATACACGGTTTCACACTAGGCTATCACACATATATACAACTTTGACACATTCACCTACACATTCACCATCACACCCAGTCAACCTCACATAGCCAGTAATGCAACAACTACATGCGTGTGTGTATACCGGGTCCTAGGTAGCTAAAAGGCTATTATCTGTAGGACCTATGGAAGCATAGCCATATGGTACCCTGCCCTTCCACACCCATGTAAAGTAGGTTCATGTGCTCCTGTCATGCAGAGCCACAGTGGTGACTCCCGGGTTGTGTTTCCTATCTCACACCCACTCATCATGATTATTCATGACAACTGCTAATGAGGACCTTCATTTGCTATTGATAGGTGGTTAGTTCCAGAGTATGGTATGTGTCTGCGATGATAATGTACCACTCCAGCATGATCTGCTTTTTCATGTTACAGGGTTTAGATCAGTACAGTGTGTAGCATGTATGGAGCATGTCCAACACCTTTGGGTTTGGCATAGCTTTGTATGTTAGGCAGAGGTTGCCTCTGGGTAAGCGGTATGTGACACAGTGTAGCTGTGGTTTTGTAGGACAGTCTGCATAGGGAATCTATTTGAGTCTGGTAATACTCTTTGTGAGGTATGTGTCTGGCATCTACTGTCACTGTGGATGTCTTCTGAGGTACATACCGACAGGGCCAATGTATTCTATGATGGGTGTTATGACTGATGAGTACAGTGGAACACTGATCTCTTATTTCATGGATGACACACCTTTTCTGTTGACATGTGTACCTTACTCAGTTTACATGACTAGTGTGACACTGTGATTATCAATAGGGACACTACTGTCCACCTTTGTCCCATAGTCTCTCATCACACTTTCGGTGTTGAGTAGACTACCATCCATATGGTAGGTCATGAGTACAGGGTTATTAACATGAGGGATGGCAATACATTTACAACATTGAGCTTGGGCGTACATATGAACATCCATTGGTGTACATATAGATATACATATAGGCACATATACAGTCCACCTTTCATGGTGGGAATACCAATTATGCAAAGGTTGAGAGGGATGCAGTTATGTAATGATATTGCACAGTCTTGGGCAGAATGCATGGAAGGTAGTCTCAGCCCATGTACGTTTAGCAGGGCCCGCTATCTGGAAGACTACAACCTGAGGAATCATACCCATGGCATTTAAATGCCACATGTCATATGCTAGCACAGTATGCTGTCTTGTTTGCCACACACTACCACCTACATATATAAATGCACATAACAACCTGCAACAACATATAATTGTCCACCCTTCACAAACAGTTGCAGTATGTCCCTTGCTCTATGGACATGTTCAGATGCTAATTTATCAGACACATACATATCTCTCCATATGTACGTGCCAAATACACACAAGGTCCACACTGTTGTAAGTCTGTACACCTCACGGATGACCTGATGGGCCTTGCTACAACATGGACGCTTGTCACATGTGTGCATACAGTAATAGTACAGGGAGTATATATAGCTGCAAATGATAACACTACTATACTAGCCTGGTACAGCAGTTGCCAATGCTGAGCTACAAATTATGTTACTATCATGCATGTCTTACTCTGTCACATCCAAGTTTATATAGGTGTTTGCACTACTCCCCCAAACTGCCATTATATGCAGTACTGTACAGACCATAGATAACATGTTCAGATGTTCGACATATAATGCTGAGATACATATGTCACAGTTATGTCCCACTGCACACAGCTACACACTAATTTGTCCATGGCAGTAGTTATGCATGACATCACTGCATACATACATACTGCTGCCACTTATGCATGTTTCTGAGTATGTACAGTACTATTCATAATCATCTACTACTTGACAGTAACTACAACTCTGTTACATACCTGTTACTCACTATCAGGTCCGTCCGTGTATGCTTTTCAAGTTTTTTTTTTTTAAGTAAAGTTTTTACTTATTAGTTGTTATTGGTTATTAATTAAGTTTTTTTTAATTAATTAATATATTTAGTTTTTCAAGATGTAAATATATTTACTGAAGTAAGACTTCTGTATTCAGTAATACAGTTTGTCAGTATTTGCTGACACGTGCAATGTAATGATTGCATGTGGGGATAGCAAGTACAATCTGCTTTTATAGTTATCTGGGCATATGCATGTGATGCCCTCTGCACCAATTGGTGCCCAGCATTTGGTAAATGCATACAGCCTGCTGTGTGATAATTGCAGTACTCAGTGTCATAGCAACCCAATGCTATAAATTGCTTAGGTATGTAGGCGTAGCCCTTTCTGATTTCCAGAGTGGGGCCCATGCTTGTTTGTTGTGGACACTGTTATGTAAGTCAGAAGGTTGGTATATCTGAAGCTAGAGGTGTAGACAGTGATGTACATGTTGTACTCAGGCCTGACTGTTGCCACTTGCAGTACAGAGCTATCAGTGTAGAGTTTAACTCACCCCTACAAATGCTTACACAACATTTCTGTGACAATGTAGTTTCTTTTCCACTCATATAATTAACTGCCATACAAATGTAGTTATTGAGAAGTATTCTTTTGGCACATTAACTGTTTGTGAACTGTTAGACTGTGCATATTAATGTAGGCACTTCTGCAGGGTTTGTGGTTTTATTGTTGACATTAGCACAGAATTCACAGGACAACTGGACAATTCCAGCACTGTGTATGCCTACCTACATCCTTGGTAGACCCTAAACACACAAGTGTATTTACAGTGTGGGGGAGTTGTTGACATACAGAGAGCATTATGTATTACTGTGTGAATATTATCTTACTGGACTTTAAGAATTGGTGTGTACCTGTTGGTTTATCAAGGCAGGTGGTCTGTCTGCATAGTTCCCAACTGTGAACCTATCCAGATGGTAATCAAATGTTACACTGTTATTCTTTGTCTGTGTAACCCACAGGTGTTTTCATCACTAGTACAATGGCATTGTTACAGTCAGTTGCTACCAGTACATGGCTACATACTTTGGTATTTCTGTGTTGTACTCCTACATAAGGGTATGCTTGTGGAAGTCCTACCACAGCTATTTGCAGTGTGTGCAACAGCAGGATAGCTGCTATGCCTGTGTGTTTGTGCCTCTGCCAGGCCTATGAAACACTCAGATCCATCTTTACATGGAGTCAGGGATAGATAGTTAAATGTGAAGTACACCTTACGCAGCATAGAGACAGTAAAAGTCTAGACTTGTGTGAAGAAGTGCATATGGATACATACTCCTTTTATGAAGTACAAGCAGTGTCTACTGTTATTATTGTCAGTATTCATTGTGTAATACCGCACCTTTTTGACTGACGTCAGTACATTTCAGAGGGATTCAGAGGGACACAACTTCAATATGTTTCACAATCAGGGACATCCCTGTTAAGTAGTCACAATTGGGTAATATGGCCTCCGCCCTAATCAGATTTGCCACTATTTGCCCAGCTATGATACTGTGTGGGGGTTGTAAAGTGCCTCTGTAAGTTTATTTTCTGCTAGAATGGCTGCTTCTCATATCACGCTCATGTAATGCATTTCACAACAATTGCTGGTAAAGATCCACAAAACAAGCTTTGTGTTGTGGCCTTCCTATTTATCCTTTACATTCAGTCATTGAAATGCATGATATATGTATTTGAGCACCAGGTTATTGTATATCTGCTGTGGCTTAGTGGTAATTCATGCAGTCTATTGTGTCAATGGTTTGGGGTTTAAGACTGGCAGAGGTATTTTATTTTGCTGCTGAGCAGAACAAGGGCCCTGACATAGAGTGACTACGGCACTTTTAAACAGTTGTAAGCAGGTTTGTGTGGGTTTGCCTGATGCTTAGCGATGCTTAGCTAAGCACACACAAGTGCACACTCGCTTAAACCCTCTTACGACTGCTAAAAAGTGCTTACTCCCGCTAACCCCTGCGCTAATTCCTTTGAAAGAAAAGAAAATGGGGAGATAGGAAAGTGGTGAAAAAGGGGGTACAAAGAGGGAAAAACAGTAGGGAAACAAGCTCGGGATGTGCAGGACATGTGTAGGAAGGTCCATAGCTGCCCATTTCTTTACCAGCAACAGCTGTGCATATGCAATAAATTTGGAGTGATATTTAAAACCTTCCACCCCTGGGAGAGGGGTGAGGACAACAAAGTATGTTGTACTGCCAATTATAATTATCAGTTTACATGTCCAGCGGACATGTGTGCGAAATGGGCAGCTATGTATGGGGTGCAATTTTTTTGTGGGTGCAGATTGCTTTTTTTTTTTTTTTCAGGTGAGAGTGGAATGTGACGTAGAGGAAGTAGGTATATTTGGGGAGGTAGGTTGGGGAGGAGAACAGACAAGACAAACAAGACACATACAGGGTCGGTGTATGACACATGCGGTGGGTGAACACAATTGATGGGGACGGGTGTTTGGAAATCGCAAGCCCATGAGCCCACAGATGGTAACAGTAGAACTGAGATCTCCACCCATGGGCAGTCACCACTGCACCTTCACAGCCCCAAGGGTGGCTGTGCTGGGGGCTGCGTAGGATGGGCAGACTCACCCGTGAGATGCGCCACTCTTGCCTCGAGCTGGCGTAGGGGTCAGAGACCGAATGCTGGATCTCCCTACGCACCACAGCCCAGACCCTTCGAAGGGTGACAGGTGGCCCTTCTCCACCCACGCTTGCATGGGGGGGACAGGCCCCATCCCCTGCAGTGCTTCCATCTGAAGGTGGCACAGGACCAATGAAGGAGGGGAGCCCGGGCTGGGCACTGGACCTGCTGGTGCCAGGTGCACTCGCCAGCTGAGGAGGGACAAGTGGGTCCGCTGGGACCGGCCTTCCCATACGTTCTGTGATTGGGTGTGTTTAATTACAACATAAACAACCGCATTCCAAATTAGTTGTAACAGCATGCAGTAATATTCCCATTAACCCAACACACCAAGGTTCCAACAGTTGAACAGCAAGCATAACACATGCATAAATTGATCAACAGTGGACATTTCAACAGCATGCAGGGATGATTGGTGGCAACAGGCCACCATGATTGTGGTGTTTGAACAGGGCACATGCATCAAAGTGAATGCAGATATTTATAGAACAATAGGACATATGTCCCAACAAATCTTTTGAGATTACACATACCCACTGAGTTGTGGAATTGATTGTTTATGCACATACAGTAGGATGTAGAAAGAAACCTCAATTAACATCTTATGAGTACTTTTAGTCTACACTATATTCCTACTGACTGCAGGTGTATATCCCCTACATGTATTATTACACTTGGCAACATGCGTTAGGTTGTGTAATGGGTTTGGCTATTTCATTATATACCTGACCTATATCTGGCATAATAACTGTCCAGGATGCAGATGTTACTGCTACATATTTATTGTTGTATTTATATTTCTTTATCTACATATCTGGATGTGTTCACATGACATTTTCAGTTTAATTTGTACAGAACCCTGCATTTCTTGTAGCACACTCACATTTCTGGGGAACACATTAACAAGCTACTCGTGTGCCAGATTTACTTATGCATGTCAGCCAGTAACTGACTGTTGAGGACTGTATATATGTTTCACAGCTACTAGCACTTCCATCACCCACTTTAGATGGCACTGCCCAACTGTGTGTTGCCAGCACTTATTAAAACAGTACTATGTGTATAATGCAAGAGTAAAACATTTCACAGTAAGTGACACAGACACACTCCAGGTTTTATACCTTTATTAATTACATTACACACTTTTCCACAGGCTCACTCCTTTATTGGATATTACAGTGCATATGGAAGACATATTCAAGACATAGTATACCTTTATTAATAGGTTAGAACACTCTTTTTCAGGCTCACTCACTTATTTTATATGACAGTACCTGCAGTGATATTATTCCGGACATATTTTACCTTTCGTAATGGGTTGCTATGCTCTTTTTCTGGCTCTCTGACATTTTATATAACAGTACATGCAGAGGACTTATTCAGGGCATTTTATGGCTGTATTATTGGACTACAACACTTTCTTTCATGCTCTCTCCCCTATTTTATATAACTATACATGCAGAATAATCACTAACCTGCCTGGTGGCACAGCCTTAGCAGCCTATCTCTGCATAGGCTTGCTGATTCACAGCACGTTCACCTGCAGCTGTGAAGTAAATGAAGGGATATTGAGACATACCTATCCATTATACAAAAACAATTATTATTTCTTACATACTGCATTCCATGGCTACCTACTCAGTTGTGGGGCATCTTGCATCCCACGAGCCTCCTGTATCCATTGGTTCATTTGGTCCTGCTTCCATCTCTTCAGGTTTGCATGGTGGTGATGGACCTGCTCACCAGTCCCAGGAACACCTGTGACACTGGTGAGGTCATGAGCTAACTGGTTCCAAGCCTCTGCCTTGTACTCCGTCCCTTGGAACTGGCCCTGCAGGAGTCTTGATTCATGATGGTGGACAAGGAGCCAAACCATGTATTTCGACTCCTGAATGCCCCAACGTTGCGCTCGGAAGCATGTACCCTCTCCAGCACCAGCCATTCTAACTGCAGATGTGAGCTACAATCAGTTATGGTGAGTATTCCCACCTATGGGGCTTAAATATGTCGCATTTCCCGCACTTTTTTGTGATTGGCCATTTTTTTAAAATTCTCGTCTGACTGCTAACCTGCTTAGTAATGGTTAATCTACCATTTATGAGTATATGTATGTTAACAGTGGCTATTTATCCTAAGCTGTCATGGCTTAGTGGTTCAGTACTTTGATTATGGTGCACAGAGTCCTGGGTTCGAACACTGTCATTCATTTTATTTTAATACTGTCCAGACAGGCTAGGGGGTGTGGCTGTGTTTAAGCAGCTTTGCTCTACGTTGCTCCACATTGCCCTACGGTGCACTGGTTGGCACGGCACGCACGTCCGCTCAAACTGATTGTGCTGGGTAAAGCTCTATTTAGCTATGGGCAACTACATTGCGCTGGGTAAAGTGCTATTTAGCTATGGGCAACTAAATTGTGCTGGGTAAAGCGCTGCTTAACTGCGGGCAATTATATATCAGGATCCTTTATAAATATATATTTTGTTCACTGATACATAGGCCATTTCACTGCTTTTTACTATAATTGTAATCATATATGTCGGGTTTTATTTCATATAACTGATTTAAAACATAAATAGGAAGGGCAGTGGTGGGACTCGAACCGTGAATGCCTCCTCTTTGTGCGAACGCTCTACCATTATGCTATTGCTATTTGCCATAATTTGCATAAACATTCCTTCTTATGCTCTTCCATGATGGGATTGCTAACTGCAGTTAAGCAATGGGCACACCCGCGCACACACACGCAAAACAGAGCAGCTATTTCGGAAATATAAAAAATATATAATTTTAATGTTTTACTTTTAATAACTGTGATGGGGGTTTATAGTGTCAGGGAGTGTGGTATTGGGTGCATGGACATTTGAGAGGACTGGCCATTCTATGTTTACATTTTTATTTTCGAACCCTTGCAGGGGCGTGGACATTTTGACTGCTCAGCAGTTGGACATGCCCCCTTCTTTCCTACACGGTCCGTGTTAGACTTGCAGTTGAGTCAGCATGCCCTCATGAATATTCATGGCACGCTGATGTCATACCATTCAACTGCAGCCTCCGAGTAAGACTTATTTAGTCTTACACAGAGGATTCGTGAATCCGGGGGTATGTCTTTCAGACATGGTTTCATATTGGCTGGTTCGCACTTATTTACTCAGCAGGTGGCACCCGTGGGCCTTGAATGTCTGTAGTGGGATATCAGTCTCAAATGAGTTGGAGTTGTTGAAAACTCTATCTTCTGATGTCTTTTGAGGACATGGTGACACCTATTAAAATGAGGCATAGCTGCATTCAATGTTCTACGGATTACAAAACATGGTTTACTATAGGTACACTCAATAATACAGGCCTGGGCAGTAACACTTTAGCTGCTACTGATATGCTATGCTGTGCTATGTTATGGCTAGTAGGGTACTCCAATGATATATCAAATGAGTGGTAGGGACAGACATGTGCATTTATTCAGGTGAGATGTCTGTCACACAGATGCCCAAAGTGATAAACAGAGGAAGCCAGGGCTTTACAGATATCATGAATAGGGGGTTACCTCAGGTGTCACAGGCGAAAGTGAGCTAATGGGCTATAATGTTAAAGTTGCACATGGGTCGACTATTATTACCATCCCCAAAGCATTCAGATTTAGCATGTTTGTTTAGGACATAAAGAATATTATAGAGACAGATATATATAGCTATGGTTTACTATCAAAATGTCGATCACCCCTTGCTGACACCACTAATGCGAACTCCGAACTGCGACTGTTGATAATGTCAAACACCGATATTCTGAAATGCAAAATCTTGGCTCCCTTTTGACCTATGGTAGCACTTGTTTTGTGGTGTGGAGTGGTCGGAAATGTCGACGTTCGGTGTTTTTGTTCGCTATTTTGAGGAATCGGCATTACAGCTTTCGCATAAAGGAGTCGACAGTATGTACATTCAATGACGGGTGATCGGCATTTTAATAGTAAACCTATAGCTACATATATCATAGTGTATATGGGTTATATGCAGGTACAAGTTACAAGCAACCATAGTACAGCTTATTCTATCTAATTATACACTCTTCCAAGACAAAAGTTCACATTTGCAAAACGCCCACAAAATAAATCTTATCACACTGCTGCAGAACACGGAGTACTTCAAGTTATACTAGTCTGCTCCCAAAGTTGTGTTTCAAATTGTTGTATTAATGCTGCTGTTCCTTTATTCTGATGCATGTTTGGCATTTAAACTGGTGGCAGGTTTATTTAAGCCACAGGTATATATCAGTTTGAACAACATGTATTGAAATGAGGCTAGGTTCCTCATATTTCTATGAGTTGTTATGTTTTGATGAAGCACATGAGGAGTATAGTCTGCATGCAGATTCCACTGCCTACCACTGTTAAAGCTATTCTTGAGGGTTTATGAATTCTCTACGTGCTGCTTGCACATGTACATATATATTGCATTTCATGGTGGTGGTTTTACTGAGCTGCTCACTATTAAGAATTCACATTTGCAGTAGTGAATCATGGCCTGCCATCTTGTTTTACGTGACATATGTGAGGATGGCTGCCATTGCTAATGCTCCATGGAAACCACCTGCCAGATGTGCTAAGTAAAGCATGATCATGCACAATGTTTTTCATAAGTACCACTCCTGCAGTAGCCTGTGCTGCATGTGGCATATCCCGCCAAGCATATAACAGCTGGCCAGCTTCCAAGGCCTTCATGCCCACCTTCAATGTGCCCAAATAATTAGTCAGTTTGAGAGGGCTGACTAAATGTCAGGTTTGCATACCAACCTCTTCAGAGCTTTCTGATTTCTAACAGATCTCTCTTCTGAGGCCCTTAGAGGGTCAGTGGTTGAAGGCTTATGTTATTTTAACTTTGGGAGTTGGGAAAGTATTTATAGTGCTTTTTACCATCTTTTAATTGGGAACAAGTTACTTTTTCACATTTTACCTATTTTATAGACTGTTGCTGCAAGACTTCCCCAGGAATTATGTACCTTTTTTGGCTTAACCATAGAACAGCCTACCATTTCCTCTGTTCTTCCTCCTTGCTGCCACAAAAAAAAAAAAAAAAAAAAAAAAGAAAAATCTAAATAGCCTTTGGAACCACATCAGATGTTAAAGTGCCCCAGCCAGAGGTTGGTGAGTGTTTTGGACAAACCTTATTTCTCAGACCACTCATCTTTTTCCCTGCAGCCACTACATGCTCTGTGAATATTGATGTGTCTTTGGTGGGTAAGGCAGAAAAATTGATGGTCCTGACCGAGAGACTGAGCAGAAAATCCCTCTCTGCCTAGCAAGAAAAGCGTGTCCATCCCTAGGGAGCATACCTCAAAACTGTACAGATATTCGCAGAATGCCCAGCTATTTGCCTCATATGTTTGTTCTGTTTCTTATAAAACTGTAGTTTTCTGGAAAATAACTAGCACATTATTGAGAGTTGAAGTCAGAAAATAATGACAGACAATTGAGTTTCAGACTTCACAGACTTTAGAAAATGCATGCTAATGCAAAACCTGTTATCCTATTAACTTTTTAAGATTTTAAGAGCAATATTTAAAATTGTCCCTATTATTGGGTTTTTGTCCCCCCATTATTTATAGCTTTGTTTGCTGACAAAATTATCCAGTTTCTACAGAACTTCCTGTCAAAAAGGTAGATGTATGTCTTCTTTCTCAGTTACTTTGCACATGAGTAAATTATTTGCCTTAAAAAAGGATTTAGTACAGGCTGTTACCCTTTCCTGCATGGCTGTTTCTGTTAATAGAAAAATGAAATTCTTCATTTTCTGAAGAGATCCAAGAGTTTGAACCTCAGAATGACTCTGATGGCACAGATTATATGTTGTTTCCACAGATTTTTGATTCAGATTCTGAGGAGATTGTGGCTTTAGCCAGTACTTATTTAAAGTAACCTCATTCTGTAAAACAATTTCCAGAACGAATCAAACTTTTAGTAGTAAAACAGTGATGTTTCTCAGTTCATCAGGATGTATTATTTGTTTATTTATTGCCGTTTGATTACCAGGAGAGTCCATCTGGGCTTAAAGTACCAGATGAACACCCCTCTTAAACAAAGCATTACAAAATCACATTTGCACTGATACAGTAAAGGAAACATTTGAGTATTTGCAAAAATTTGCACTTTTGATTAATAAAACTTATGTTCATTATTTACAGTTGAAGTTAGGGCACATTAGATGTAGATACATATTTGGAAAGAAGAATACAAACATATGAATGTGAAAATGATGCTGAAGAAAGAAAAGAGAAAATAGTACAGAAAGACAGGAGAAAACTGTGAGGCAGAAGAGATACATACCCCTAGATTCTGCAAGCCTTGCATGGCATGCAAGATTAGTGCAGGAGCTGCAGCAGGCAAAATGTCTGCTGTGCGATCCAGAAATAGCCTGTAGGGGGTGTGCATGAGCGCTCCTGCACTAGTCCTGCATGGACTCAGCCCCGATATAGAAATGACCCCATTTGCAGGAGAAATCCATACAAATGAGGTTAATTTGCAATCCAGGAAGCTGGAAACCGGCCGTGCAAGACTAGAGTAATCTGCAGAAATGTACTCCGCCAGTAACGGAGTACATTTCTGCAAATTCCAAAATGGAGCCATGACAGCTCTAAATAAAGGGTGGATATCATTTAGAAAGCATGTCTATGGCCAAATATAAGGCCATTGGCATGGAAAACAGTTGAAAAAAAAAATCAACTTTTAATTTTTTTTAGCCGATCTCGACTGTTTAAGCGTAGGGCTTAATAAGAAAATAAACCCCAAATAAGCTTCTAATTAAAATCACTATTTTGCCATTATAGTCAATGGCAGACAGAAGACAACATGGCCAGTGAAAAGTGGTTGCTAAGGGGAGAGGGAGCTCAGTGTTAGACATGTAACTATGCATTAGCAGGCAATCCAATGCAAATGAGGGGGGATGCTAGTGAATCTCAGATTTCCCCTGCATGCTAGTTATCTCCCAACGGTGTAAGAGCAGGAAGAGCTTGGTGCAAGCATAGGACTTAGCTGACATCATAGGGGGGTGTGTCAGGCATGCTGTAAGTGGATTAGAGCCCTGTGGCTCAGGTTTGCTCCTAGCTTAGCACAACTAAGCAAGGGTGTGTGTCTGGAACTGCCTAGCACTCTTTACATTGCCTAAGCGGGTGTGCATGCAGCGCACTGGGTTTTAAAGGAAAAAAGAAATAAACAAGGAAATAGCAGCTCTGTGCACATTTGAGCACTCTGTTTGCATGGCGCACTCCCGAGCTTAAACAGGAAGGCAATGGGAAGGGTAAACAGCAGTAGGAAGGTAATCAGGGATAACTAGCATAGCTGGCAGGTGAAATGGATCAGAATCAGCCAATTACACAGGCAGCAGACCAGCCCAGCTCAGCACACCACTACAAACTATGCAAAAACCTTTCCCATACTCTACACCACTGGTGTATACAAGTGGGAATCTTTTAACAAACAAAACAACACAATGATAGGTGCTGCAATAGCTATCATACAACAACATGTGGAAGAGGCTGAGAGTGGTGATGATGTAAATGCTGTCAACCAACCACAGTGAGTAGACGGAGAAGAGTATACAGATGCAGGGTAACCTACCATGGGCTACATAAGCTAGAGATAGTGGAGCATTATTGGGTGGACAGGGACCTCTTACAGCAAATTGTTGAGCTGTGCCGGCCACGCCTGACACACAGAACTTACAGAGGGGAACCCATCCCAGTGGATACCAAGGTATGTGTAGGCCTAAGAATACTAGCTACAGGTACCTTCCAAAGGCCAACTGGGGATATGATGGGGAACTCACAGGCATCAGCATCCAGGGTACTCCACCAGTTCCTGGATGCCATGTCAGCACATGCCAGTGAGCATGTGTATTTCCCCAACACCCATGAGGTGTTGGCCAGCAATATGCAACTGTTCCACCAAATAGCAGAATACCCTGAGGTAGTGGATGCTATAGACTGCATGCACATATGCATCAAAGCATCACGTGGTGAGCAGGATAGGGTCTACATCAACCACAAGGGCTTCCCCTCCATCAACTGCCAGGTCATGTGTGATGCCCAGGGCATTATATTCAATGTGTGTGCTGGCTGCCCTGGAAGCTATCACAATTTCCACATCTAGCATCTGATGCAGCTGTACCACAGATTTGCCAAATGGGGACATCCCATACGGTCACCTAGTGGGGGATGCTGGTTACGCACTAGAGCCATGGCTGATGACACCCATCGGAAATGCACACAAACCCGAACAAGACCACTATAAAAAGGCACACGCACAGATCAGAATTATAATAGAGCATGTGTTTGGGATGCTCAAGTCACGGTTCCAGTGCCTGGACACATCCGGTGGAGCTTTGCAGTACTCACCTGCTACATATACCCAAACTGTCATCATATATCCCATGCTACACAATATGATCCTGCAGAAACTGCTGCAGCAGGAACAGCATGGGGCAGGGCCACACAGCCCCCCACCATTGCCAAGGCCTGCACAGGCAGAGTGACTCAGAGAAGGAACAACATGAGCTTGCCCCAGTAGGCAGCAGAAGGTGTGCCCAGTATGCCCTGGCCTTGGCAAAGAGGCAACGCATAGGACATACACTGACACAGGAGGGACCCAGGGAATTACACCTCTCTCTGACTCGCACATACAGTAAAAGGGATGCCAAACATGACACTACCTGTGCTCAACCATGTATAGGGAGTGTACTATGTGCATCTGACATAGGCAGCCCTGTAGCACTACCCTCAATACTGGGACACCCACAAGGTAAGTCACTCAACCTACCAATTGACGAATGGAGTCGAATGTGCTGTTACCTGTATCTATGGTATGGATGTGAGCATGCAAGGGAATTGGGTAGCTGAATGGTATGCCAGCAGATAGTAGACACCTATAGTGGCACCATGAGATCTGTAACAAATACTGGTGTCACCATAGTAGCCAGTACTACACAGGGCGACAAAACCCACTGCAGGAAATGTGCCGGGCCACATGTGTGTCCATATGACACACATGCCAGTCAGAGATATTCACATACCCAACAACAGTCTCAACCAGCAGGACGGGTGTAGACAAACACAAACAAAGGCTGTGGTATGGCCTCTGAATGACGCCTATGTGTAATCCCCCCCCCAGGCCTACACAGACAGACCACAGCAGGTCAGGCAGTGGGATGTTAGTTCTGAAGGGCAGGAAGTCAGAAACTAATATGTAGATCAATCAAAACTAAGACCTGTAGTACACTGATATGCCTCTAGTCAGCATGATAGGTTAGAGTACAGAATGAAATGGAGTACCTGACATACCAGTACAGTCATATCAAATGTGTACAAGTTTCATGTGTGCCCCCCATCCTATGTAGAACTGTAGAAACAGTCAGGTGTGCCCCCCCCAATCCTGTGTAGAAATGTAGTAACAGTCAGGTGCCCCACCCAATCCTGTGTAGAAATGTAGAAACAGTCAGGTGTGCACCCCCAATCCTGTGAAGAAATGTAGAAATAGGCAGGTGTGCCCCCCCAATCCTGTGTATAAATGTACACAGTCTTATGTAGTAATGCAGTAACAGTCAGATGTGCATCCCCCCACTCCTGTCTAGACATGTATAAACAGTCAGGTGTGCTCCCCCCAGCTCAACCTAGACATATAGTAACAGTCAGGTGTGCCTCCTGAAACCAACATAGGAATGCAGTAATGGTCTGGTGTTCCTCCCTAATCCGATGTACACACATCGTAACAGATAGGTGTGCCCAACCACAACCCTATGTAGAAATGTAGTAACATGTATGTGTAGGTATAATACCAGAGCACAGAGGTGGCCAAGGTAGCAGGATAGGTTGTAGCATTTGCAGAATATGCAGGTCTGTGTGTGTTAGGTTGGTGTGTGTTTCAGATTGTGTGAGAGTGGTCAGTATGAATGCATGGTGAGGTAAGACCTGGTGGTCAATGCCCACTACTGCTGATGACAGAGACATGCCCTCACAACTGCAGTACCAAAGACAATTCCTACCAGTATAACACATGCTAGCAATAAGCCATTGTAAATGTATGATGGTAATATGTGTCACCATCTGAAAGACTGACACGGCATGGCTGTTGGGCTAGATATATATATGCAGTACACAGGGAAAATTACCCCAGACATACAGTATATATTGTGTCACTGTGAAATGGAGACACCCTTGGAATTGTACATACAGGTATGCATCACATTATCTGGTCCTGTAGTAGGGGATCCCGGTGATGTTTGCCCAAGCACTTGCAGATCACAAAGGAGGTATGACCGATGTATTGGGAAACAGCTGATGTACCTGCACATGCCTGCATAACTGGAATGCCCCATGCATATCTGTGTGTCAGATGCAAGAAGCGCCCATAGCACACATGCACCCAGCTCACGCAAAAAACACCCACAGGTACCTCTCTGGTCATATCCCTATTGTGGGGAATGGGTAGAATATGACCCCACCTGTATATGGCAGTAGTGGAAGAATGCAGCATGCAGTGCAGGTGTCCCATGCAGGTGCATCCCTAAGCTGTAGATAGCACCCTGCCAGCATCCACACCACCTGATAAAGACTGATAGAAGGTATTGGCATTTACACCTATCCTGTCACCCCAGGGGAATATACTGTATGGTGGTCTGAGACTGTAGGACTGACAGAATGCAACAACCTACCACATCTGGCCTGCATCATCACCTAATGGCCCACAGGCCTCTGCCAAAGGCCTGTGTCTCACATGTACAGCCAATGCATGTTATGTCATGGACACCCAAATTACAACATAACACACTCCACATAAGCCATATGCAAGGCCATAAGGACAAGCCACAGTAACATGTCCACCATGTCCCACTGCATGAACTGTGGACCAACACTAACACACAGCTGTGATGGGGTGATAACCTTAGGGAAAGTATCAGAGAATGTATGTATAATATATGGAAGATGTCAGAATAACACAGGGGGGAGGGGCATGGGCAGCATGGAATGTGCAGGGTCTGACACAAATCTGTGTGCACACACTATCGCTGGCTGCAACCACATAAATGGGTGGCTACACACCTGCCCATACACCTCAATAGGGGTAATGTCCTGGTGCATGGCCCATGCATCTGGGTAACCTGTGTGAATCTGTACAGCTGTGAGGCATTGCCACAGCAAGATAAGGCCATACTGTCATGTTGATGGATGTACAAGTATGAGATCCTCTACCAGCACTGTACCAAGGTGCTGAGCAGGATACACAGACCCAGCAGCAAGTGTCTGCAGCTCCCCCTCCAGAATGGCATAACATACCACAAATGTGTAGGTGTCTGCCCACAATACCAGACATAGCTGCAGTCACCCTTGTCCCCCAAGACATCATTGTGAGCTAGAATGTCCACCTGACAGTACATGAGGACAATAAACATCACAGTATATAACAATACACATGTCTGAATATCTCTGCTAACAGCAGTACCATGCAGCTGAAGCAGCAGAGACACAGTCACCTACAGTACACACTATCCCCTGCACAGTTTGTCCCCATGTTGCCAAATACCCTGCAGAAACACTTTGCTACCTGTTGGTGTAAAACACAAAGGTCTGCACTGGAGTACAAACTACCTGGAATCGATCCACACATGCAATACAAAGGGGCATATTGGGCATGTTCACACATTTAAACAAATGATGCCCATGTCTGCAAACAACAGTGGACCATACATATCTGGCAGTCGCAGGTGTTACTGCATACACTCTTATGCACCAGTCATGCTTTGCACACACAGTGGATAGTTTCATAGTTTCATAGTTTCATAGGTTCATACTAGGCTAACTGCCTTTGCAAGCCATTTTAAGCCTAGCCAATTATTCCCTGTGAGATTCAAACCCTGTACCTTGTGTTTGTTGGCAAGGCAACACCCCTAACCAGCCACCTCACCCTCCCCCTAGGAATACAGACATATATCCAAGGACACCACACTATAATCAGCCAAAAGTAGACGTACATGGATGTGGGGAAGAGAGTGTCTGTGACAAGGAGCCATCCATTATGAGGCCTGTCCCACCCAGCACATAGCCAAATGGCTACTAGCACATGAGGTGTAAATGTCACTCACTGTAGACATTAGCCACCGGTATCCATCAGCATTACAGGCTATGTGGTGCAAGTGCTAGCTGTGCAACATGACTGTACAAAGAAATATAACAGCAAAACACGGTCTCCTGCACGGTGGAAATGCATGGCTCAAAAAATAATGTGAGCCAAACAAAACAGAGCCAGCATACAACAACCAGTGAAATCCTATACCATTTATTTGGTAATAACCAAAAAATACACAGACCGGTTTCGGCCAGATCAATACACAGCCTTCATCAGTGTAAAGTGAAAATAGACTGTAAAACAAACCAGAATATATACAACCATCTACAGTATGATTGGTGGATTCAAAATTGCTCATTCAGACCTGGTGGGAACATACCACCCAATTTTACAATCCATTTTTTCTCTATTGTGTTTAAGATAGAATGCCATCCTGTCTTATTGCTCATATTTCCTCTGATAATATCTATGATCATGAAGGAGAAATTGGCAGAACGATGTGTTAGGTGATGTTTGTATAGTGCATTATTGATTCTTTTATGTTTAATGTTACTAATGTGTTCAGATATTCTCATCCTCATGGGCCTGGAAGTTTGGCCCACATAGAATGAGCCACAAGAACATGTAGCCATATAAATCACCCATTTGCTACTGCAATTCCCAAAAAACTTAAGATCGTACACTGTTGAACAATTCCTACTGGAAAATTGTTTGGATTGTATCATTCTAATGCAATTAGAACAGTGACCACAAGGGTAACAGCCTATAAGTGGTTCACCAGTCAGGGTGGTCTGAAATGATTGAGGATGCTGGGAAGTGGTATTGTGTTTGAAATGATTGAAGCAAGAACCTAAATTTTTCCCTTTACGAAATGAGAATAGACAATGGTCAGGGATGATGTTGACAACATCATGATCATATTGTAAAATGTTCCAGTGTCTGTTTACTGCTTGTATAAGTTTGTCAGAATTTCGAGCATATGTAGTGATGAACCTAAGCGGAGCAGAATTACTTTTCGAACGGGATTGATAACTTAAAAAGTCTTGTCTATCTGATGAACTAACCAAATTCCTGGCACTGGAGACATATCCCATGCCATACCCCCTGGATCTGAATCTATTGGTGAGATCATTACTATGTGTTTGAAAATTGGATTCATTGGAACAAATCCGTTTGATACGAATAAATTGAGATTTGGGGATATTCCGGACAACATGTGGAGGATGGAAACTTGAAGCATGTAGTATTGCATTATATTCAGGATGTTTCCTGTATACTTCAGTGCCTAAAGTATTATCAGGGAGTTTGGTAATGAGAACATCAAGAAAAGTGATAGAATGTCTGTCATAATGAACAGTAAATTCTAAACCCCAGGTATTGTTGTTTAAGTAGTTAATAAACTGGTGCAAACTGCAAATGTCACCTTTCCATACTAACCAACAGTCATCTAGGTAACGTCTCCAGATGTCCATGTGTTCAAGATAAATGTTGTTGTTGGAATCATATATGATGTTATTTTCAACATAAGCCATGAAAAGGTCAGCATAAATGGGGGCAAATGAAGCCCCCATAGCAGTACCCTTGGTTTGCCAATAACACTTGTTTTGGTAAAAGAAGACATTGCTGGTAAGGACAAGTCTAGCTAATTCCACCAAAAAGGAATTGAAGCGTGGTTGATATAGACCAGCCTTGTCTAGCCAATAGGCCAAAGCTTCTAAACCTGCCTGATGAGGGATATTTGTATATAAAGCACAAACATCAAGGGTGCACATCAACCAATCCTCTTCAAGCTGACTATCAGAAATAATTTGCAAAAAGTTTGTGGTATCATGTAGTCTGGAGCGTATAGAACCTAGAAGGGGTTTGAGATGTTGAGTAAGAAATATGGAAAGTGGTTCAGAAATATAGCCACGTCCAGAAACAATGGGTCTGCCAGGCGGCTTGGAAAGATCCTTGTGAACCTTGGGCAGAAAATAGATGTATTGTGTGGCAGAGTCATGTACCAAAAGTTGTTGAGCAGTATGATTGGTGATAATGCATTCATCCCTAGCCTGGAAAATGAATTCTTCAATTTTTTTCTGGAAAACAGGAGTAGGGTTGTTTCTCATAAATGTGTAATATCTGTCGTCTGATAACTGACGTTGAGCTTCTTGATCATAGTCACACCAATTGAGAATGACAACAGCACCCCCCTTGTCTGCAGTGATAATAACAATGTCCTTATTGTTTTGAAGTTCTGAGATGGCATCCCTCTCCTCATGAGAAATGTTATTCCGTTTCAAACATGTATCAAACTTGGAGAAGTGTAGATCTTTGAGTATGTTGCTTTGAAACTGATGTACTGAGGGGTGCATTGGTGGATTGAAAGAAGATTTATGATAAACAAATTTGTCACAGTTCTGATTTGCTGAATCACCAAAAAACAATTTAAGATTTAAGTTTCTACAAAAAGATATCACATCTTGAGCTTGAATTTCTTCAGAAACCAAAAAGCTAGGTACAAAAGAAAGACCTTTAATTAAGACAGATAGTTGAATAGGTGTTAACACATGATTAGACAAGTTCAGAACATTATTATTCACAGTTATTTCTTCATGGCCATTTTCAAAAGACCTTGTATGCTGTTTATGTTTTCTGTGTTTCCTCCCTCCCCGCTTGTATGTGGACCTAAAGGGATACTATTAGGTGTTCTTTTGGGGGTCGGTGATCCTAAGACTGACTGTGGTTCACTATCCGTACCTGATGAAACATCATCAGTAGAAGACCCTGAGAAAGTACCTGATTTTTTAAGAATTGAACGTAGTCTCTTCCTTTTGTTGGTCCTAGTGGGGGTGGATGTAAATCTAACTTGTTTGGTATTAATGGCAAAAGGGTTAGCATTTAAATAATCCCTTTCATCCCTCTGAAATTTTTTGATTTTTCTAGTACGTAATTGCTCCTCAAGGTTGTTCAAGTCTGCAGCCACTTTTTGTAATTGAGATGCATATAATGTGTCACCTTCAAAACATTTAATATCATTGGCCAGCCACTAGTTATGATTACAATTTCAGAGTCAATGACCCTGTCATGGAAGCTCGACAGAGCCTCAACAAAGGACATGGTGGCCTGCTGTTGTATTGAGGTCCACTGGTCAGTCAGCTCCTGATCAGCAACACCAACATGAGGTTGAATGCGTATCCTGAGGCCTCTAGGGATAATTCCCTTAGCCATGTAGGCTTTGAATAATTTTGAGTGCCATATGTTGGATCTGAGAATACGCAAATGCTTATTTAATTGTTCAAAAGAAGAGATACATTGTGCTGCAGAATCTGGTTCAACAGAATTATTTGAATTGCCCATTTCAACCGAACCAAGGCCAAAAGGCCTAAGGTCCTCCCTGTCATTAGACCATTTGGACAATAAGGTTGAAATATCCATATTGATTATTAATGAACTGACAATAATAGTTAGAAACTACGTCAGAATCAAAAAAGTACCAATGAAAGGGACAATGACAGCCTCATAAACAGCCTAAATAAGAGCTGTGTCCCAATCTCTTGAAAAGGGAATTAAAAAACCCTCAGAACAATGAAAAAACATAAAGCTATTTTATATACTACAGATGGTGATGTGGGACCCAATACAACAGCAAGGCCAGAACATGAATATATAAAAATGTCTGAAAAACAAGCTATCAATGCTTAGGGTTACTTTGATCAATCAGAATAGCCGATCAAAAATAATGTCTGCTGAATAACAACAACCCCATAAAGGACAATTAGAAGTATATCAGGAATGGGCCAAATATAATATGAAAAAAAGGGGAGCTAATACTCCTGCCGATTAACTAACACCTAAAATGTAGGCCTCCATAAAAGAATAAAGAGAATATGTGTATGATATGACTCACACAAAAACTGAACTTATATAAAGGAGTATAAAAATGGTACCCTGACCTCAAAGATGTAATATCCACTTGAGATATAAAGGGTAACAATGAATATAATAAAAAGTTATGTTATATGATGAAAAATAATAATAATTATTAGCTTAATAATTTAAGCACAAAAAAGTAGAAATTTGTAAATAAGATAGCTTCAGGTACAATGAGAAGAGACCATGGGGGAAAAAATATCTCAAAATGTTGAGAACTTGACCAAGAGAAGAAATCCGCTGGCTAAAAATTCTCATCTATTCATGTCCATTGATATAAATCCCTGAAAACAATACCACATATTTTTTAAGTTGTTGCATCCCACTGTGTAATATTATTTTCCAAAACAAGGATTGCAATAGGCCAACAGATCATGTATAGTGAATCTTCAAACAAATAAATAAACAAAACGAGACACTTTTAAATGAATACTCAGAGCACATACATGTACATAAAAGTCCCCAAAACAAACTCAAATAATATAAGTTTTGTTTAACAAATGATTGGTCACTGATTGTAGACTGTTTTTCTGTTATTACTATCCCTTAAGAACCATGAAACCATATAGGTTATTAATACCCCTATATAGTGTTATATGTCAAGACAAGATCTTATATATCAAATGACCAAACAATTGTGATAAATACTCAAATAAGTGACCAAAACTTGTCATTAATAAATGAGTCAATTTCTCCTTCATGATCATAGATATTATCAGAGGAAATATGAGCAATAAGACAGGATGGCATTCTATCTTAAACACAAAAGAGAAAAAATGGATTGTAAAATTGGGTGGTATGTTCCCACCAGGTCTGAATGAGCAATTTTGAATCCACCAATCATACTGTAGATGGTTGTATATATTCTGGTTTGTTTTACAGTCTATTTTCACTTTACACTGATGAAGGCTGTGTATTGATCCGGCCGAAACCGGTCTGTGTATTTTTTGGTTATTACCAAATAAATGGTATAGGATTTCACTGATTGTTGTATGCTGGCTCTGTTTTGTTTGTACAAGGAAGTAGTCATCTAGCAGCTGTATACACATACCTGTGGAATATAACCCTGCGTGTGCCTGCATGTGTTGTGTCAAACTCTAGTTGAATGGGATATTGCCCATGCACACACACTGCCTTCCCCATAGCCCTACTATGACAAGCCTGCTGAGGTCAACCACTTTGAAATACATCTTTGGGAAAGGTGTAGCCCAGTAATCTCTATGGCTTGTCCTATAACTGCATACTGATGTAGTGTGATAAACTAGTTAGGTAGGGGTTGTAATCCCAGACATGGCAAGTGTGTGTGTATGTGTTTGTGTGTGTGTCTGTCTGTGTAGAGAGCAATGTTTTTTAGGCTAGTCACACTCATTTCAATTCAAATGCCCTACTTTGGCAAGGCTGCTGATGTCATTCACTCTGAATTGCACCTTTTGGAAAGCCATAACCCAGTAATCTCCATGGCGCATCCTATAACTGTTGTGTGTGTGTGTGTCTCTGTCTGTGTAGATAGCAATGCTTTTTAGGATAGTCACACTCACTACAATTCAAATGCCCTACTTTGGCAAGGTTGCTGATGTCATTCACTGTGAAATACAACTTTTGAAAAGCTGTAGCACAATAATCTCTGTGGCACATCCTATAACTGTGTACTGCTGTAGTGTGATAAACTAATTAGGTAGGAGTTCATATCCCAGACATGGCAAGTGTGTGTGTTTGTATGTGTGTCTTTGTCTGTGTAGAGAGCACTGTTATTTAGGATAGTCACAATCACTACAATTCAAATACCCTACTTTGGCAAGGCTGCTGATGTACATCACTATGAAATACACCTTTGAGAAAGGAGTACTCCAGTAATCCCTGTGGTGGGTCCTATAATGACTTCATGCTGTAGTGTGATATAGAACTCTGGTAGCGGTTCTATTCCCACACATGGCAGTTATGAATGTTTTTGTGTGTGTTTCTATGTCTGTGTAGGGAGCAATGTATTTTAGGCTAGTCACACTCACTACAATCCAAACGCCCTGCTTTGGCAATCCTGCTGATGTCATTCACTGTGAAATACACCTTCGGGGAAGGTGTACTCTAGTAATCTTTGTGGCGTGTCTTATAACTGCGTAGTGCTGTAATGTAATACATTAGGTAGGTAGGAGTTTTAATCCAAGACATGACAGGTGTGTGTCTGTGTTTGTCATTCGTATCCTGTGTAGAGGTGGATGTGAGCGTGTAATAACTGGACTCAGTGTGGAGCGGATTTTGCAAATCTCTTATATGTTGGCCTTAATATACATCACAATGTCCACTGTACAGGGATTGCAGATGTGAAACAGCCGAGAGGAAGGGGTGCAAATCCATACCCCTACATGTGACACCAAGGCCAGATGAACAAAGTTACCAACCCTTGTATTACTGAAAGAACACTGTTGAACCATGTTTCATACACACACACACACACACACACACACACACACACACACACACACACACACACACACACACACACACACACACACTTGCCTAGACAACAGCAGCTATGTTGGTCATACCCTGCATATTGCCCACTGATAGTAACCATGGTGTGATTGCAGTGGGCTACAGAGGGCATGGCACCCTGCCCATCAGTCCAATAGGCACTTAAATGCTGACAGTGCACCTTCCCTATGTTCCCCACCGTTCACTTGCAACACCTGTGGTGCCATCAAATGTGACCCACAAAGGACATACCATGTCTGAAAAACATGCCCTGTATGGGCAGATGTCAGACAAAAGGGAATACTGGTATCATGCTAGCAATGTAGGTGCAGGGTCAACTTGCTGTCCATTAACAGTTCCCGCCACATGAAGCCAGGACTGGCACATCTGATGATAACAATCTGTGTACACAACAAGGGCCAGACACCCCAGGTACAGTTCCACATGTCACTGTACATGCATGTGGGAGGTGCGTACATTCCAGACATCATCCATGTCATGGACTAAGGAACACATACATTGCAAGCAATGCACAGCATTGGCCACATGCAATAGTCACCCAGGTGAATGGATGGTGAATACAATACCCACCTGTGTGGGCAAATCCAGACACTACACCCCCAAGCCACACTGCAGACCATTGCTATGTGGCCTGCTGCCAAGGCATACCCATCACCTAGCCTTGTATAGCCATCTGGCACAGTCGACCATTACACAGCCGTAAAGCAATGCACCCATGCATTTCAGTACTGGCACCTTGAGTCTGTGTGTGTGTGTGTTGCATGATGCCTATGACCACATTCACACTCACTACAACTCCCATTGGCATGCTGAAACATGCTGTCTGATGTCAGACACCTCCACATACACTTTGCCCATATAACCTCCTTATGACCCCTGTGGTGCATGTGATACCTGCACAGCACTGTGTTGTGGCAATCTCACTAGTGATGGGTTATATTCCTGGCCCTGCCAAGTGTGTCAATGTTTGTGCATCCCTGTTAGAGTGTGGCTGTGTTGACACTGACACCTGTTGATGGGGACAGCAATGTGTACTACACCTACTGTATAGCTACCATATAACTGTTGCAGATGTCACTCACCATCACATATAAGTTTGGAGGGCTCCTCAACATGTAACCTATGTGGCATATCTAATAACTGCATAGACATGTGATAGCACTACATATTCGTCAGAGGTTTGATACCCTGTACTGGTACGTGTGTGACACAAACATGCTTAAGTTTTACTCTCCCACCCCTCCCTGACTTATCTTTACCTCTGTCTGCTTCTGTCACTCCCTCCCTGGTGGAAGTGGAGACTTACACCTGCTTTGCTTAGGCAGTAGCATGTGCATTTTAAGTGATGTTCATGATCAGCTGATGGCCTCTGCATGAATTGCAGCCCTCCTCTAACTGATTGCATGTGGAACAGCTGTGGTAACATTCCCATACCCAATTGCATGGTTACACACTCCAATATCTAGGAACATCATGTTGATGTTGGGCCTTTTCATTCACTCTGAGCAAGGCCTCGATCTGTTTGGCAAACAACATCATAGATGGATTGGGGATTTACTTCTAACAACATACAATGTGGAAACAGGCCAACACACAGGAGGGGGATGTACCTGACCTAACTACAGAATGTAAGTGCTGCTATACTGCATTTGGAGTAATCTTGGTTTAACAGGGTGTGTGTGGATATGGCTGTCCTACATGTTTTAATACCTGTCATGTCAGTGCTATGTTTATGAGGAAACCCCCATCTGTAGGGTCATCTGCAGACTGGGCAGTGTGTGTTGCCTTTTGTTTAATGTCTTACCCACAAAGCACCTATCTGTGAACTGCAGAAGGTAGTGTCAGGATTGCAGTCTGTAGATGGTGACAGCTGTGAGAGTTACTGACTTCATATCCCTCATAGGACATATGTTGCAACAAACCCTGTTACACAACAGCATGTCAATACTGGCCC
Source organism: Protopterus annectens (assembly GCF_019279795.1). Lineage (NCBI taxonomy): Eukaryota > Metazoa > Chordata > Ceratodontiformes > Protopteridae > Protopterus > Protopterus annectens. The sequence continues at coordinate 1,997,103,944 of NC_056728.1, read as the reverse complement.
TGTGTTTATGCCTCCAGCCATAACTCTGTCACCCTTTGTACATATGTCATGCAGTAAGAGGTGCATATGTGCTGTAGACCATATTTAGTGACATCATAGCTGATAACAAGCCAATGACATATCAGACTGCTACACATGTTATGCATAGTAGGGGTTATATTTGATGACATAACCTGGGCACTCTGTGGTCATGTGTACAGTACTGAGGTCTGTGTACTTATGGTGATTGCCGACAGTGTGTGTATTGTTAATATGTACCTTGGCCTTTGTACAGACTTTGGTAGATGTCATTGTTCTTGGTCCTGGTCTATCTGATGTTACATGCTGCTCCACTGTATGTTACCCTATCAGCTTACATGTTTCTAGGGCAAAACACACACATGTCCCATACCACAGACAGGCATCGGACCATACTGTGTAGTGGGCCAGTATATGTAGGGTTAGTGTGTGAGTGGCACATATGAGAATGGTGTTGAACAGATAGTCCATATACTGTAATATTATGTGAGCTTACCATATGTGGCTGTGGCTGTGTTCACATTGGTTGTGGTTATGCACTTTCACACAGGTGTCTGTTACTCTGTGCTGTGAAATGCCTGTAGAGCCTGTAATATATGGAGGTACATGTGTATTCCCCCATAGGAAATGTTGGCCAGTGTTGAGCCAGTATGTCTGTAACCTGCACAGTGCTTTGTTACATGCCTAGCAGCTTAGTGTACTTACCCAGTGGGATGTCATGTCCAGATACTTGTCAGATGTACTGCTGCTGGCCCACCATAATAGTCATGTATGGCAGACAAAGCAGTGGGATGCAGTACAGGTGTATATCAATAACTAGTGGGTAGTATGTGGCCATGGCACCTCTGTACCAGCAGTTATATGTCAGGACAGACAGGGGTATGTGAATGCATAACCTTTGGGAGCAAATGTATACCAGTAGGTACATGTTATAGCCATCTACATGGCTGTTAACATCCATATTGTCAGGCTTGGTCCACATGTCTTGCACTAAGGGGTTCTGTGTATACCTCTGGACTGTCCATAGTGTGTCAGACTGTCCACATATATTGGCCAATATCTCTGCTATAGTCCACAGGAGCATTACTGTGGTAGCAGTGGTACTGTACTATGATGTCCTTAGGATGTCTATCAGTAGCAAATAGTGCACATGTTAAAAGCAGATGTGACCTCAAACACACACCATGTCTGTGACGACAATCCCTATTACAGTAGCAATAATGCATAAATATACCTGCAATACATACCTGACATCCCCTTGTACTACAATGTTGAGACTATAGGGGCCAAGGTAGGACTCCACTCCATGTTCAGGACTTATGGTGAGCATATATGTATATAAAATTATGAAGGTATCTATATAGATACATACACATATACATATCAACATACATAGATGGATATGAATATGTACATAGATATACATATAAACACTCAGATATATACATATACAGAGCTATATATGTCTACACATATACATATAGCTATACATATTCACATATACATATGGATATCTGCATATATATTGACAGTAGTAGGTATATCAGAATAGATATGTATGCACATATAGTTATAGATATCTTCATATATACCAACATAACTAGGCATATCTGCACACATAGGATGTGCATACATATATAGCTATATATACATATTTCTATATATACATATACATATAAATATATATATATATATATATATATATATATATATATATATATATATATACATACATACACACATACAAAGAGATGTACACATGGCCATAATGGCCATATATATATTGCACTATACAGATGTGTATACAGACATATGTATGAGTATACATGTGTATGTACATGTAGACATATATAGACCTATTATATGTATATAACCATATTCCTGTCATGTGTAAACCTCATGGTCGTGTATACCCTTCCAGATGTATCTTACCATATGTATCTGCTATGTGTACATTATGATAAAACAACACATGTGATGCAACAGTCATATTAATAACAAGGACTACACAATTTTAGAAGTAAAGGCAATTGTTCAATACTACTCAATATGTGTATTGACAGCTATATTAGTATATCAACAGCTGTCTTCACAGTGGTAATGATGTAATGGTTAAATGTTGTGACTTTAGTGTACAGGGTCCTGGGTTCTAGACCTGTTCATTTTGTTGCTGGGCAGAACAAGGGATGTCAGATACAGAGTGGTTAAGGCAGCTTTGATCAGCTTTAAGAGCATTTGCGCACGTTTGCGCAAAGCTAAGCAGTGATGAATGATGAGTAAATGTATGGGAGCTTACACAGTGTAGGCTTCATTTACCAGTGTGCAAATCAGCTCAGCTGTTATATTGCAGCAATACTGATACTTGCTAAGCATGGCTTAGCCCTGGTAACCAGGTCACACCACCAACTCTGATAATCTGTAATAAGTGTATGTGATGCCATGTGCTATACATGCACCTTTGTGCTGTCATTACAGTGCAAGGGGTGTGAATGTCATGTGTAAAACACAGATGTATATGAGGCCTGTACAGCACTGTTATCCTTGTGAATGTGTTACATATTGGTGTAGTAGTCCAGGTTACATGCTGTCAAACTGACATGTACTGTATCATGGCAGTATTACTTTTGACAGTGGTACCCAGACAAGAGCAGAGTGCTAAAAGTAGTACTGACAACAGGCACACCTGCAGGCATAGCTGGACACTGAGGCCTCCCTGTTGTATCCCTGGTGTGTGAGCTGTGTCACAGTATATATCCCTTACTGGGTAATGATCCATCATGTGGAATGTAACTGTAGACTACTGTCTGTACAGCACATGTTAGTGAGGGCTTCTGACATGCAGTTATGGTATACATATTGTTGTCAGACGTCTATCTGTCAACACACTCATGGTACTGCATAGCTACTTGCAAAACTGATCACTGTCAGTCCCTGTACAGATGTGCAGATGGCAGGTATCCAGCTGGGATATATACAGGCAACCTAAGCTTGATTGACACTAACTTGTCTGCCCAGCTGTGTAAGAACTGGCATATATAGGAGATGTCATCCTGTACGCACCACATGACATGAGTACCTCCACTACACTACCACAGTCAACAGAACATGTGTGGGTACAGGTCTTCATCTCAGACACTAACCACGTGTTGTAATGCATGTTGCATACATGTCAATTTGATCACCTCAGTGGCCATGTGGAGGAGGCACCTGGAGGATTGGCTTATGCATGTCATTCTCACCTGGAGGGTGACAACAGTAGTGTCTGTTGATAGATTGCCTGCTGCCACCTGGCATGTGGCAGGATTCCACTGTATACACAACCCCTACACAACTCATCTCCCCTTGGACAATAGCTAGCTACACAGCTATGACCACTTGCAGCAATGCACCCCTGTACTGGCACATGTGTACATGTGCATGACTGAGTATAGCAGTGTCTGTTTATTAGCACACCTATACTTCAGAATTCCATGAGGGCCTACACAACCAACACAACACCCATTGACATAGTCAGTTATGGCTGCTGCTGTATGGGACATTACATGTACCCTGTTAAGCCCCCCCCCATTCCGGCTACATGTGCCTTGCAGAACCAGCACAACAGTGTATTACAAATGGATTGATAGACATGGGATACCCATTGTGTTCAGGCATGTGTGTGTAATTGTGATGTCCATATATCTGTAGGGTACAACATTCCAAGGCCACATACTCCTATTACAATACCCATTGCCACACAGTAGTACAGATAATGTTGTTGCTACCCATAGATGAGCCGTGACAATGCAACACCCTACTACGTGTGAGGCATGTGCATTAGATGCATATCCCTGTAGTACCCCTTTTGGGGTATACTATGGGTTGTGTCACAGTCGCAGCCAATGTGTGATGATGGATATGGCAGAGTGTCATCATGGGTTTCAGGGAGTACAATATCCACTGGGGGATGTGGGTGTTGTGTACACTGTCATTACACCAAGGTACACCCAGTATATGTCCCATGTACCACATTATGGTTACCACTGTCACCATCAACCATACAGGTAACTGATACCACAATCCAAGCCAGTTATGCATGTGCTGTGTGCAGCCTATCTGTAACACATTGGACACATGGTTGTTACTTACCAGCGATAGGCCCTGGTATCTCGGATGTATGTCTGGCTGTTATGTGGCTGTTAATGTGTATATGATGGTATGTCACACTACGTAATATCCATATACATCCATTACATCTCCCATTAGTATACTGTACATGTCTGAGAATGTTCTGCATTAAACATGCAACCTGGTAGACACCTCACCCTAAACCTGTGTGGTGTGTGCAGTGTAAGCCATGCACTTCAGTATCACTGCATATCTTAGTAGGGGTCAAGATCCCGGTGTTGCCAGGTAACAGTGTGCATGTATGTGGATGGGTCTACATCAGGCTGCAGGGTATACATGCCTCAGCGGGTCACCTGTCCATGTGGCACAGGCAATAACCATTTTAGTAACCTGTGACATGTTCAACTGTACCCCAGATATGTCACAGTCATGGTGTCACCAAAGTGCCATAACCTATTGAGAATGTGATTGCAGACAATCCTTGTGCTGACACATGTACACCTACAACACAAATGGATAACAGTATAGGGACCGCAATCAACCAGTGTTACTAACAGCTATAATGCATCATTGCTGAACAGCTTCACTACCTGCCATATATGCATTACATTTTACTCCTTACAACATGTTACACTGCAGTACTGTGGTACACTGTAGTACAGTCACTGTGTGCTTCAGAACTATATTAGCCTGTCCCTGCATTGATGGTATGGATGACAGGGATGTGGCACAGGTATCATGATATGCACAGGGGTGTGATGTTGGTTTGTCAGAGGCCAAGGGTGGGCCATATGTTTGACACCATGTGTGTGGGTGAGTGGTGTTCTGTGGTGAGCTGGGCATGATGTTGTGGTGTGTGTAGGTATGGGGTTGCCCTAGGTGTGTTTGTATAGTGTGTGGGTATGCATGCACACAGTTCAGCCATGTGGCTGCCCTACACAGGTGTTTACGGACAGCTGCAGACCATACCTGACAGGGTGTGTAGTTCACTGCCTCCGGCTATGGACACATGGACTATGCCTGCCAGGGGTTCCATCGGCACATCCAGGTACAGGCCTTGATGTGCTACTCCCACCTGATGATGACAAATGTCCACTGATACCAGGTCCCTCCTAGGACTGGCCAAGACCATGTGCTCATGGCCTACTGTGGTGTGGTGTCCCTCCGCAGTGCTGGGGCTGGTACTGCCACTACAGGAGCCCCTTTGTGTCCTGGCATGTCCATGTTGACTACCAGCTGTTGGCATTGCTGCAGCAAAAACAACCACATAGGTTCCAAACATGGCAAATATGATCTTTGCTTTGTTTTGTTGATTTGTTTTATTCTAAAAAGTACAACAGAATAAAAGAATCAACAAAACAAAGCAAAGATCATATTTACCGTGTTTGGATCCTCTGTGGTTGTTTTTGCTGCTACTATCCTATTCCTTGGTGGTTCCTTTATCAGAAATGAGGTCTCTGTTGTATCCCATATGTTGGCATTGCTGGCCTATGCCCATACAGCTGTGGCCACACTACCACCACATGTTCAAGCATGTACATACCATGGTCGATGAGGGCCATCATGAGGTCTTTACCCCCTAGGGAGTGTGTACAGAGTAGAGATAGTGGTTGATAAACTATACATCTGCATTAGTTACTGTTAATTGTTTGGTATCCTGTGGTTCAGTCTGTCTTTACTATTGTACTACTTGAAGGCCTCGTCCTGGACAGCAACATTTGTAAACCTTTCCAGACTACTGTATTAGTATAACTGTTTCACAGTTGCATTACTCTGTTTATATGGATTTCAGTGTCTCAACAGCTATATGACATGGCATATACAACTGTAATAGTACACAAATAAAGCTTTCCCATGTATGCAAACCTGTGTGTGGTGTTATATCCTTTGACCTCTCTATGGGTATATGTTGCAGGCAATTATTGTCATTTATATGGGTGGCTCATACAGTGTCCAATTGGTAAGGTGGTAACTGTAGGCATAGTGGCTGTTCCATATTGTGTGCACCTTCTACATATGTATCTTACTATACATATATCTGCATGTGTATGTCTAGTCACATATATATATATATATATATATATATATATATATATGTATATATATATATATATATATATATATATATATATATATATATCTGTAGCTGCATATATGTGTCTATGTATATGTATCCTAGGGATGTTGATTGCTTCCACATTGTATATTCCCTATGGGAGCCACACTGTACTGCATGATATGTTACTGATACCAGCCTGACATCATACAGGTATGATGGAGTAATGTTAACATCTTGTGCCCATGTCATGTCAGGTCCTGGTTATGGGATCTGCAACATTTGGTGGTGTATTGCAGGGTGGACGTGTTTGCCTGTGGGGGGGGGGGGCTATTTGTACAAGAAGTATGTTGTTTGGGGCCTCTCAACCCCATTTCCGGTGCATGTGAACATATATGTGTTTGTAATGTTTCCATTGTTATCGACAGATGTATGTCCGTATATAACTATATAGATATATATATATATATATATATATATATATATAGATATATATATATATATATATCTGCTTACATACATACATACATACATACATACAAATGTTTCAAGCACGTGCATTAAAGCTCTTCTAGCTTGCCAATATGCCAAAACACTTGTTCCCATAATAAATGTCCAACTAGTACTTGCTTTAATGTAATTTGGTAGTCTGTTCCGAGCATCAGCTACTCTGTCAGAGAACCCATTAGTACACTTCTCATTCCTATAGAATCTTCTACATAGGTTATCTGATGATTCTCTAGTACTTTTTGATAACCCCAAACATTCCCAGAGGTAGTTGTCCCTAAATGCCCTATATACCTGAATAAGATCTCCTCTTAAATATCTGTAAGAGACACTGAACAAGTTCAGATATTTTACTCTTTCATAATAACTTAGATTTTCACATCCATGGATACCCTTAGGATATTTCCGCTGTACTCTTCCCAGTTTATTTATGCTTGTTTTCCTATAGGGTTTCCATATTGTTATTCCATGCTCAAGTTTGGGTCTAATGTAACTAGCAAACAATGACTTTATTATGTTTGATTTCCTAGACTTTATAAATCTTTTTATACAACCTATAGTTCTATAACTATCATTCGCCATTAGGGTAATATGATTAGAAAAACTCATAGCTGAATCTACACATATACCCAGGTCCTTAAACGAGTCTACAGTTAGTTTTAATGGTTCATATGCTGTAATTGCATTACATTGCTATCATAGACAGGTTAATTTTTCCGTCATGTAGCCTGTGAACTTTTACAGTTATGCAATGTATAGTGAATATGCTATGCTATGCTAAGCATTTTTGTTCTGTGATTCTGTGTTAGGAATCAATATGCATATATAAAATTATTAGATTCAGTGTCATTGTTTACGTGCACTTTGAAAATGTTTTTAACATAGGGATGTGATGCATTTGCTGTATATGTCTTAAATATTTATATGTTATGTTTGCGTTATTTAAGTAAAGACGTGCACTTTGATTTTAACAGGAAGTACGTTTAGTATGGAAGGAGTAATTTGATTGGTTGAGAACAGGATACCTTGTATTTAAATCCTTGTTTCTCACATATTAAATGTTTGTCTGATGAAGCGGCGTTTTATTTGCCGTGAAAGCGCTCACAATAAAATATTCTGTTTGTGTCTTGAACCGAATGGTTATTTGGACTTCTACTTTAGCAAAGGATTTAATGCCTTCATTATTTGTCATTTTAGAAGTTTAAACTTTTTGTCAATGCGACCTTGCCAGTCTTGGCGTTTTGGAAATTTTAAGCTTTCCTATTAACGCTATTCATACAGCATTGGCGTTTCAGCTCCTTTTTATCTGGGTACGTGGTTTATTCATATACTACAGTTTGTTGGAATTTTGGGTCGTTTTTTATCATTTATACTAACTATGGAAGGAGCTGAGAGCAGTTTAAATCCGTCTAATGATTCTTACTCCTTTAGTAGTCGACTCAAGGAGATATTCAATCAGAATCTAAACCCTTTGGTCAACTTTGATGGTGATTTACTTGGCGAGACTGTCGGACAAAATTCTGTAAATGAAGCAGCAGTAAAGTCCCTTCAAAGGGAAGTAGAAAATTAATTGTATAGATTCAAATGTTTGCAGGCTCAAAGGTACCACATGGAAGCATGTTTGGTGAAAGGCATCATTCCTTGGGGCTTGCACATTCTGAATATGCCGACGTATGGGAATACCTACCCGGTCCTGCTACAGAAGTGGCAACAGATTAATTTTAATGCTAGCCGAGCATATATTCAGCTTTTAATTGATTTTTTTCATCCAATGGAAGTGGAATGTAAAGATAACATTCTCAGTAATCAGGAGAAACTAACTACCATTCAGGGTGAGGCTCCAACAGAACTTTTTATGCATGATTTACTCGAACGCATTGGTCGCTATGAGAATAATCTGTTGAACATTAAAAAGAAGAAAATAAACAGAGATTTAAAAGATTTTTCTGAACAACATGTGTTTGTTTGGCCTAGGAACCCACAGGATAGTAGGGATTCATGACCTGTGAATTCAAGACGCTTTTCACTATCCAGAGAGAGACAGGCACCCAAGAGTATGCATCAAGGAGGATTACCCCACAACAATAAACTGAGTTTTATGGCTGGACCAAGTACCAGTTTGGTACTATCCAAGTTGGATGATTCCACCAAAGGAGCTGTACTTGTTGCTTCCCAACCTTCAATAGATGTGACCGACACTAGACTGAATATAGTTACTTCTCCTATAGAGAACAATGCCCCTTCAGTATACACTACCCCGAGTGAAGCAGCAATGAGTGTTGCACCTAGTACGGATAATGTTGATTTCATCCCACCAGCTACCAGCCATGGTTTGGCAGGAGCGGTAAGAAGGAAAATTCAGCTTGATAGGGTGGAGATACACAATCCTGTAGAGGCCCCTTTTCCTATACGACTGAACAGGAAACGGTCAATCGAAAGTGACAGCAATCGAGGGGCCAAAAAGAAAGAATTGCAACCAGTGCAGCAACAAACACTACAGAAATTTTGGACTTGAGCCCACTTGTATTTAATATCTCTAGTTATTGTTTATCAGAATCCGAGTCTGAGTTATTGAACAAAGGTATGTCCTTTATTCCCACCTCTAACTTAGACTTGGCACAGATTATCATAGCAATTAGATTATTTGCGTGAAATATATGCTTGAAATTATTGTACAATGACAACAGTGCTGATGTTTCTTCTCAACCTAGAAAAAGAAGTAATTTTATACCACCTATGCATTCTAATGTTGAAATCTTTATACAAGCTGTAGAGAAAGATCTTTATGACCATTTTAATTTTAGTAATAATGTTCTGAGTAATAACTTAACTAGGGCTCAACTTGAAGCCTTTCATAGTCTTAAACATAATAGCAATATAGTTATACGCCCTGCTGACAAGGGAGGGCCTGTAGTTGTATTGGATGCAGCCTATTATCAAGCTAAAATGATGAGCTTACTTAATGATGAAGCATATGTGATAGTCTCAACTGATGATATTCAATGTATGAAGGAGAACATCGATAGGACCCTATTGGAATGTAAAACAGATGGTTTTATGTCGGAAGACCTGTATAGATACATGGTAGTGGATTATCCATTAATACCGACCATTTCAGGTCTTCCCAAAATTCACAAAAATGCTTTACAACTGAGCTTAGACCAATCGTAGCTGGCACAGGCTGGTTAACGGAACCCATCTCTTTGTTCTTGGAACAACAGCTAAAATGTTATGTGAAGTCTTCACCTTATATTTTGCAGGATTCAGAACATTTTTTAAGGCATTTATTTATGTGTGTCACTTCTCATCCATCTTTCAACTATGAGGCCTTCATTTTTGTGACGATGGATGTGACTTCACTATTCACATGCATACCTAATTATGAAGGTATATGTTGTCTGCAAAGGTTTTTGAGTAAGCATTCAGATCTTTCAAAATCTAAAATCGAACACATAGCATTATTGATGGAGTTAGTACTTGATAATAATATTTTTTTGTATGATAATAGTTGCTATAAACAAGTCAAGGGGGTCGCCATGGGCACTAGCTGTGCCAACAGCTATGCTAACATCGTCATGGCGACCTTCGAGGATGAACACATAGTGCATAACCCATACATAGTATTTTATAAAAGGTTTGTTGACGACCTTTTCTTTATTTGGAAGGGCTCTGTTAATGAGTTGGAGGTGTTTTACAATGAGGTTAATTCCTGCAGTAATTTCTTAAAATTTACTATCAAATACTGTAAAACCAGCATGGATTCTTTGGATGCCACAGTATTTAGGGCTGACACACAGATTAATACAAAGATGCATCGTAAAGCATGTTACCAACCTGCTTTTCTTCATCGACAGAGTATGCACAGCTCACATATTTTTAAGAACATAATTAAGGGTCAAGCCATGCGTGTCTCACGTTTATCTACTCTTCATGAGGACTACACATCAGGACTAGACGCCCTATGCGAAGGGTTGGCCAGTAGAGGCTATTCACATCAAGAAATAAATAGGGCTTATCAAGAAATGGATGTCCTTAGATACACTAGGGCTAAACCCTATTTCTCTCAGCCCCTTGATACCACCATTAAAAACACTACTGAGGCAAATGTTCGCCCTATTAGTATAGTGTTACCATATGGTGGGAAGATAACCATCGTTCAGGAAGTTATTAAAAAGAACTGGAACATTTTAACAGCAGATAATAAGGTGGCTAGCCTAGTTAGTGAGGTTCCATCCTTTACTTTTAGTAATATGTGTAGTCTCAAGCGGCATCTCTGCGGGGCATCTACTAGAACCACCAGAAATAGAACAGGTTTCGAGAGAACGAACAAATGTGGCAATTGTCCACAATGTGTATATATTGATCAATCTCATTATTTTAAGCATCCTGAAACTGGTCACCTTTGGACCCTTATTTATGATAGTAATTGTGCAACTAGAAATGTTGTCTATGTGGCCCATTGTGTATGTTGCTTTTCGTTTTATGTGGGAAAAACGAATAGATCCCTCAGGGAACGTATTCGTGATCATGGGTATTGTTTAAATAGACAGCAGGAGTATAGTGCACTTGCTAAACATACCCTTAAAGAAGGGGATTCCCACACTTTTTTGTTTCAGATATTACAAGTGGTGGATATAAGTTTGCGAGGGGGTAATATTGTGAATGTAACAGAACAGGCTGAATTGGGTTGGATTTGCAGGTTGGCCGCTCATAGGGGAAAGGGATTAAATGAGGTGTTGTCTATCAAACCTCATCTTAAGGGTAGAAGAATCAAATAGATATTTCCATAATGAGCAGCTTTGTTTTTGAAACAATAGTTGTTATCATTATGGTTTATTAGTTTTGGGCTTATATGCATTTTAGTCCGTTTTAACATTTGGATTTTTGTTTATGTATCTTTGTAATTTATGTATTAGTGCCTGTACTTATAAGGTTAATTTTTCCATTCATTAGCTTTGTGAATTTTTTTAGATAAGTACTGAACAGTTATGCATTATGTTATGCCATGAAATTTCATTTCATGGACTTGTACTAGGTGCCTATGCGCAACTGTGAAGTTATTAGTTTTAATGTTATTGCGTATGTGCACCTTGTAAATGTTTTTATTTTTAGAAGGAGATGCATTCTTTATTTATACATATTATATATATTTTATATATATTTTATATATATTTTTAATGGTTCATATGCTGTAATTGCATTACATTGCTATCATAGACAGGTTAATTTTTCCGTCATGTAGCCTGTGAACTTTTACAGTTATGCAATGTATAGTGAATATGCTATGCTATGCTAAGCATTTTTGTTCTGTGATTCTGCGTTAGGAATCAATATGCATATATAAAATTATTAGATTCAGTGTCATTGTTTACGTGCACTTTGTAAATGTTTTTAACATAGGGATGTGATGCATTTGCTATATATGTCTTAAATATTTATATGTTATGTTTGCGTTATTTAAGTAAAGACTTGCGCTTTGATTTTAACAGGAAGTACGTTTAGTATGGAAGGAGTAATTTGATTGGTTGAGAACAGGATACCTTGTATTTAAATCCTTGTTTCTCACATATTAAATGTTTGTCTGATGAAGCGGCGTTTTATTTGCCGTGAAAGCGCTCACAATAAAATATTCTGTTTGTGTCTTGAACCGAATGGTTATTTGTACTTCTAATTTAGCAAAGGATTTAATGCCTTCATTATTTGTCGTTTTAGAAGTTTAAACTTTTTGTCAATGCGACCTTGCCAGTCTTGGCGTTTTGGAAATTTTAAGCTTTCCTATTAACGCTATGCATACAGCATTGGCGTTTCAGCTCCTTCTTATCTGGGTACGTGGTTTATTCATATACTACAGTTTGTTGGAATTTTGGGTAGTTTTTTATCATATATATATATATATATATATATATATATATATATATATATATGTGTGTGTGTATATATGTGTATATGTATATATATATATATATATATATATATATATATATATATATATATATATATCCATATATAGATATGTTATATCTATTTAGATAATAATATCTGTCCACACACACATACATCTACATGTTGGAATACATTTCCTGTACTGTTAAATGACTGGGCTGGATGATATGTTTGTGAAACCATCAGGGTTATGTATATATCACATGGCTTAGTCGTAAATCACTTTGGCTATGGTGTGCAGGTTCCTGGGTTTGAGCCTTGCAGAGGCTGTTTATTTTGTTGCTGGGCAGAACAAGGGCCATTGGATACAGAGTGATTAAGGCACTGTTAAGCAGTTGAAAGCGGGTTTGCACGGAGGTAAGCACTGCTAATTTCTGGTTACAGTTTCTTATACTCTGTTAGCTTCTAAATTGCTTAACCTGTGCAGGCATTGCTTACCAACATGCAAACAAGCTTAAACCCACTTATTGCTGCTTAAAAGTGCATACTCCCATTTACCCCGCACTAATTTCTTTAAAAGAAAAGAAAAAAGGGTTGATAGGTAAGTGGTGAAAAAGAGGCACAAAAAAGGAAAGAAAGTAAGGAAAATAGCTAGGGATGTGCAGGAAGAGTGTAGGGAGGGTCCATAGCTGCCCAATTCTTCTACACCAACAGCTGTGCATATACACTGAATTTGGAGGTAGATTTGGTCACTCAAACCCCTGGGAGAGAGGTGAGGACAACAATAATAAGTTGTGATGCCAATTAGACCAGATTACATGTGTCCAGTGGACATGTGTGCGAAATGGACAGCTATGTATGGGGCGAGATTTTTTTGGGGAACCGATTGCCCTTTTTTTTCAGGTGAGAGAGGGATGTTGGAGAGGGATTGTAGGTATATTTGGGGAGGTAGGGTGGGTAGGTGACACATACAGGGGCAGTATATGACACATTTGGGGAGTAAACACCTTGATGGGGAGGGGTGTTGGGACATCGGAAGCCCATGAGACCCCTAGTGGAAACAGTGGGTCTGAGGTCCCCACCCATGGCAGTCACCACTGCAACTTCACAGCCCTGAAGGTGGCTGTGCTTGGGGCTGAGACACAGAGCCAGGCCACCCCTCTAGTGATGATACATGGCCCTCGAGCTGGCATAGCAGATCTCCGACCTCCCTGCGGAGCTCACTGTGCACCATGACCTGGACCTGGGGATGGGTGACAGATTCCTGTCCATTCCTGCTCCCGGGGGGGAACCCCATCCCCTGAGGCAGTTCCACCCAAAGGTGGTGCTGGACCAATGGACAAGGAGGTCCTGGGTTGGGCCCCAGGCATGCTGCTGCCTGGTGCCATGGCCAGCTGAGTTGGGACAGGTGGGTTTGCTAGGACCAGCCTTCCCAAACATGCTATAGTATTTACATTTTATCAACATATGTGGGTTAGTAATTGTCAGCACATTCCAGGGTTAGGTATAACAGCATGCATAGTTACTCCCATTAACCCAGACACTAGATATGGGACAGTTGCATAGCAAACAGACCACATGCATATATGGGACCACAATGGTAATAACAACAGCATGCAGGTACATTGATGGCACCATGCCACCAATGTTGGAATCATTCAATATAGCACATGCACAGTTATATTATGTAGCACAGTGTGGGTGACAGTGACCAGTGATAATTTATTATTCCATGAATCTGCAACACTCACATTTCCCTACAATATCAGAGTAAACAGTACCAGTACAGTGTATTAAGGTTTTTATTTCTTGGCACAGTGTTCCTATCTGACGTACCTGTGGGGGCAATGTTTGTTAGCACTACCTGAATGTTGCCACACAAACAGTTCCAGATTACATGTTAGTATTATGCATATACATCTCACTCTGTTACTGTGCACACTCTGGTCACAGCTTGACAACATGGGGGTGTAGCTAGGCCATACTTGGCTTATTACTCTCATAAGGTTTTGGGGAGTTGCTAGTTTTCCAGCTTTGTTCTCATAGATGTGTGTCAATCAGTTATATTTCTGGTTTGCTGCCTATACATTTGGGATCATCACACTGATTTCCCAGTGGAACAGGTTGACAGGCAACAGATATGGGCCACTTTACTGGACATTCTGGACATATCTGTACAGTTGTGGGGTATGATTTTGTCTGCAGACTACTACCATTGCCAGGATTTGAACCATGGCTGAGTGTGCTAAAAATATAACAGTTCACATCTCAGTTGCATGTGCTATTCGGGTTTTGTTGTCTGCATTTTCCCTCGTTCCTGTCTATGTGTCTCTCAGTTGTACTAAATGGCCTCTGGGGCTTACACCAGTCATATACAGGCATTCCTACTCATTCTATTTATGGTGCGCAGTGTGGGTAACAGTGCTTAATACAACAGTACTATTATGTGATTGCAATTCTACATTACCACTTGATACCAGAGTATACACATGAGGTCCAGCAGTTAGACCTTTATTGTCAGGCTATTACGCTTTTATTTACATACAAACTATATGAGACTCTTCCTGCCATATTCTCCGGTGTATACAGTACTTGCCTGAAACAATATAGGCTTTATACAGGCAATTCATTTACTAACACTTTTAGATTTATTTCCTATGACAGTACATGCAAGAGTATTACTGACCTGCCTTGCATTGCAACCTCTCCAGGCGACTTCCATGGGCCTCCTGGTTCATGGCCTGCTCACTTGCAGCTGTGGAGGACATAAGAGGAATATTTAGCCATACCTATCCATGATATACATGAGCTGGCAATTATTACACACACAGTGAAGTAATACTTACACACAGCTGGGACATCCCCTGTCATTCTAGCCTCTTGGATCCACTGCTCCAAGAGGTCCCCCTTATGCCACTTCAGGTCGGCATAGTGATTCCTGACCTGCTTACCAGTTTGGGGTATGCCAGTGGCACTGGTGTGGTCACGGGCAAGATGATCCGAGGCTTCCGCCTTATATTGGGAACCCTGGTACTGGCCCTGCAGCAGTCTCTGCTCATGGTCTTTGACAAGGAGTCCTGCCATGACTTTGGACTCCTGGATGCACCAGTGCTGCGCCCAAAAGAGCACACCCTCTCCCCTTCCTGACATGGTGCCTGCAAGGGGAAGCTACCACCAGTTATGAGATATATTCTCACCTGTTGGGTTTAAGCAGGGCCAATTTCCCACACTTTTCTGTGATTGGAAAGTTTTGAAAAGGCTAAGCTATGGGCAAGCCTGCTTACCTGAGGTTGGCATAGTTTAAAGGGGTATAACAGTGGGCACATTGAGTTAGCTGGCCTACGCATTGCTTACACCTCCTATACTGGCCTGTGCAATGTTTAGCATTGCTTACAATAGACTTTGCATTATGTTTTCTTTTTGGAATTTATTTATTATTCATTACATCTTATATGTATGCCTGGTATAGATGATTCATGTGTACATACACTGTATGGGGTCCTTCTGTTTTATTGGGGACTTCAACATTCTATTACAATTATACCTCACTTCTGAGCTTACTGCTGTACTCCAGTTCACATTTTTATGTTAGGTAGTGGGTTATAGACATACATATGACTGTATACTGATTTCTTTCACAGGATCAGTTTGATTTTACTATAGTGAGGACTTGTTTGGTGATACCTCATTCTTTTGTATTGTTGCGAATGCTTTGTGATTAACTACTGTGACTATAGTGTTTAGGGTCGTGGGTTCAGGACCTGCAAAGCTATTTTGTTGCTGAACAAAACAAGGGCCATTGGATACAGAGTGATTAAGGCACATTTGAGCAGTTGTAAATGGGTTTGCATGGGTTTGCGCGAGGGTAAGCAATGCTAACCTCTGGTTAAATATGCTTACAGAGAGTTAGCTTCAAAATTGCTTAACCTCTATGCGCATTGCTTACCCCCATGCAAACGGGCTTATACTTGCTTACTAGTGCTTAACTATGCTTACTGCTGCCTATTGGTGCTTACACTTGCTTACTCGTGCTTACTACCACTTACGATTGCACTAATTTAGACAGTAATATCTAATGGTTCTTGGGAAGGTGGGGGATTTGGAAGCTGTATGGAGTTGTCATTCATTACACATTTTACCTTCCATTTCTATCCATGATTCCTGTGTACATATACTGTATGGAGCACATGTGCTTATCTGAGGACTTTGCAACATTATGACACTTACACCTCACATGTGCCTTTAATACAGAACTCCATTTCACAAATATATGATATTTAGTGGGTTATGCAACTAAAGTATTGGTCATAAGGTGATTTGCCATGGGAAATAGAATGTTCTGCAGTGGGACTTGAACTGGGAATGCCTGATCACAATGTGAATGCTCTGTCTACTCCATTATTGCTTTACTGCTTCTTTTGCATATATCTTCCTTGTTATCCTCTTCGGCCATTTAAGCTGCATTAACCGTAGCTAAGCGATGGGCACACCTGCGCACCTATGGTTAGCTTTAATTGACTTCTTAAAAAAAGGGGTTTGTTTATATTATACATATTTCCTATTGTTGTTGTACATATGAGGAAACGTTGCTGGGGATATGCGGACACCTATGAGTGGTCTCACTCATTCCTTTGACCTTTCTGCTCTTCTTCATTGCGGGGGTGTGTATATTCTGAGAGCTCTGCTCTCAGACATGCCCCCTGCACTCTTACATGCTCCATGTAAGATTAGGTGCTCAGGCAGCACGCCTTCATTAATATGCATGACGCACTGCTGTCCTCCTCCTAAACATCCGCTTCTGTGCAGGACTAAGCTAGACCTGCATGGAGGATTAGTAAATCTGGGGGACAGACTATGTAGTAGTGCAAGGTGAGATAAGGAAAAGGAAAGTAGAAATAAGTGAAAGTGGTGGGATAATGTAACTAGGGTGCAGGTAGGAGGGAGTAAGATGGGAGAGAGAAACTAAGGGCAAAAAGGAGGGAGAGAAAAGTAGCCAGAATGGTAGCATGAACACAACCAAGTGTTGTTTTAGGTTGTTCTTATATCTTTGCAGTGTGAAGTCTAGCTTTATTGCAGCAGGGAGTATGATTTGTTACAACTGGAATTTCTAGTACAAAGTCCTATTCCTCCTGTTCTGTCTACATCGGAGGATGTTTTTTATCACAGCAATGTCCCCGACAGATAGTCTATATAAAGTGCTTCAGTAATTTAAGTTTTTATATATTCAGCCCAAATCAGATGCAGCAGTGATTGCATTCATGACTCCATCTGTTGCTAAACATTTGGTTACTACTAATTCCACTCTTTCAGACACAAATGGGAAGTCTTTTGATAGATTTGGGGAAAAAGTGTATTCTGCAACACCTCCCTTTCAGATTCTCATCTGTCAAGCTCATATGTTAAAATTTGTGCTTGTCTGTTGTGAGAAAATGAATATTTTGGAATCTGTTTTCACATGTGAGGAGAAGCCTGCTTTATGTAACTTGGTTTCTTCTGTGTCTCAAGTGACTGCCCACTGTTTGAAATGTGTACACAGTTCTGCAGATGCCACCTTCAAGTTTGCCTGGTTATCTTTCCCTCAAAAAACTCACAGAGAATGACAAAAAAAACATGAAATTCTGATTTCTCCATGGATAGATAACTCGTTTTTTGACCTTCTACTGCAGAGGTCATTAAAAAGTTTTATGAAAGAGGAAATCTGATTCAAGGGATGTCTCATATTTTTCAGCTTTCCGTCTTCAAGTTTACCAAGAAATTTGATGTTGTGTCTACAACTCTCTTTAAAAAACAAAATAAACAGTTCTAGCAGCTGTTGATAAGCAGACATTTAAGAACCAATGGCAGAGAGGTTCCAAAACGGAAGCAGTGACTTCCCAGAGCAAAGCAAGGCTTAATAAGTCTGAATCACTATATGAAGGCTTTCCAACCCCATCCTGACAGTCCTTTGTTCATTCCAGAAAGACTGAGCCTCCATTTCTCTTTGGCATCAGATAGTTTCAAGCAGATGGGTTGTAAGTGATCCATCAGTGTTACAGATTGTATAGGGTGTATCTCCCTCCTTTTTGAGGCATTCCTCTTCAGTCTATAGACCACACTTTTTATTTCCCTCCTGTTATTCTACATATGCTTGCTCAATCGTATGATAGAAGCTTTCCTTTCTCCTCAGTTAGGGGAAAATGTTATATTGTAGGCTGCTCCTGGTGCCAAATAAAGAATATTCTTGGAGGCCAGTTTTGGATCTTTCCTTTCTGAATCTATTTGTGATAGTACCTGAGTTCAAAATGCCATCTCTTCACAACTTCTTACCCCTTATTCCCCATATGAGTTTTCTAGGGACCTTAGATTTAAAAGATACATATCATCACATTCTTAGACATCCAGATTTCAGATATTTCTTAAGGTTTTGTGTGTCTGGATCACATTATCAATTTTCTGTGTGTTGCCCTTTTATCTATCTACTGTCCAAAGGGTTTTCACAAAGTGCCTGGCTCTTGTAATAGCATACTGCAGACAACAAGATATTCACACTTTTCCTTATTTAGACAACTTGCTTTTTCAAGTGTCAGAAATCGGACAGATGGGTAAGGGATCTTCTTCACAGGCTTGAATTCTAAGATAACTTACTGACTTGTCAGAATCCTTCTCACATTATTGCTTTCCTGGGGTATTTCCTGGACATCTCCGGTCAAATAGCTTTTCTTCCACAGGAAAAAATAGATATATGTTCATATCTATTCCTGAGTTTTTTTATGCAGACTACTGTCTCAGCAAAAGACTTCATCAGCACTTTGGTTCTCATGGCATGTATGATATGATACCTCTTGTAAGACTCCATATGAGAAAAATCCAGTGGTACCTGAAAACTATGGTCCCAGAATTAACATTCCCTAACATTTCAGATATTATTTTTGGGATTAGTGAAAAGAAATACTTTGTTGTAGCGAGACACCAATTTTTTTTTATAATCTGGGTCTCCCATTCTCCCTTCTAGTTCTAGCATATTAAGTCACTACAGTGCCAATGGGAATAAAAGTGCAGGATCTTTGGAACAAAAAAGACAGACTGAAACATATAAACATAAAATAAATGTTAGCTTTTATCAGTGCTGTCTATACTCCGACTGTCTGTGGTCCCTGAGACCTCTTCAAGTGTTTATAGAAAACACCACAGTAATGTGGTATATAAACAAGCGAGGGGAACCAGATCTTACCCTCTGTGCAGACTAGGCATAGTAGCCTAGGATATAGCTTTTCAGCACTATCACAGTCTATAGGCATTTTCATACTGTCAGAGTAATACTGTGTGGCAAACAAGCAGGGTAGGACAGGACAGACCCTCATAAATAGAAACTGAATAAAGGGGTATTCCAAGAATTAATCCAGTGGTGTGAAACATCTTGAATAGATCCATTTGTCAATATTCACAACAATCACTTGACAACATTCTGCTCCAGGAATCCATGCAGCATGGCTTGGAAGACAGACGCATTTTTTCTTTTTCTGTTTTTCGGACAGGAATGTTCCTGTATACTTTTCCATCCTTTCCACTAATACCAGGGCTATTCTGAAATTTCAGGAGAACTCTTAAAGTTCATTGTACTGACTTCCTTCAGGTTTAGGCAACATTGTTTCTGTTTTCTTTTGGTAATGACCAGGGCAATTACCACACATTTCTTCACAGACTGGACTTACTCACACAAAAACAGGGGTGTTTTATACAACCACAATTGACTGCCTGGATGATAGAACTTTAATAAATTTTAGACACAATTTTTTCTGAGGATTTGCAGCAGGTTTAATGGGGGCAATTAAGCCTTGTACTAGAAAATCATATATTAATAAATAGAAAATATTTTTTTAGTTGGTGCCAAGAGAAGAACCAGCACCCATTCAGAGCTAGTATGTTTCTGGTTCTACAGTACTTGTGTGAGTTCCTGTCCTGGGACCTGTCATATTACTCAATCAGTGCTAATTTGTAGGCCGCATCAATATGTCTCCCCATGGATATCCCTATTTAAATGCAACCTCATCTGAAGATTTTTAAAGGGGTGTTGCATAAGAATCCTCCAGCGCAAGAGGTGGCTCTTCCTCGGGATCTTAATTTTATATTACGAAAACTAACTCTTGCTGCATTTGAACCAGCTTATCAAGGTGACTAGGACGACTTAACATGGAAAACAATCCTGCTAATTGCTCTGATGTCTCCAAGAACTTTATCTGAGTAGGAAGCTCTCATGGAGGGTTAACTTAACATCATCTCATTTTCCACAAAATAGAGTTAATTACAGATTGCTTTACCTCTTCAGATACTACAGGGGATGCCTGCAAGCATCAATGCCAACAAAGCAAAGACAGACTTCCTGGAATGTAGTCCCAGCCTGGATATTACACAATCTGCTGCGAGAGGGCAGCTACTTGTACAAAAGGATAGTCAGTCATCCGGCAGCTTATATCAGCAGAGATTATTCTATTGGGCACTATTACCAAATGTTCTTATTATTAGCACTCATGCACAATTATTCATGAAGCTATTTACAATCTAGCCTCCTAAGGGCAGAAAGAAAGAATCATCAGCCCTAATATAAGCACAGTGAAATGTCACTTACTGTCTTGTTTTCCAGATGGAAATACTATTTCCTACAATGTATTTTGTAATAGATATGGTGATGTGAGGGTTATGAAACACCAGGCAAAATACATGCATCTAGAAACAGGAAAGAATGATGCCATCAAATGAAAGAGGTAAACTATGGGATATAAGTGAGTGTTTCTAGGCAATAGCAATACCAGATAATTGCAGCAATGACTACATGTTTCATCTGTTCAAAACCAAGCCAAGGAAATATCATTTATGAGCCTAGTTCTAGGCAGAAATGTGTTGCAGCAGTCACCAATACTCTAAAACATGACTGTAAAAGTGTAGCACCTGAGATTATCATACTAAGATTTAAATTGTTGTATATCAGAGTATTTTGCTTATTCCAAGGTGTGATGATCTCAAGATTAGTACACATATGTAGCAAGGGTATTTGGGCAGACACCATTGGGGGGGGGGGTTATATCCATTTGAAAATCCAAATAAAATGAGTTCATTTCAAATATTACTGTTTCTGTTATCAATCAGTTTTGTGATTGCACTTTTAAGTGTAGATGACTGTTCCATCTATTTTTTTGTGATGTAGCTAGTTAAGCCCATTACAAACTGTAAGTGGAAACATATCGGAATAATGGTAGCCTTTAACCCTAAGAAGCAGAATTACAATAAGAAAAGGAACCTGATTACCCCCTCAGGAGGGAAGATTCTGACAAAGAACTAGAACTAATCTCAATCTGCTCACAAAAGCACTGTCCATACAGCAGGGCCACATATGAGGTTAACATAAGCTGCATGTTTGCAGCCGATCATTTCCAGGATTGTCTAAACAAGCTGCAGCAGTGACCAGTCTGCCCATGCAACTCTGTTTACTGGATATAGAAGGCTTGTGGTCATACTTCTCAACTGTCCTGAATTTTGCAGAATATCCAAATGTTTTGCCTCATATTTTGGGTTTGTTCTTCATTAAGTTTGTGATAATCTGGCAAATCATTGAGGGTTGAAGTCATAATAATGGTATATGTTTGAATTTCAGAATTCATATCCTTCAAAAAATGAATGCTAATAAAAATCCATTATTCTAACAACTTTCTAAGTTTTTAAAAGCAATACTTAAAATCTGTCCCAAACTTTGGGCCTGTGCCCCCTCTTTATTATTGGCATTATTCAGAATTATTGTGGTAAGAGGTACAAAGGAAAGAATTATGTTTTCTTTCTGACAATGAAATGGATTTTTACGTTGTTTTGCACAATTTACGGAATAAAGCATTTTGTAAGTTAAGATGAAACAAAATGTCAGACATATATGAGATGCTGAATGCAATGCTAAGAAGCAACTGGTACATCAAGGATGTTCATAAAATTTTCTAATTATTTACCTATTCATTGAAGTAATTTTTTTCATATAAAAACTGAACAAAAAGCAGCAACTATGCTATAGTTCAAAGAACTTAAGATTTGTTCTCAAGAGCATGATGTTCTTGGGAAAATCAAGTACTTGTCTCTTCATACATCATGCTGTAGAAAATTTTTTTTTCCAGTTTTCTTTTTGCTCTTCAAAGCAGAACTGATTTTATTTTATTTTTTCTATAGCACAGTTCTCAGCAACAAGTGATTTCACAGGAAGTCTGTTAAAAACAGTTTACCAAATCTGAACAATACTCTATTTGTACTAATTCATATTTGTGTACGCTGTGTATGCCTGACTGCTGTTTTTGTGTACACAAGTCTGTGTGGTGGTGTGTGTGGTTGTGCGTGTTTGTGTGTGTGTGTGTGTGTGTGTGTGTGTGTGTGTGTGTGTGTGTGTGTGTGTGTGTGTGTGAGTGAGAGAGAGAGAGAGAGAGAGAGAGAGAGACTGTGCCCATTCAATCATTCTGTAAATGTATTAACTTAAAGCCATTGTCTTTGTTATTTTCATATTATGGCACATTGATATAAATGCAAATCATCAGGCATGGATGCAGTGAACAGTTTCATGCTGATTATTTGTATCACTATATTATGAAATATATATGATTAGTGACAGTATATCATAGATTCAAAATACACTATTATGAAAGCCACACTAGAAATTCCTCTCTTTTGAACTGCATTTTTGTAAAAGGACTTTGGTTTCAAACTGTATATTTTAATGTAATGTAGCTGAAGGGCTATGTAGTTGAATGTGTGTACAATATTTGTTGTCTGAATCAGTGATATTAGGGTTAGAGTTGGAGTTTTGGTTGATGTAATTTTATGGGGTTAGGTGCTGAATTATTTTAGGATTAGATTAGATTAATGTTGGGTTAGGGTTAATGTTGGGTTATGGTTAGTGTTAGGTTAAGCTTTAGGGCTAGGTTTGGGGTAGTGTTGATATTAAGCTTTCAGTAATGCATAGAGTTAAGATTAGGTTTAAAGACAAAGTCAAGATTAGGATTCTATGTTTTCAAAATGGCACTGAGTATTTACAATATTTTCTTTTTAAGATTTGTGGATTTTGAACTTGTAGAATTAAATCTGTTGCATTTGAATTTTTGAACTGGTTGCATCAAGCATTTGACTTGAGAAATTATGCTTTGTGAACTAAGGCCTTGGAAACCCAACTGATTAAGGCACTATTAGCATGTAAAAATGTGTCAGAATACATTTCACTTCAGTTTTTTTTCAAAGGGCTGAGATACTGTGTTTACCCACTGCATGACACCCTTGGTTCAAGGAAATAATAAAATATAGCTCCAATATGTGAGCTTGCCTGCAGGCTACTGTTATCACAAAAACTGGACAGTGTATATTTGATAAATCTGCAATAAGCATATAGGAACTTTAAAAATTTAACAGAAAACTATTCTTTGCAAATGCAACTACAGCAAAAAGTCAAAACTGATCAGTATAATTTGTTTTGATCACAATCAAGCTTCCATGATCCAGAATAACCTCCATAGAGCATGGTCCAAAATATTACAAGACATCCGCAGATAGCAGCACATGAATCCAACTCTGTTATCCAAAGCGGCAACAGTGAAAATGAATGTTCTGCCCAGACTTCTTTACCAGTTTAATGCATCAAACCTTATTATTCCAAACAGTCTCTTTACTAGAATGAACAATGGATTAGCCAGATTTATCTTGTTTCATAAATCAGTCAGGATATCCTACTCAAAATTAACTTACCCCAAGGTATAAGGAAGCCTCAGTCTACCAGATCTCCAACTGTATTACATGATTATATGTGCGAATAGAATTGTGACTATATAAAATTTTAACCGGGATGATCATAACACATCCTCCTGGGTAAAAATCTGGCACCAACACGCAGTCATCAACAACATTAACACAAAAGCTCTCCCTTTTCTTTCCCCTGCGGCTATTAGTACTTCTAAAATAAGCAGTCCTCTAAAACACAAGATCAGATTATTCCAAAATCTGATAAGATCCATTAAAATGGATAAAACCCTTCCTCTCCTCCAACCTCTCCATCCAAATCCAAACATTAGAATCAACAACAAACCTGTCAATCTCACTGACTTCCCCCTCATCAAGGATTATTCGGTTTAGGATCTTTTCATATTTAAGAACAAAATTCTCCCTGATCTACATCTAATTCTCAAAGTTAATAACAAATACACAGTTATCCTTTGACAACTCAGAGAATTAATATCATCACAATTCGGCAATCTACTCGCCAACTGCCAAGACATTAACAGATTGTGTGAAATTATAACTAATCTCTTGAGATCAGAGAAAATGCTCTCCAGATCCTACAACCTCATCAACTCTATAAAACATAACTCAGCATGCCTTTTTTCCAAATACTGGGATAAACAGGATACTACATTCACAGAGGAGCAAAAGTTGACTGCAATCAGAAACACCATAGAATTATCCCCCTTTAAGAAACTCATTTATACAGAATTAATGATCAATAATAACTCCTATTTCACACCTTCTGTTCTCAACAGATTTGACCCCAAAATTTCCCCATCTTGCACGTGCTGTTCTTTTCCAAAAGCTGACCTCTTACATGTATTATGGTTCTGTAAACATACCCACAAACTATGATGCTCTTTAAAAGTACGCCTAGAAAAAATGGGATATCACAAATCTACTCTCTCCTGGGAAACAGCCATACTACACATCCCCAACCTCAAGTTATCTAAACTAAAACAACATGTATTAATTACACTCTGTTCTCTTGTCAAACTATACATCACCAAAAACTGGTTAGATCGTACTAAACTTTCTTGAAAGGGGTTCAAAGAGATGGCATTTAAATACATTTCTGCGCAAAAGCTTATCATAAAAGGGCTCAAGAAAAGAGCTTAATACCAAGAATTCTGGAAACTCCTACTTGACCAAATTTTAAGTGAGTAACTAAGGTGGAGGGCCAGATTCTGACATATTTTATAGTTTTCATTTCCCTGGGTAAATAGAGGTCCACTCGTGTTTTTCAAAGAATCTTTTCTTCTCTCTTATCCTATTCTAACTACATGGTAGCACTTTTGTAAATTTTGTAAATATAGTATATAATTTAGTTTATATATATGTTTAGGTAGCTTAATTTTTGTTTTCATTCCTGCCTTTGTATACAATGATATTTTACCTACTCATGGAAATTATTGTAATGGTTTTGGTATCTGTAAAACATCAATAAAAAGTTATTTGAAAAAAAAAACTGATCAGTATATATTCCTTTTCAAATTCCTGATCAGGTCTCTACATCTAATGTCAGTAGTGTACTCAAACAGCTAAATCATTGATACTATCTGAATTCCTTTACATTGTAAATAGTGTGTAACAACTGTGTATATTACATTTTATAATAAGATGACTGCTTTTCATACAATTTGATTCTCTGTGTTTGCAGGATGATAACTAGTCGGCTGAAACACAAAAACTGATTACACTGAGGTCTTGCTACTTCCTCTCATGTTCATCACATGACCTAGTGTCTAAAAATGTTTACAGCAAATTTTGCACTGGACGATGCGTGCCAGGCATATGAAATGTTGTTAGTTTCCTTAAACTATACAATTGGACTGCAGTCTCTCTGCCATCTTGCAGTTTCTAAAGTATACATGCTTGTATTGACTGCCTACCTGCAGACTGGAGGTTGTTTACCTGGCAGGAATATGTTTGAGCTAGGATAATTGTCTCATTGTACTTTTGTAACCAAGGTATTTGTTCCACTGTAGAACATTAGTGCAAGATAGAATTTCACAATAGTCCATTGTCTACACAGTGAAGCACTTTTCTATTATTTTTTCTATACACCCATTGTACCAGTGACCAGCACATTATCCTGTAGGAACTCATTAAACCACTGAGTGTCGATATGCCATAGATGCCTTACATTGTTTCATTTATGATGTACATACATTTATTGCTACTGCTAATGTTGGTTCAAGTTTGCTGGATAAGATTGCTGTCATTACTTCATTTGTTGTACTACTTATTATTATTGTAATTTTAACAATTGTTACTGTTAATGCACATGGCTATTGTACTTTCTGTAGAATCATAGACCTCTGCTCTCCTGCATGTCAGCTGTGATTGGTAAAGTTTCTAACCTGCCACATAACCCACTGAAAGCACCAATGGCTATGCAAACACTTGTTTATACAGTAATAATGTCTATATATATAAAATGCAGATATGGCCCGATGAAGGAATAGACCTGCAACATGTATATGCAGTCTGGCATGTCACTGCTAGTATGACTTTTATTGGCTCACGGTCATTTTTCTGTCTGATCCTGTCATTGTGTACCCTGTCTGTTTTTATCTTGTACCCTTTTTTTCCACTATCCAGTTTCATGTCCGATGTTCTGTTATTTTCTGTGGTTTGATGCTGACTTGCTCCACTTGCCTTAGATGCATGTGATAAGCTATCATCCCACAGCATGGAGTCCACGCACAGGCAGTGCTAATACTTTTCATGATGTAACTCTAGGTACTGCAGCCATTACCACTTACTTAATTTTGCCTCGCTGCTAATAGCTCATATGTCTCTAAAAGCTGTTAGGCAGTATTTTATGCACCCACTGTAGTCTCAGTAGTCAACTCTGCGAACCCTTGATCGGTTTATGTTGCATTTTATTTTTCTCATTTGCTCTTGACAGGAGTCAGGCACCACCAGCATCAAACTTTTTTCATCTGCTGTAGCAACTCTGAAAGCTAAAAAAAGGAAATAGTTAGATACTTCATTACTTCCATGACCACACAGTGTTAAGTAGATTATTTAGACATGACAAGCCTCTGAGATTGAAGCACTTTAGAATAAACTAGATAAACACCATAGAGCTGCAACATCTTTACACCACGTCTTTACAACATCTTTACAACACTGCCAAGGTTCTGAAGTTTGCATGAGCATGCTGATTGGCTACTGCTACAACTGACAGATTGCCCTCTTTATTTAATTCCCACCTCCATCTCTAGCCACCCCAGTCAATAAACATTTATACTGGTCCTCAGTTCTCCCCAGCTTACACTTTGTCTAATTATATCTAATGTTATTCTAGCAAAAAATTCTCCGAAACAATTGGTTATTGTGAGTTACTGCACCACACAATACCTTCCTTCCTTCCTCCTTTAGATGAAAATTTTCTTGAGTTGGTGATAGCTCAGATGGATGTAAAAGATCCCAAGGCCCCTATCGAACAGAGAAACAGAAGTTCCCCGATGCCCTGGCAAAATTTCCACTGGTGGGATAAATACCACCTCGAGTCTCCCCTGAAAAAAATAAAATATATATCTCCTCTCATATTACATTGTAAAATGAAATATTAGAACAATAATACATTCTAACTGATCATAGGATCATATAATCAAAGATCATAGGCAAGTTATGGGTTATGTCTAATGATCATGTGCACCTTCCCAATAAAACATACTCAAGATCCCCCAACCATTTTCAGATGGTCAAAGCATGTCAGGCTGCAGATGAATGTGCAGGTTCCAATCAATTTGCAAGGTTATTCTAGAAGGCAGTGAGGGTGTCACAACATTTGAACTGTGGAAGTAAATTTCTTCAAGATGGGCAACACTCTTATCCCTCCACTTGTTGGATGTTCATGGCTTTAGTACTGGTGTTTATGGAGCTGTACGTACTGTGCAGGTGTTAAAGATCAAGTAGGGTGGAGTCTTTAATGGCATGCAATGCTAGGTGCACACCTCAATACAGGAGTCTATTAAAGGCATGGAACAGAGATAGCTCTAGCAACTGACTTTTTACCTTAGTCACTTATACAAATGAAAAATAACATGTATTAGGGAAAAAGGGAAGGCATTTACAAAGTTATATAGGGTTGAGGAAACATAAGATGTGAAGTAGAGCTACATATATTCCAGAGAAGATAATTGTTACGATGAAGGCAAAGCATTTAATGGTATGTTGTTCCTAAGTGGATATACTTTATTGAAAGTATTTTTACTTGGTTGCCTCAGTAACTATGTTTTTAAAGATCTTCAAAAATACTGCATAACAGTCTTTGTTTTACAGTGGGCAAGAAGATTTTTCCATTGTTTAGTTGGTAGACAGAGAAGCTCTATTTGCTGCAACTGGATCCACATAGAAGGTGCATTCAACTTTGGTGATCAAAGGTTGCTTTGGGACTTTCTTATAACCCACTAGTGAAGATGGGAAATAATTCTCATTTAACAAGTTTGTAAAGAAGTCATCCAAATGGAGATCTGCTCTTCGCTGGCTAGGATCTACTAAAACATATCTTTTGTAATTATATCTGATTGCATACTCATATTGCCTTAAAGGCTGAAAGCTATAACATTTCTTGGAACCTTATACAAATGAAAGGGGAATATGTGATTGCAACATGTAATTACTAAACAACAAAAACAACAAATAACCACCCACTTCAATACACAACAAATGTACTTGAAGAACTAACTGTACAGACTTCATAATGTACAGAGGCATATGGCAGAATGCTTCAGACTCAAGGGGACTCAATCCTTGTATAAATAGAAATATGATAACTGTGACCACAAATATAATTAAAACTTCAAATCCCATTGGACTTGACAGCATACCTAGTGGCTTCTTATACAGAATCAAGAAAACATAACCAGATTCCTATAAATCACATTAACCTAAATGTAAGATGTGGACACAGCACTGATCTATAATGATGGGCTGTTGTGGCATCAATTCTCAAAATGGAGGAGTGGCAGAAATATCAGACTCAATCTATTTTATGGCAATCGGCTCTGACTAGTTTTCCATATATAATCATGGGGAGACCGGTAAGAAATATAATCTTTATCCAGAAATGCCACAAGGGAAGCTACT
>NC_056728.1:1997051995-1997069495 GCF_019279795.1 Protopterus annectens | reverse complement strand
TAATTGTAAAATTGGTGAATAAATGGGATAAATAAATAAAGTTATTTCTCTTTTAACTTCTTCTTTTTTTCAGTGGTTTTCCAGTTATTTCTTTCTGCTTGTCTCTTTAACAAGCTGCTATTCCATTCCATATCCTCTGTCTTGTCCAGAATATTTTTTGATTTTAAAAATGATAAGGCATTGTCCAGGTCTTCAAACATTTTTGTTTCATCTGGCAGAAAACATTTTAGTCTAGCTGGTAAGAGCAGGTTAACTTTGAGCTGACATTTTCTGAGCTCTTTAATTAAAGGAAGAAATCATTTTTTTCTGGACATCACTGCAGATGAAAAGTCATTGCCAAATGTTATTGTTTTGTCCTGGATTTTTATGGGAGACTTTGCCCAAGCTGATTTTAGTATCAAATCTTTGTCTTGTGCAGATACAAATCTTACTATAGTAGATCTTGGGGTTGATTTCTTTGAAGAGGATGCTGCAGTAGACATAGACCTTTGCGCTCTCTCAATGCCAAAAGACAAAGCTTTTGAGACATCAAGGACTTTAGGGAGCCAAGATGATAGGAAGTTTGTCATGTTGTCATTTTCAATGCCCTCAGGTAGTCCAAAGACTCTTATATTATTTCTGTAGGATCTATTCTCTAGGTCAACTATTTTTTTTCTAACAGCAAAGTCTTCTGCTTTAATAAAAATCCCAAGTTATGTTCATCTTCTGATAATCTTCCTTTGAAATCATTTAAAACATCTTCAATCCTTGAAATCTGAGATTTTTGTTGATTTAATGTTTCTTGTATTTGTTCCATTTGTCTAGAACAACTGTCTTTAAAGTTTTCTATTTTGCTGTCCATTTTATCCATCTTAAGAGAGAGCTCTTGTATGCTGGTAAGAACAAACTGTATATCCTTGCTTAGAGAAGAGTCTTGTTAGGATCCTTTGGTGTGTCTCATCTTGAAGCTTGAAGAAAGAGAACTTTTCAAATGAAGTTTTGACAGAAAAATATAGGATTAAAAATGTATTGATAAATTCCACAGAAGGCTTTAAACTAATAGTATTTGTTGAAAAAAAAAGCTGGTTGGAATAATTTAAAAATGACATTTCCTGTCAAGAGATGAAAAAAAATATAGCAGACCAGATGAACGTTGCTGTTAATTAGTCAGCATCTTGGCCACCACATCATCCAACTTTTGACAAGAGGAACACAGATCACCAGTGTTATCAGCTGCTACATTTAAATATGCATAGCATTTATTACACTGTCCGAGATATTTGTGCAAATCATTAATTGCATACTCATTTAAGGAATTCATATTCAGCTTCAAATGAATAAAATATTGTAAAAGAAAAGAATAATCAAACAGTAACCACAGAACTCAAAGAAAACTTAAATCAACTTCTATGACAAAAAAAAAATCACACAACCAATATACAATTAAATATTAAAGCAAGTACAGTAAAGTTGTTCTGACCATTCAAGTTCTACAAGCAAAGCAAAAGATGTAATTCTTTTATGTTGCACGTAGTTACACTTCTTTTAACAGTAAAGATGAATAAATCACAAACCAAGGTAGGATTATTTAGATATACTTAGGGTTTTCCTCTCTGCAGTCTGTGTGAATTCCTCTAGGTTGGTATAATTATTTGGGGGGTGCAGTCCCACACCTATGTGGGTATTAATGTGATGTGTTTCAGTGTTGTGTTGGGCAGGTGTTTACTTGCCCTGGGTAAACTTATATGGTTCGGTATTTGAGGTTTCAAGATTTTCGTATGGGGATTTTCATCTTCGTGCTTGTAGGATTTAGGGATTCCAACATAGACCCATATATATGTAGGTATATATATATATATATATATATATATATATATTCTTTCTGAAGAAGTCCAACATATTAAATTGGATGAAAGCGCTAATTACTGGCTCTCAGTGTATTTTTTCGACATTGCTATTGGATAATTCTGATTTTTACGAAGTTTTTTGGATATAGTTTCAGTTCTTCGTTGAATTTTAAAGAGTTTTTTCAGTGTGTGTGTATATATATATATATATATATATATATATATATATATATATATATATGTATGTGGGTCTAGGACTGATGCACGAATGGCCATTTCACCGAATCCTAAACAGCCAGGCATACTTCCAGGAAAGTATTTTTCACTGAAGAAGCACTTTCCCAGAAGTATGCCTGCAGCTAGAGGAAGTTGTAGGGTAGTGACTGTTACGGAGATCGTACTATGGATGGATGAAGGAATTTTTCCCTTTTCCCCACTGTAGGGCGATTTCGGAGTGAGAATATTAAAGTAGGAAGGGTGTGGGGGCACAGCGCCCCACATGGGGTGTTCAGGGGGGATTGTCCCACTGCATAAATGCTTTTTTATTGTTTTTTCTTTTTTTTTTTAAATGCACTTTCACGAAAGTGCTTTTTCAGTAAAAGCACTTTCATTAAAGTGTGTTCGGTGAAGCTGGATTCGGACTGATGAAGTTTCGTTCAACAGTCCTAGATATATAGATATATATATATATATATATATATATATATATATAAATATATGTATCAATATATATGTATCAATATATATATATATATATATATATGTATATATAGATGTATATCTCTATATATATATATATTGGTGTGTGTGTATGTATAGATATATGAGAAAACCAAACTCAGTGCAGCTACAACAAGGCAGTCCATAAAACACTGCTTTGACTCAAATAAGAACTTTAATAAAATAGTAAGACTTAAAAAACTTCCAAGAAACTTATAAAGCCATAAGATAAGCACTTTCAGGTACAAGATTATCCATCATCAGATCTGTTAAACTAATCAGTGATGTCAAAATTAAAAAAAAATAAATAAATAAAAAACTTTCAGCTAATCAACATTAATGCTTTAACTTCTGTCCCTTAAGGGCAGGTTTCAGTGGGAAGTATGAGTTTAAACCAGGGTATCTTTTTACTTGGAACCTTCCTATCCATTTTATTTCTGCAAGTTCTGAGTGATTATTATGATCACCACCTCTCTGTTGTTCAGATGCCACTTGTAATATTCTAAAAAAGAACTTGTATCCATTTGATTCATGCACATGTTTCACCAGAGAATTTTTAAGATCTTTCATACGGATGGATGGTGCAGTGATAGCGTTGTTGCCTCACAGCAAGAGTTCCCTGGTTCGATTCTCAGCTGGGGTGCCTTCTGTGTGGGGTCTACATAACCTCCCAGTATTTGTGTGGGTTTTCTTTGGGTGCTCTGATTTCCTCCTACATTACAAAGACATACAGCTGGAGCATTTCTCCCCGGGCCTCTGTTGAAAATTGGCTTTGTTCCAAGACAGACTTTCCCGGTTAACAAATGTTAAATAAATATCACTGATATGTTTAGATATTCTTTCTTTAAACTGCCTCACAGTCTTACCTACATAGAAACATGTGCAGCTGTTGCATGTAGCCAAGTACACTAAACTTTTAGTAGTACAGTCAGCATATAGCTTTGGTATAAACATAAAATTAATAAATGGGTGTTTGAAATCTTGTTCTTTAGATATATAATTGCAATTAGAACAACAACAGCATGGATAGGTTGTGCATGTGCTCCATATTTAAAACATAGCATTTGCTTTATATTGTGACTGTTCTTAAAGGCAAAATGTGGTCTATTTCCAACAATCTCTTTAATCATCTCATCTGATGTAAGGATCTTCCAGTTAGCTTCAATGATATCACATACATGCTTAATATCATTCGTATAAGTCAGAACAACATGACTGACTTGCTCCACCTGTGGCCTCTTTTTCATCTGTTCAGAACTCTGTTGGGGTGGATATCATACCAAAACAAAAAGGGTCTCCTTTTTTGCTCACATATGGCCCTAACCTTCTGTTGTGCCTTAACAATCTGTTTCTTATCATAGCCTCTATGTTGAAAAAATGTCTTCATTCTTAATACTTTTTCAAGAAAATCATCTTCTCTAGTACTTAATCTGGAAACTCTGAGCAGCCGTGCTTCAAGTATACTAGAGAAAAATATGCTGGGATACATACTTGATCTTGCTAAATAATTATTCTTCCAAGTTTCCTTACAATACAATTGTGTATCACTTGTACCACAGTTATTCTGAATGGTCATTACATTAAACAAAGGTAACATCTCAATGGAAGAATGCATGCTGCTGAATCTTAAAAACTCAGTAGTCCCTTCTAAGAATCTATGAAAGCTGGCAAGTTCTTCTACATTTCTTTCCTATAACATATATATCATTGACAAAACACTGATAAAACTTCACATGCAGTGAGTATGGATTGTTATTAAACACAAAATCATGTTCCCAATTCGCCATTACAAGATTAGCATAACTATTGGTGCATGGGGGTGAGCACATATTACATTCATTTGACTGACATTAATATCAGCTTCTCTCCGTAGGAATTCTCTAATAGCATTTAACCCATGGTCATTTGGGATACCCGTGAAAGGGCTAATGACATCTATAGTCACTAAAAGAAGTCTATTCATATTTTGTTGTTGATTGATAAAGACATTAAGAGATGATAGAAAATGTCTAGTATCTTTGATAATCCCAGGTGCTTTAACCAGAAAATCTTCCAACTGGCGCTCAATATAAATAGAAGCTGGCTCTGTAATCCATCCATTGCCTGCCATAATAGGATGCATAGGTGGATTATTCTCATTTTTATGCCAGTTATGCAGACTATTAAGTGTTGGGATGGTCGGATGCTCTTCTACTAGATAATCAAAAAGGTCTTTTATAATAGATCTGTGCATGAGCAACTCGTGCAGAGTATCTTTCACTGAATTCTTGCAACTCGTGCAGAGTATCTTTCACTGAATTCTTTAGTTGTACCAGCTTCATACTCGTAATGGGCTTATAAGTGTCATCATCACTCGATAACTCTCTTATTTACATCACATAAAATGCCATGTTCATCAGAATAATTAAATCATCATTCATCACCAAATCTTTAAAGGCTTTTCTGTCAGTGCTGGTTATATTATAAAATTGGTGCCTTGGCCTCAATAAACATTGCATAATATCTTGTTCACATACTTTTAGAAAGGTATCTACAACAGAACTATTCTGTGGAACAAAATCACTAGGCTTTTTGAATATATTAGCACAATGTTGGGAACTGTTACCAAAAATACTTTTTAACATAATGTCTCTTCCAGCCTCTTCAGCTGTAAAATAACATCACATAAATTCAAACGATTTGCTGGAATATAACTTAGGCCTTGATTTAAAAAGAGACAAGTGGGTGTCGGTCAGGCTGAAATCAGATACATTCACAACTAAGTTATTCATATTGTCTAGTTGGCATTCTTCCCTTTATGTTCTATTGACAATTTTCTGCTTTTCCTCCCTCTGTTCTGGGAGCAAAGGCCTCATTTGTCCTTCTACTTTCTCATC
Organism: Protopterus annectens; assembly: GCF_019279795.1. NCBI lineage: Eukaryota > Metazoa > Chordata > Ceratodontiformes > Protopteridae > Protopterus > Protopterus annectens. The sequence goes on along the minus strand of NC_056728.1, from coordinate 1,997,064,073 downwards.
TGTAGGGCAAATTTCAGAAAAAATGGCATCTGCACAAAGTGCTTTTAGGGATAGCACCTAGCACGACTTTCAGGTCTCCTGTTTGAGCATTAACATGTGCAGATACTTTTGCCTGTTGTGATGACTTACACTGAGTGCATTATTCTGTATGGAAAGCTACTAAATGCAGTTAAGAAGACTCATTACTCTCACTACATATTGAACTATGCTTAACCGGAGACTTTACAGCTTCCTGCTGTGTGGTGTCAACCTGCGCTCTATCCCTTTTTGCATTTCTGTTATCAGTATTGTGAGTCCATGCAAAGATACATCCTTTCATAAAATAAGCATAATCTCTATTGAGTTTTTTTTAATTTTTGTTTTTTCAAGCCTTGTATCAAAAAGCAACCTATCCATGTCATTGTTGTTCTAATTGCAAATATAAATCTAAAGAACAATATTTCAAACACCCATTTGTTAATTTTATGTTTATAGTGTACTTGGCTGCATGCAACAGCTGCAGATGTTTCTATGTAGGTAAGACTGTGAGACAGTTTAAAAAAAGGATATCTATGCATATCAGTGACATAAATCTGAAAGATCTTAAAAAATCTCCTATTTATCATAATCTGGCAGCTCTAGATTTGAGTATAGGGGCAACGGAAATGTGTTCATTTAAGCCCTGATTGTTAGATGCATTTAATCTGAGCTGCTAGATCAATTCTCTGTGCTTGATTCTGTTTTCCCAAGAACCACTCTGTTTATTGTGTGGGACCACTTGCAATATGTCAAATTTAAATCTCCAGTTAGTACACACCTTTGTGCGTTTGACTAAGGTATTGTTAGAGTTTTGCTTTAAAATAGTTTAAAAATGTTGATAAATTCTTTCCCTAAAATGTCATTCAGTTTTGCCAATGTAATAATTGGAAAATCCTTCACACAGTGCTATATAAACCACTCCTTTGTAAGCAGAGTTCCCATGTGCTAAGGGAATATTGTAAGGAAACCCATCTAAGTGTATACATTTTTTATCTAGAATGTGTGAACATTGTCCATAACTACCACATTTTCTGCTGCCATTAATATAAATCATTCTCACAAGTGTTTGAAAAAGTAGCAAGCAATGGGTTGAGGGGGAGATTGTATATACTTTTTTTCTTAAAAATACCCTAAACTGCCTCAGTATTTGATTCTACTTTTACAACATCATGTGTATTTAACTGGAAATTTAGTTTCCTTGTAAACAGTTTCAGTTCTATCATTACATCTGGCAAATTAATCTGAGAACAAGGTACAATTTTGAACTCTTTGTTCAAAAGTCTAAAATGGGTAGTATAAATTTGTAAATCAGTATAACTGAAGTTGTTAAATCCTTGAAAAGTTGAAACAATCCCATCATGTGTTACAAAAATGTAATTGTCTGCGTCCCCAAGAAAAAGAGATTGAGAATTTTCCAATTCTTTCTCCGTCTTCCCCTGGGATTTGTTTTGTTGACCTGATGGGATTGGAGACTGGGTTAAAAAAGCCTCTTCATTAGCATTGTTGTGGTGATTTGAAGCAGAAATGTTGTTGGTATTTCTTACCAATCTTCTCGGGGGGGGGGGGGTATTTTGAAATTCATCACAGGGGTTAATTGAATAATTGTCCATATCTAATGGATGTTCCAGTGTATGGTTGGTAGGCACAAGTTCTACATCAATTTGCCCTTGGCCCCCATTGTCAAAGTTCTGAGTTTGGTATGTGGGATAAATGCCTTTAGGTAGTGGATAGGCTTTATTTTGTGTTCATAGGTTCATAGGTAGGAACTAGGCTATCTGCTCAAGAGCATTTACAAGCCTAGCCAGAGTGTGTCGGCTTTCGTTGCCCCATTGATTAATTAACTGATCCTCTGTCCAATGAAGTGATCCCAGGGGTGTATTTTCTGTTACCCATCCACTCGTCAAGGTTTCTCTTAAAGAGTGTTAGTGAGTGACTTTGGATAATGTTGGTTTGGAATTTTGTTCCAAAGCATGGGGAGTCTCTGTGACAAGAATCTATCCCTCCAGAATGTTCTATTTATTGTTGTGGCGAGGTTTAGTTCACTAGAGCTCGTGGATTTTAGTGACTTTGATTTCTTTACGTGGAGCATAGTCCATCAGTTCTGAGTTGGACATCACTTTGTAAGTCAGGCAGAGATCACCTCTGAGTAAACGATATGCCACTGAGTACAGCCGGAGTTTTTTCAGTCGGGCTGCATAGGACATATGTTTGAGGTCAGTAATCCTCTTGGTGAGGCACTTTTGTGGCCTTTCCAGCTGTTGGAAGTTTCTTGTGAGGTACATCCCAAATGCGGCATTGTACTCTATGATGGGTCTGATGAGTGACGAGTAGAGGGGCCCTATAACCTCTTTATTTCTAGATGCAAACCCTTTAGTAATTAGATGGGCCACATAGAAGGATGTCCTAACTACTTTGGCAATATGCTTGTCAAAGGAGAGATTACTATCTACCTGCGTCCCCAGATCTCTTATTACCTCTTCTGTATTAAGGGGGCTGCAACTTATGTGGTAATTCATGGATGTGACTATGCATTTTTTGGCATTTACCTTGAGGCCATGACTTTGATACCAGGTGTCCATCTCAGTAAGGTCCTTTTGGAGGATGTCCATGTCAGAAAAATCAATTATGGCTCCCAGTTTGCAGTCATCAGTGAACATGGTTAGCCATAGTCCTCCTGTGTTTGCCTGTATTTCTGAGAAGTATATGCCGAACAGTAAGGGTCCCAGGACCGAGCCATGCAGAACACCACTTGTGACTGGTTTAGTGTCGGACCTGGAGCCCGCTATTCTTACTGTTTGAGTTCTGTCTGTAAACCAGTTGACAACCCATCTCACGACGTAGGGGTTTATGTTCAGGCTGGTGAGTCTTTCTGTAATACCCGAGTGGGGAATGGTATCGAAAGCCTTGGCGAGGTCAAGGTAGGCTGTGTGAACCACCTTTCCCTCATCTATAGCCTTGGTGACTGTCTCAAAGAAGTCAACCAGGTTTAGTAGGCATGATCTGCCCTTAACAAAACCGAACTGGGTCGGGTCAAGTGTTTGGAGGTTCCCCATGTCTTTGTTAATGAGTTCCATGATGATGCGGTCCATAGCCTTGCAGACCAGGCTAGTCAGGCTTATGGGGCGATAGTTACCAGGGTCAGTTGTGGCCCCTCTTTTGTGGAGTGGAATAACCATTGCTGTGTGCCATTCTATGGGCACATACCCTGTGGAGAGGCTGAGGATGAACAGCGTGTTTAAGTGGGGGGTTAGTTTGTTCTGTAGTTCATGAAAGAAGCAGCCCGGGACACCATCTAGCCCCATTGACGCTGTGTTTTTGGCTTTTGAAAGGGCTGTTTTCATCTATGCATCTGTGATTTCTGGGACACTACACTTTTCTGGTATTGTTGTGGGTCCTACTGGGGGTGAGAAGGGGGTGAAGTTTGCACTGAATCTATCTGCCAGGATGTTGGCAATATCAGTAGGTTCAGTATATTCTGTGCTATTTTGCACTAGTTTAATGCATATCTGCAAGTTGCCACTAAGATTCTTAACATAACTAAAGAAGGCTTTGTGGTTTTCTTTTCAATCTTTGGCTATTTTTCTTTCAAAGTTAGCCTTGGATGATTTTATGAGGGACCTTAGTTTCTAACTGATACTGATGAGGGATGTCTTTCCTTCTTGAGATTTGCTTCTTTTCTGAACTAGCTTCCTCCTTCTAATGTATAGCCTGTTTATGGCAGGGGTCCACCAGACTGTTTTCCTTCTCTTAGAGGAGTGAGTGTTGGTTTTGCTAGGGATGGCACAATCCATGTATCCTTGTAGGTACTCATAGAGTGCATTTGTAAAGGTTTCTGCGTCTTGGGCAGCGTTATCCTTTAGTGTGGGAACTGTGAAACTTATCGCCTCTGTCTTAAGTAAGGTGAAGCTTGCTTTAGAAAAATATTTTTTACTGTGGTTTCCTTAGTTGGGGGTGGTGGTGGGGTGTGGACATCCAGAGAGATTAGTTTATGGTCTGATCTTACCAGTGACAGGTTGATGTCTGGTGTGGAACACCTGTTGCCCATGTTGGTGATGACCAGGTCCAATATGTTTTCACCTCTGGTAGGGGAGTTTACCAGCTGCTCCAGGGCATTTGAATTGATGAATTCCAGGAAGTGCTGGGCCTGGTAGTTTGTACTCGAGTAGTTTTCCCAGTTAATGGTAGGATAATTGAAATCGCCCAATATCAGGGTATTCGGTAGGACCTTCATGTTTTCCAGTGTCTCCATAAAGGTGGAGTGGTGGTCCTGGGTCATGGAGGGTGTTCTGTAGCAGGCCACAATTTGCACTGCAGATTTGCCCGGTTAGTTGCACATGGATGATCTCATAAGTATCACGCTGCGCCACTAACCTGAAGATCTAGGTATCCTTGATGAATATGTATACACCCCCTCCTTTTGTGTTTTGGTCCATGTGCTGTGGCCGAAACATGTGGTATGAGTTGTAACCTGGTAGTGCTGGGGTGCTCTCTGGAGCCTTGTACCAGGTTTCAGTTACTGCACAGATGTCGATGTTCTCCATACAGAGGCGTGCTTTGAGCGTGTGCATTTTGAGATTTAAACTCCTGGCGTTGAGTAGCATAACCCTCAGTTTTTTGTTAATTGTGCTGTTTACGGTGATGGATTTGACTTTTGAGCCTTGCCTAAAAAATGCACTATGGGGGCAGCAAGAGCCTTGGCCAGTATTCGAAAGCCTAGGGGTGACAGATGCAAGCCATCTCTTGCGAAGTAACGTGGCTTGTCGAGCATGTCGTCTCAGGCTGACAGACACTGGATCCCCTTTGAATGACACCAGAAGCTTACCCAATTGTTGAAATTGATCAGTTTTTTTCTTTATACTGAGGTATCATTCTTGGTGAGGTCAGGATGCTACTCAGGGTCAGGGTCATACCAGCCTGGACTACTTGATCAGAGAGCTCTTCCATGTCTCTTTTCATGTAGTCCAGGGAGGTACATCTCAGGTCATTCACACCAACATGAACAATGACAGAGTCATATTTGTACTTGTTCTGGAGTGACCTGAGTGTTTCTGTTATGTGGTGGATACTGGCTCCCGACAGGCAGCTAACAGTAACCTTCTGCTTGTCCAGCCTAGTGAGTGGGACGTCAGTGTGCCTGACTATAGAGTCACCTATCACTAGTGTGTTAGGTATGTTATTTCACCTTAAGGGCTGTGATTGTGTGGCACACTGATTTTGTGTTGTATGTGTTGTCTGGTTTGTGACGGGAGGGGCAGGTTGTTTGGGTGTCTGCTTTGGAGCTCTCATGCTTTTGCAGGTTTTTATTTAGAGCCTCCGGGTATGATTTTGTATATATATGTGTATTTTTTGCCAGTGCTGGTTTAGTAGGTCTACGTATGGCTGGAGGTGTGTTGCAAGTGTTAACCTTCTCCTCTTGACTGTCTGTTCCAGTCTTGGGTGGAGAGAGCTTAGCCTCCAGTTTGACTGTATAATTGCATCTCTCACTTATGTTAGTGTTTTGTGGTAGGAGGAGAGCATTTCCTGTGTACATGAGGCAGTTGTAACATTGCCTCAGGATACCCAGATTCACCAGCTGGACTGGAGAGTACACCTGAAATTGCCCTTTGGTCATGCCTGAATAGTAGAGTGAGCTGCTTAGTCGCTTGGTTGGTGAGAGGTGAATAAAGAGCCTTGCCCTGCTGGGCAATAAAGTGTCAGGATACATTAGTGCTTGCTATTAGGTCTGAGCAAGTGCTGGGCTGTAGGATGTTTTTTGAGTCCTTAGGTTGAGAGTTAGACTAGTTTCAAGGGAAAAACTGAAGAGGAGACTTAACAGAGCTGGGAATAATTTAACCCTAGCTAACTGGCGCTAACCAGCACAACCCGGCCTGCAAAACCATGCAAACACATTTTTTATAGCAAGGAAATGAAAGAGATAGAAATGAGCCCAAAATGGCCAATAAACTACTAACTTCTGGGGTGGAACCACTCCTCCAGGGAAAGATAGGCTGCTCAAAGCTCCCCTCTCTCACAGGGGAATAAAGAAACTTCCTTCTATCCAAGTAAGGTATGGGCAACTCAGAAACTTGTAACACAGCCCTGAATTCAGCACTAGCCTGAAAACTGGAATATACTAGCTTAGAAAGGCTGGAAACAAGGAATGTTCTTGTTTGTTTTTTTTTTTTTTTGAAAAGATAAGGCAAAAACAGTAAAATATACACTTAAAACAGCTTTAAACGACTACAAACGATCAGAAAAGGCTATCACACTTTAGTATGTAGCCTACAACAGTTAAACACATTACTTCAACAAAAAACAACTTTTTAAAAGTGCAGGCAGTCAAATAAGTACAATATATGAAAAAAACAAGCTTTTAATTCACAATAAATGCTGGAAAATTGACATTTAGACAGAAAACAGTTAAGTACAGCAAGAAAATACAGAAAACTGATACTTAATCACTCCAAAGTCCCTCTTCTAAGCTAGAAGGCTTGAATCAGTTTAAGGTTTTCTAGTGCTTCCCAGTAGGTTAGTTACAGGAAAGATGAGAAACAAGCGCAGATGTGGTCTTTTTAACCAGAAAGTTAAAAGACATGAAAAAACTGCCCAAATGGTCAATAAACTACAATTTCTGGGCCAAGAACCACTCCTCTTGTGGTAGACAGGCTACCTAGTGCTTACCACTCCCACTGATAAGCTAGAATGCTTTCCTCCAACACAAAAAGGCTTGTGGGGCTCAGAAGCTTACCAATAGTCATGGATACAGCAACTCTGTATCTGGACTAGGCTAGTTACAGGAAAGATGAGAAACAAGCGCAAGTGCGGCCTTTAAACCAGAAAGTTGAAAGAGATGGAAAAAAACCTGCCCAAACGGCCCATAGCTACAATTTCTGGGCCAGGAGCCACTCCTCTTGTGGTAGATAGTCTACCTAATGCTTACCACTCCCACTGATAAGCTAGAAGGCTTCCCTCCAACACAGAAAGGTTTGGGGGGCTCAGAAGCTTACAAAGAGTCCTGGATACAGCAAATCTGTACCTGGACTAGACTAGTTATAGGAAAGGTGGGGAACAAGTGCAAACTCAGCTTTTAAGCCAGCAAGTTGAAAGATTTGGAAAACTTTCCAAACGGCCAATAAACTACAATTTCTGGGCCAAAAATCACTCTTCCGGTGGAGGATAGGCTACCTAGTGCTTACCACTCCCACTGATAAGCTAGAAGGCTTCCCTCCAACACAGAAAGGCTTGGGGGCTCAGACGCTTACCAACAGTCCTAGATACAGCAAATCTGTATCTGGACTAGACTAGTTACCAGAAAGGCAGGAAACAAGCATAAATGTGGCTTTTAAACCAGAAAGTTGAAAGTGATGGAAAAAACTGCTCAAACGTCCAATAAGGTACAATTTCTGTGTCAAGAACCACTCCTCTTGTAGTAGATAGGCTACCTAGTGCTTGCCACTCCCACTGATAAACTAGAAGGCTTCCCTCCAACACAGAAAGGCTTGGGGGGCTCAGAAGCTTACAAAGAGTCCTGGATGCAGCAAATCTGTACCTGGCCTAGATTAGTAACAGGAAAGGCAGAAAACAAGTGCAAACACAGGCTTTTAAATCAGAAGGTTGAAAGAGATGGAAAAGCTTCCCAAACGGCCAATAAACTATAATTTCTGGGCCAGAAACCTCTCCTCCTGTGGTAGATAGGTTACCTAGTGCTTACCACTCCCACTGATAAGTTGGAAGGCTTCTCTACAGCACAAAAAGGCTTGCGAGGCTCAGAAGCTTACCAACAGTCATGGATACAGCAAATCTGTACCTGGACTATACTAGTTACAGGAAAGGTGGGGACCAAACGTAAACATGGGCTTTTAAACCAGAAAGTAGAAAGAGATGGAAAAACTGCTCAAACGGCCAATGAACTACAATTTCTGGGCCAAATCCCACTCTTCCCATTGTAGATAGGCTACCTAGTACTTACCACTCCCACTGATAAGCTAGAAGGCTTGGGGTGCTCAGAAGCTTACCAACAGTCCTGGATACAGCAAGTCTTTATCTGGACTAAACTAATTACAGGAAAGGCAGGAAACAAGCTTATAATTTTTTTTTTTTTTTTTTTACAGAAAAGCAGCTAAAACAGCAGTAAATACAATTCAAATTGCAGTGCAGGCTAGCACACTTGAGTGTGTAGCAATATTACGGCAAATACAGTTTAAATAAATTTAATTAAATTAACATATGACTAAAAACAAGTGCATAAGGCAGTAATTTTGAAGGCTACTAACAAGCAGTAATAAGTGCAGAGTAAGAGCAACTGAATAGATAGCACGCAGAACAGCAACTAAGACAGTTACAGTAAGAGCAGCTGAATAAAGTATATATATATATATATATATATATATATATATATATATATATATATATGTATAACATTTATTTATTTATTTATTTATTTTTTGAGGGAGGTAACAGAGCAGGATTAAGAGGCTACAGGAGTTGTCCTTCCCAAATGCTCTCTTTGTACACAATAGGAGTGCCTGAAATCAGAATATGATCTCACTTGCACTCAAATGAGTGAGCAAATGAGATGGGCCCAGAAGGAGTATTCAAATACAAATTTACAAGAGGGGTGGGCAGTTTCAAAGCCACCAACATTAACACCAAAACAAGAACAGGGAGGGTGAGTGGGGAACTAACTGTAGAGACACAGCCACAACTTCAGTTGAGTTAATATTCAGTGAGTAACACAAATAAATAAATTAAATGCAGTACTATATGAAAAAGAGCAGATAATAGTGTACTTAAATTCATGTATATGCCCAGTTGATTTCAGGTAGATCTTAGCCAGCCAAAGCTCAGATATTAAGCAGAAATAACCCAAAATGTACCATTTATATAAGGCAGGACAGAATATCAGTGAGGTGAAACTTCCCCCGCTGCTATCAATGGCTACACAGAAATTCTAACAAGTCCTCTGTAGAGACACAGCCTCAACTTCAGTTGAGTTAATATTCAGTGAGAAACACAAATAAATAAATTAAATGCAGTACTATATGAAAAAGAGCAGATAAAAGTGTACTTAAATTCACATATACGTCCAGTTCATTTCAGGTAGATCTTAGCCGACCTAAGCTCAGATCTCTATCAAGCTTTTTATTTCTGTTTTCTCTAGGTTCAGGTTTACCTGTTGGTCAACCTTTTGAAAAATAATGTCAAATCTATAGCTGTTGTGTTCAAAAAGTAGGTTGTTATTAATATCACTGTTTAGTGTGTTTAACTCACTTGAACAAGTAAAGGCCCATGCAGTTGAAGTAACCTCTGTGGGGAGATAAAAGTCTTTGTCAGGTTTGCCAGAACTATATGTTCAATTATTTGTACACCAATTTGGATAGCTACTTTAGCCACTCTCTGGTTAATAAGACAACTGGAGGCTTCAATCTCTGCATCCTTTCTGGCCTGGCTCCAGGCCATTGGAGCCTCAGCACAATTAAGGACCAAAATAAAACCAAATCAGGGCACAAAAAATAAAGTCTGTGCAAATCTGAGAAAATTCTGGCTAATAATTTTTGTTTAAGCATTATAGTTAAATCACCACCACCCCAATGAATCACCAACACCTTAGGTAACCTTTCATTCTGACTATTGAATGATTATACTGTAATGACCCTTTATTCCCTGCCAGATGAGATAAAGCTTGAAAGACTGCTCTTTGGATAAAGGAACACAAAATCACTGTATTACTGCTTAATGTAAGATAAAAATACATCAGACAACAGCCTCCAATTCTTTTGAGCACCTTGGTGGAATAACCCTCAACTGCTAAGTCAGATGTGCCTCCTTTGTGAAAGAAATGTGAAGAATACCCCAGACAGGCTATCCCTTGACATGAAAGGGCTTTTGCTAATGATACATTAGCCTTAGCTAGTCTAAGTGGCCTACCTGTTGCTATAGTAAATGAAAACCCAACTAACTTTGCTCTGGGGAATGCCTTGTATAACAAAGTGAACCAATGTACTGGGCAAATAACTGGAGTATCTGACTTACCCAAGGAGACTAGATGTCCTTCACCTGTCTGATATGTTTTGGACTTTCCTACCCATAGCAATAAGAAGTCTATGTGGATAATCATGTCTTCCCAGCATAATGAGGCTAGTGACTCATTAATACAAAAATACCTTGCATAAAGGCATGTAAACAGGGCTGCCCATAGATTATGCATCTGACTGAAAAACAGATGTCTGTTATTAATTAATTAAATAATTTTAGTAATGACATCGGCTATTTTGTATTGATAGCGATGCTTATTACTATATATATTATTTTTTTGTCATTCCCATCACTGGACATCAGAGATATGTGAAACACTTATTTTGGGTTAATTAGATAAAAGAAAATAAGTTTCATAATAGGAATTTATGAAAGTCAGCAGATTTGTTTTTTTGCCACTCCTTGGAAGCCACTATTGGCTGCTTAGATCATCCATTTATTGTTCATGCCATTTTTCCTCTATTGAATATTAGAAATATGTAAAGAACTGCTTTTGGGATTATTTGACAAGTTTTTCAATAAGAATACATGAAGGCTAGCAGATTTGTCTTTTGCTGTTTCTTGGAAGCCACTATTGGCTGTTTAGTTCACCTATTTTGCATATTCTGACTCTAATACATTAGTGTGAGGCATGCTTTTAAGTATGCATGAAAGCTAGCTGCTTCATCTGTTACTTCTTTTGGAAGTGCTATTGGTTACTAACATCACCTACTTTGCATATTTCATTAGTACTGAACATTAGCAAGCTGTGTGAAGCATCCATTTAGAAAATGGGATTGTTAACCCAGTTTATGCAAATCAGATGGAGAAATCCAAACATGGATTGGCTGGAACCTTGGTGTTGATATTCTCATTGGGTGAATAGTTCTGACTGGCTTAAATATACAGATGAATGTCCCATTTGATTATACGATCTGAAGAAGAACTATTCGAAAGTGCTTATCATTGGACAAGGGACTTAATTTTTATTATTTTTGTTCTTATTTTGTTTTATTTCATTTTTTTCATTAAATTCTGGATTTTAACAGAACTTTTATTACTGGATTGCACAGACAGTTCATAGATTCTTACTAAGCTAACTGCCCTTGCAAGTCATTTTAAGCTTAGCCAATTATCCCTTGTGAGACTCAAACCCTGCACTTTGTGTTTGTAAGGCAAACACCTTAACCATTAGGCCACCCTCCCAACCAGCATAGTGTTAGCCCGAGTGAACCAGCTGTCTTTTGGTTTGTGGATTATTTATTAGACAGTTCACCGCAGCAAAAGGGAATATCTCTTCATTTTTTATTTTTGTCATTAATTAGTGACTTCAATCCTCAAGGGTTTCCAGAAAACAAAAATTTAAATTAGAAATGTGCCAAAAGTATGAGGCATATATCCAGATATCCTGAAAAAAAAACTGAAGAGTTGAGAGATATTTTTTAATAGATAACATGAACTATACAAAAAATCCTGATCTACCCACCATCTAGACATAACCACTAGCCCAGTCTCTTACAAAATCGAGTACAGCAGCACCCAGTCACCAGATGGACCCTCAGAGACCAAGCAAATCAGAACAAGACAATGAAATTTCCAACAAAAAAAAAAAAAAAACAAGTTGCTCTTATCTATACCATGTCTTCTTTTCCTCATATACACAATATGCATCCCATGAATCAGAGAAGACCCAAAGTCATCACCTGAATGGATGCTGACAGATGACTTCATAACGAACACTTTGCTACACTGTCCACTAATCCTCCCATCCTCCAGGCCACTGACAAAGTGCCTCATACATCTGCGAGGGTCCCCTAAATAGGAGGATCTTAATGCTCTGACTCTCAAATCAGTTCACCAACAACCAGGCTTACTAGTTAGCCTTCTTTGTAAGTTTCTTCCTTTCTATCGTGAGCACCACACATATATTATTTATGTATGTAGGCATGTATATTTGGAATCAAGCACATTTTAAAGTAGATCTAAAGGGGAAAAGCCCTCAGATTATACAGCTGAAGCACAGATCATTATTTAGAAACAAAACAGTCTATTATAGGAAGTTACATA